>NC_139459.1:314055000-314442500 GCF_057233095.1 Heloderma suspectum
ACAACCACAGAAGAGTAAATCACACAGACTAAATATTTCATCAGTGGATAGAAAATACACAAAAATCCAGTGGTAAAATCCAGGCCACCTCATTATTTTATATTGCCATAAAGGTCACTTTGTTGCACCATTGAGTTCTGGGCTGTGTAATCCCTTTACTTTCTATATGAAACATCATCTGAGACACAGTACACCTGCCTGATTAAAAGCCAAAGCAAATGAAAGTTTATTGATTTAACAAGCCACCAGCAATGCAAACTAAATACTTAAGGTATTTGTCTTTTCTCTTGCAATAGCCTTGGATCTAGTGCTTGGTTCCTGTGATGGCCGGTCCCTTATCCAAATACTCGAGGGATGAATCCACATGATCTTGAAATTGCAGACTGCCAAACACTCGCTAAACCTAAGTACTGTTTTTATATTACCTTTACCTTACACTACACCAGTGTAGCTATTGTCTACTGTCCAAACATTGCTCTCAGTTTGGGGATCCACCTGGACATCTGGGGACCTGAAGTCGAGAAAGTCAGGTTTCTTGGGAAATAACTGACATAAGACTTATTCAAATATGTCACCAGGGGAAAACATAAACTCTCGCTTTCCCAGCTTTGGAAAATAGATAAGACCCCAGAACACACAAGGCCACTTACTAGATAAATAAGACTATTGTCCTTCAGAAGGAGACAGGAAAGAAGCTTTCCCCTGATTCGTGAAGCTCTGACAGGACAACCACGCACAAGATAAACAAATTCAAGATGGATCCTATTGTGCCAGTTCACCACTTGCTACTTACCTTTCCACCTGCTAGGGGGCATCTACTTTCATGGGGAGAATTCTCAGGCAACAAATTAGCCTATTCAGTTCACAGGGAAGGCAAGTTGTGCATTCCTGTAGCTGTGGAACTGATGTTGTTGGTGCTCCTGTGACATTGCTTAATAACACAATCCTATACATATCTTCTCAGAAGTAAGCCCCACTGAGTTCAATAGAATTTACTGCCAGATAAGTCTGTACATGGACTGCAGCCTAACTTTCTTTTATTAGGTTCATCTGCCCATCTTGATAGAAGGCTGAATAAAGCAAGAGCATAATTCACTTGTGGAAACAGGTATGAAGCTATGCAAGTTATGATGATTTCAATGGCATAATGGTCTCAGTGAATGTTTGGTTTTCTGATCACATTATTTATGAAGCCAGATTCTACTCTTCAGATCAGCCTGTCAACAGCAGAGTCAATGTAAAACCTGTGACATAAATAATTAAAACATTTTTAAAAATTGTGAAAGAATTAATCTTTTAAAACACTCCTTTACAAGTCCTGTGGACTAGATACATAATTTACTGTGTTATTGCTGACCTTTCATAATTCATTAGCAACTCGTTTTGCTCTACCTCATTCAACTTGCATAAGGTCAACAGCAGCTCATAGAATGAGATCTGAGTAATACTAAAATTTATCTTCATAGTAATGGCCTTCATGCAGCATCAGACTTGAAGAAAGACATTATTTTCAATGAAAAACAAGTTTGACCATGCTTTCAATTCAATTCTTAAAATATCTATAGGATTTTTCTATGGGGCCTTTTTATCCTCCAAGGTTTTGCAGAAACACCAGTATTGTTTAAATCAGCAGTGAGGAACCATGATCAGTCCAAGGGCCAAATTCCTATCTGGAAAAAGTCTTGGCCACCTTCCAACCTGGGTGGTGCCAAAGACACTGTGGGCATGGCCAGACTGTAAGCAGGATACACCTCTGCATGTCTACTAATAAGTAAGCAGGACTGAATTACTTGTCAACACTTTCAAAAATAATCTGAAAACACCAAGCCTCTGCATGTCTACTCCAAAGTCAGCATGAACCGCATGTCTACTAGCAGCTATAGATGACAAGCTGCTGCATGTCTCCTCAGAGTGAGCAGCAATGAATCATCTAGCAGCACTTTCAAAGAGCATCCCAATGACCAAACCTCTGCATGTCTACTCAGAAGGAGGCAGGACCGATTCACTCAGTGGCTTCCTCCCCAGGCCTTGCCCATCTCCACTGCAGGGGAAAGCTTTTATCTCTGACCAGCAGGTGATTCAAGATCTTCCCCCAGGTGACTGATGGGAAAAGAAGTCTTTTTCAGTGCCCACTGGTAAAAACCTCTCCTCTCAGTTCAGCTGCTGTTTACAGAAAAGAGCTTTTCCCTGTTGGGACAGGGGATAGGGCCTACGGAGGAAACTGGCAGGCCAGATGGGGAACCCATGTGGACCAGATATGCCCTACAGAACAGAACTATGCCTGGTTCAGGGAGCGATCCTATGGGGATGGCTGTCGTCTCCAAATTTGGAGGCTTATGGCCATCCAATGCAGAGCTGGAGGAGTCCGAGTGGCCCTCCTCCTGCTCTGTATTTCAGCTAGCCATGCTTTTTGCCCATCTAGCTGAGACACTGGGGAGTGGCAGGGAAGGAGGTTGTGGAGGCTGTAAGATTCCTCATAAGCTGGCCTCCCCAATCCCCTCCCCGCCCATGGGAGCACCCCTTTTACCTTCCCCCCGAGGCTGTTTTTTTCAACCTTGGAGAGGCAGCCAGTGCAGTTCTCTCTGCACTGGCTGGAAGGGGGAGGGGGAGAGGAGCTCGGACTCCTGGGTTCAAGGTCAGAGTGCTGACTCCACCTTGGATCCAGGAATCCGAACTATCCGATGCCCCCCCCCCCACTGATGCTGTCTGAGGCCCATAGGATTGCTGTCTAGTATTACTAGCTATATTTTTAACCTACCCTTCTCCCAAGGAGTTCAGAATTGCATACAAGATCCCCCCGCCATTTTATCCTCATAGCCCTGTCAAGTAGTATAAGCTGAGTGGAAGTGACTGGCCTGAGCTTCACAGCTGAGTGGGGATATGAATCTAGGTCTACCCATTCTCAGTCCAATGTTCTAACCATTACACTATACTGACTTGGTTTATTCTGGGCTGCTCAGATATTTTCTGATAAACTTCCAGCCATAACAGAAAATTTTACAGATGTCACCCTACATTGCAACCCAGACATGCCTATTCAGCAAGCTGACTTCATGATGTGCCCTGTGGCCCCATGCCCTTGTTTACATGCACACAGGAACTTCTGAGTATATGTGTGTAATAACCATCATAACGGGGCTTTAACCAGAGTTGAGCTGCACACACAAGAAATTTATGCACTATGCTCTTACCAAAGTGGGGAATAACTAGGTCTAAAATGAGGGACCCCTTCATGGATCACTGCCTTGTTGTGGCGAAGGGGTTTGCGTAGCTCAGTGAAGTCATAAGCGATGCCGTGCAGGGCCACCCAAGATGGACAGGTCATGGCAGAGAGTTCTGACAAAATGTGGTCCACTGGAGAAGGAAATGGCAACCCACTCCAGGATTCTTGCCAAGAAAACCCCATGGAACGTATCACAAGGCTAAAAGAGATGACGCCGGAAGATGAGCCCCTCAGGTGTCCAATATTCTACTGGGGAAGAGCAGAGGGAATTTCCCAGTAGTGCCAGAAAGAGTGAAGCGGCTGGGCCAAAGCCAAAAGGACACTCAGCTGTGGATGTGTCTGGTGGTGAAAAGAAAGTCCGATGCTGTAAAGAACAATATTGTTTAGGAACCTGGAATGTCAGATCAATGAATCATGGTAAGCTGGAGGTGGTCAAACATGAGATGGCAAGATTGAACATTGACATCTTGGGAATCAGCGAATTCAAATGGACAAGCATGGGCCAATTTAATTCAGGTGACTATTATATCTACTACTGTGGGCAAGAACCCCTTAGAAGAAATGGAGTAGCACTCATAGTCAATAAAAGGGTGGGAAAAGCAGTACAGGGGTACAATCTCAAAAACGATAGAATGATCTCAGTATGAATCCAAGGCAAACCATTCAACATCACAGTGATTCAAGTCTATGCCCCAACCACTGAGGCTGAAGAAGCTGAGGTTGATCGGTTCTATGAAGACCTACAACACCTTCTAGAACTAACACCAAAAAAAGATGTCCTCTTCATCATAGGGGATTGGAATGCTAAAGTAGGAAGTCAAGAAATCACCGGGATAACAGGCAAGCATGGCCTTGGTGTACAGAATGAAGCAGGACAAAGGCTAAAAGAGTTTTGCCAAGAGATCACACTGATCATAGCAAACACTCTTTTCCAACAGCACAAGAGCCGACTCTACACATGGACATCACCAGATGGTCAATATCGAAATCAGATTGATTATGTCCTTTGCAGCCAAAGATGGAGAAGCTCTACACAGTCAGTAAAAGAAGACCTGGAGCTGACTGTGGCTCAGATCATGAGCTGCTTCTTGAAAAATTTCAGCTTAAATTGAAGAACATAGGGAAAACCACTAAACCATTCAGGTATGACCTAAATCATATCCCTTATGAATGTACAGTGGAGTGGTGAATAGATTTAAGCTATTAGACCTGATAGACAGAGTGCCTGAGGAACTATGGATGGAGGTCTGTAACATTGTTCAGGTGGCAGCAACTAGGGATGTCAGAGAATTCCACCACGGATCTCGGTGAGGCCGAATGCCAGTGCATTCGGCCCCCCGAACTCTGTGGCAGAAGAGCCTGCCACCACCACCACCCCGCAGATCCCCCCCGGGACGAGACTTACCTGGGGCGGATCTTCCAAGCGGTGGCTCCGGCAGCGGCGGCTGCTGCCACCGCCATTTGCAGACTTGTAAAAAAAAACACACACCACGTGATAGGCTATGTAAAGATTTACGTAGCCTATCAAGGCTGGGTTTAAAACAAAAACAAAAAACGCGTATGCAAATGGCGGAAATATTTACGTAGGCTAAAACGGTGAACCAAAAAGGGACACAAATAGCACCCGCTATGCTATTTGTGTTCCCCTTTATTTTCTCCGTCATAGTCTACGTAAATATTTACGTAGATTAAGACAGCCAAAAATAAGGAACGCAAATGGCGGTGGCCGTAGCTGCCGCCATTTGCGTACGCAGTTTTTTTGTTTTGTTTTTCCCAGAGCCCTCCATGGCCGGAAATCTGGCTGCAGAAGGCTGTGGCCTGGCTGGGCCTGGACGGCTGCTCCATGGAGCTGCCGTAGAGCACAGCCGGCCGTGGAGGATTCCGGGGGGAAGGAACAGATCACCTCCCCCCCCATCAAGGATTCGAGGGGGAGGGATGGAACGCCTCCCCTCCACCACCATCAACATAATCCGCAGAAAGGTAAGTGACTTTCATACATCCCTAGCAGCAACTCAATCCATCCCAAAGAAAAAGAAATGCAAGAAAGCAAAGTGGCTGTCTGATGAGGTTTTACAAGTAGCTGAGGAAAGAAGGGAAGTGAAAAGCAAGGGAGAAAGAGGAAGATATACCCAACTGAATGCAGAGTTCCAGAGAATAGCAAGGAGAGACAAGAAGGCCTTCTTAAATGAACAATGAAAAGAAATCAAGGAAAACAATAGAATGGGAAAGACTAGAGATCTTTTCAAGAAAATCGGAGATCTCAAGGGAACATTTTGTGCAAAGATGGGCATGATAAAGGACAAAGAAGGCAGGGACCTAACAGAAGCAGATGAGATTAAGAAGAGGTGGAAAGAATGCACAGAAGAACTATACAGGAAAGATCTGAATGTCCCTGATAGCCATGATAGTGCGGTCACTGAACTTGAGCTGGACATCCTCGAGAGTGAAGTCAAGTGGGCCTTAGGAAGCATTTGCAAGCAGAGATGGGTCAAAGAAGACTCAGACAACAAGCTTGGATTGAAAATTGGGCCACATTTATTGAAATATTTGCAAAGGGATAAAAAGGACGGGTATCTAACTGTGTCAGCGGCTAGCTGACACTTCTTGGGCGAAAACACACCCAGCCTGAGGGGTGGCGGTGATCTCGCCATCCCTCTGGACTGCCCCTTCTGGGGGTGGTAGACCTTCCGGTGTCACCCCCGACCCGGTGCCGCACAACACCTGGGTGAGTGAGTAGGGTTGGTCTCCCAGGCAACCCTTATCCCCCCGCCGAGCCGCACAACCCGTTCAGGGTCCTCAGGCATCACCTGTCACCATAAGGTGCCTCTGCGTGCACACCATCCCTACTCCCTTTCCTGTTTTGCCCATCCTAGCCACTACAGGAGTCACAAGCCTACTGCTTGTGAAACTCCCCCCACCTGCGCAGAAGAACTTCCCTCAGGCCCCTTTGCAGATCGGCCAAAAATAAGTCATTGCCTATGTCTGACAGGTGGATGCTGTCCTGCCTGTAAAGCTCCCTCCTAGTCCAATGGATTCCTTGGATCCCTTTGATTGCAATGGCCCCCGCCATTGCAATCAAAGAAAAAAAAAACCATCCCCTGATAGGCTACATGACGATTCACGTAGCCTATCACGGCTAGATTTGGTCAGCCGTGATAGGCTACGTGAATCGTCACGTAGCCTATCACGGGTGACTTTAAAAAAAAAAAAGTGTGTACGGATAATGGCGGCCCCCATAGGGAGCCACCATTCCCCTTCCTTATTTGGTCGCTGTAGTCTATGTAAATATTTACGTAGGGCTATTTGCATTGCCCTTATTTTCGCCGTAGTCTACGTAAACATTTACGTAGACTACAGCAACTAAATAAGGAAGGGGAATGGCGGCTCCCTATGGGGGCCGCCATTCGCGTACGTGCTTTTTTTTTTTTTTTTTTAAGTCACCCGTGATAGGCTACGTGACTTTCCAGATCTAGCCATGATAGGCTACGTGAATCGTCACGTAGCCTATCAGGGGATGTGTTTGTTTGTTTTTTTTTACTTTCGTGTTCGCAGCCGGGCGAGGCGGGAAGCCTCCTCCCAGGCCTGAATTTCGGCCGGGCGAGGCGGGAAGCCTCCCCCCCCGGCCTGAATTTCGGCTGGGCGAGGCGGGAAGCCTCCCCCCCTGGCCTGAACTTCGTGGGGGGAGCAGCGAAGCGCTCCCCCCCACCGCGAACAAGCTGCGAGAAAAGGTAAGTGACTTTCGTCCAACCCTAGGCTGGACCTCTGAGGGTTTTGGGGGCCTGGCTGGGGGAGGAAGAGGGATCCCCGAGGAACGCTCAGCAGCTTCCAAACGAGAAAGAATTGATGTCAGTACCGGGTCTGAGTCCTCATCAGACTAGGGATGGCGGAGAATTTCTCCCCGAATCTTTGGGAGGCAGGCTGGGGAGGGGGAGGCAGGCACACAGCTGCCGAGAACGCTGGAGCCGGCAAACACGGGCACCGCGCTCAACGCGCGCCACCACCGCCGCCCCTCGCCGGCACCAATGCCTCCGAGGCCCCAGCAAGGCAAGCGCAAGGCCGCGGCCGGCGGAGGCCAGCGGAAGGTGAGCCCGGAGGAGGCCGGCGGTCTAATAGACAGGCCAGCCGGCAGATAGGCCGAGAGCCAGCCAGCTGGCGGGCGGGCCGGCAGACAAACAGGCGGGCGGGCGGATGAGAGAGCGGGCGACCGAGCGGGTGACCAAGCAAGTGAGCGGGCGAGCGAGCAGGTGGGCAGGCAGGCAAATGAACAAGGGGGCGGGTGATCGAGCGGGCGGGCGAGGTGATTGGGGGGGTGAACAAAGGCCGAGCGAGCAGGCAGGCGGGTGCGCGCCTCCCCACCCATACCCCCAGGAGGGAGTAAGGGGTCTCACCCGGGCGCACACACCAGGAGCCGCAGCCGGCACTCACGCAAGAGTAACGGCCGGCTGCGGAGAGGAGAGGTCTCGTGCTCGAGCGCTGCCACCACACCGCCGGCCAACCCAGGGCCACGGCAAGCGCTCAAGGAGAAGAGCCGGCAAGGAGGGAGGGAAGGGGGGGGCGGACATGATATCACCCAGCAACGTTGGCTCTCCCGATGGCCAGCAGGCGCCATCCCAGAGGGAGCGGCGCCGGAGCGCACGAGACCCGCCGCGAGTGCTGGCAACTCGATAGCTGTGCGTGAAGAGAAGCTTTGGCGTGCAGAAACACGCTGAGTCCAGGTGGCTGGAAAGACGATGACGAAGCCGGTCTCCAGTAGGCAAGAATCCCTTGTCGAATCCAGGCGAGTCTTTAGCTCTCAATAGCTGCGTCACGCCAAAGAGATGAGATAGGGAGGGGGGGTCAAGTTTAAGACAACTCAGCCTGCTCCTCCCCGACTGGTGGTGCGACTGGGGTGCACCAATCAGAGGCCCATACGTCTTGTCACCCCACCCGCCCACAGTGCCCCCTTTCAGCCAGACAAGCTGGCGCCGGGTAGGGCATTACTAACAACAAAGGTAGCGGAGATGACAGTATTCCAGCTGAGCTATTTAAAATCCTAAAAGATGATGCTGTTAAAGTGCTGCACTCAATATGTCAACAAATTTGGAACACTCAACAGTGGCCACAAGACTGGAAAAGGTCAGTTTACATTCCAGTTCCAAAGAAGGGCAATGCCAAAGAGTGTTCAAACTACCATACAATTGTGCTCATTTCACATGCCAGCAAGGTGATGCTCAAAATCCTACAAGCTAGGCTTCAGCAGTATGTGAACTACTGGAACTACAAGCGGGGTTTCGAAGAGACAGAGGAGCTAGAGATCAAATCACCAACATTCGCTGGATCATGGAGAAAGCAAGAGAATTCCAGAAAAATGTCTATTTCTGCTTCATTGACTACGCTAAAGCCTTTGATTGTGTGGATCACAACAAACTCTGGCAAATTCTTCAAGAGATGGGAGTACCAGACCACCTTACCGGTCTCCTGAGAAACCTGTACAAGGGTCAAGAAGCAACAGTAAGAACCAGACATGGAAAAACCGATTGGTTCAAAACTGGGAAAGGAGTATGACAAGGCTGCATATTGTCGCCCTGCTTATTTAACTTATATGCAGAGTACATCATGAGAAACTCCGGGTTGGATGAATCACAGGTTGGAATTAAGATTGCCAGCAGACTTATCAACAACCTCAGATATGCAGATGATACCACCCTAATGGCAGAAAGCGAAGAGGATCTAAATAGCCTCTTGTTGAGGGTGAAAGTGGAGAGTACAAAAGCTGGTTTGAAACTCAGCATTAAGAAAACCAAGGTCATGGAATCTGGCCCCATCACTTCCTGGCATATAGAAGGTGACGAAATGGAGACAGTGACAGATTTTATTTTCTTGGGCTCCAAGATCACTGCAGATGGTGACTGTAGCCATGAAATTAAAAGATGCTTGCTCCTTGGAAGGAAAGCTATGGCAAACCGAGACAGCACAGTAAGAAGCAGAGACATCACCTTGCTGACAAAGGTCCATATAATCAAAGCTATGGTTTTCCCAGTAGTAATGTATGGCTGTGAGAGCTGGACTATAAGGAAGGCTGAGCGCCGAAGAATTGATGCTTTCGAATTGTGGTGCTGGAGAAGACTTTTACTGTGGTGCTGGAGAAGACTCTTAACGTTTGTTGTGCACAAACGAGTCCTCTGGACTGCAAGGAGGTCAAATCAGTCAATCCTAAAAGAAATCATCCCTGACTGCTCATTGGAAGGACAGATACTGAAGCTGAAGCTCAAATATTTTGGCCACCTAAAAACTCCCTGGAAAAGACCCTGATGCTGGGAAAGATTGAAGGCAAAAGGAGAAGGGGACGGCAGAGGATGAGATGGCTAGATAGCATCACCGATGCAATGAATATGAACTTGAGCACACTTCAGGAGAGAGCGGAGGACAGGAAGGCCTGGCATGCTATGGTTCATGGGGTCACGAAGTGTCGGACATGACTTAATGACTGAACAACAACAAAATGTGGGAATTAGCTCAAATGCTGGTAAAAGTCCAAACACAGAGACTTTATTTTTTTACTAATTTTGTTCTCAATATGCACACGTGCACTCATTAAAGAAGAGAAAAATGGCTTTGTAGTATACCAGTTCCCTAGCACATGGACAAGTGTACTAGTTCTAACAGATAAAGATAAAAGTTCGGGAAATCAGTGTTTGCCAAATAAGGAGTGGAGGTGCACTCTGGAAATGACAAGGCCAGGGATTGGGAGACTCTATGAAGAGTATATTTTCAGAAGAAGCCAAAGTGTGAATATCCAAGGTTCTGGCACAATTAGTACTTGTGATGATGACGGGGAGACCAAACAGGACCTTGCCATTATTAGGGATGCCAGAGCCACAAGAACTGGGTTAAAAATAGAATTTGGATGGAGGGCTTTAAAAATGGAGCTTCTTCTTAGAATTCCCAATAAAATGCAGAAAATGTACATTCGGCTCAAGGCCTTCAGTAGACGCTTCCTGATGGTCTGGGCTTTCTGCTTGACTAACTCCCTTGGACTCAGAACTGACCTCCAGCACCAATGGTCCCCTAGTAAGCTCTGGAATGGCTGGAATGGAGATGGCAGGTTGTGTTGCCTTATGCATGGAACCTGGCTCTGAACTCAGTGGGGTGCTTTACCAGAGGATAAAACTTTCTCTCTGGGTATACAAGGTGAATGGGTGTCTCTGGGCAAATGTAGCATCAAGGTGGTTCAACAGGACAGCTGTGACCTTTGGCCCTGGAAATGTAGGATGGACATCAGGGTGGAGCAGAGAATCATGCTAGGAGAGAGTCACAAAGAATGATATTAGAAGTCAATTAGAATCTGGGCTGTTTTTCAGATCTGAGACCCATAAGCATGTGGGATACCCCTGCTGAAAGAATGAACAACTGAACTTTAGGGCTGTTGTTAACAGGGTTCAAAACAAAGAGTACCAAGGACTCAATGGCTCAGGGCCTGGACCCAGGGAAGGTCAGAACAAAGGGGACAATAATTTGGTTCTAGATAATGACAATAAAGTTGCTTGCCCCTTAATTGATAGATATCTGGCTGGCTGGCTATACAGGGCTGTAACAATACAGTTGATGATAATTAGCTATTGGTATTCAAAACAAAAGGTGTTCATAGAGTCATCCAAGTGGTATCTGAACCTGTTGACATGCCTAGGGGGTGGGGATGGCTCAGGATTGTCCCAATTGTCCCACCAAGACTCTGGATATCCCACCAAGGCTCAGTTCAAGGCTACCCTTGTCAGTTCACTGGCTGGGTGGTGGCACAGCAACCAGGCAGGCATTTGCATGTTTACATAGTTACAGAGAGCAACTCCCTTTAATCACTGGAGGAAGCATGTATGCACGGTGGCTTTTGTGCCTCTATGGCTAATTGATTGATTTATTACTTACATTTTTATACCACCCAATAGTCAAAGCTCTCTGGGCAGTTCACAACAATTAAAACCATAAAATGCAAGACAATAAAATGCAGATGATAAAATACAACATAGAAGTTTAAAAGTTTAAAACTACAGTATAAAAATACAAAAATGGCCAAACAGAAGCTAGCAGCAGTGCAAGATGTAAAATACAATACCAGATATAAAACAAACTGAAATATGAATATGCCTGGGAGAATAAAAAGGTCTTCACCTGGCGTCAAAATGAGCACAATGTAGGTGCCAGACAAACCTCTCTGGAATGTTATTGATAACATCCCTGGCAACCTTCCATGCTGCTGTTCCTTTCAAAACTGAAACGGAGTCACAAGCCATTGTACACAGCGCACAATACCCGTGTGAGGAAGCCAGTGCATCTGAATCTCCTGTGTAACAGCCCTCAGACAGCACCATGCACCCTACTGTCTTTATCATAGATATATCTGTTACAATGCTGCTTATGTTGCTTTTCCAGGCTTCTCCAGACAGGATGGTGACTACTATGCTCCCTTGGTTTTCAAATGTATTTTAAGTTAACTCTGAAAATGGCTCCACAATTTAGATGGCAATTGTATTTGCTGCAAGTACACTGATGAAACAACAGATGCATATCTTTAAACACAATTGGTTCTGTCCAGTGGTCTATCCACCAGAGGAATGGATGCCACTGGCAGAAAGGATTCCCCCTTCCCCCTGCAGCTTTGTCCACAAACCCCAATTCTGCAGGGGGGAGGAGTGCAGCAAGGGAGGAGAAGAAGGGGAAATCCCATTACATAGGCATAATTCTGGTTGGATCATGATGGATATAGTTTCATATATACATGGAATCATGTATTTCAGGGAATAATGGCTCTCAAGTTGTTTATATGTCCTTATTAGACATTTATATGTTAGATTTTTTTTCCTGCAGGAAACACTCATGCATCTGCCCTTTTGTGGCAACTACGATTGCTGTATAAAGGGCATTGAGATACTGTGAAGGAATAGGACTGTCTTCCATTTTTGTATTTAATTTGGGTTTTGGAAACAAAAATCTTGTGTGTGTGTGTGCTGGTCAATTTCAGCCAAACTGTCAAAAGTTTAGTTAGAGACTATAGGAGTCAGGATGTTTGCTCAGGAAGCCCAAGGTTTGCAGAAGGCTCAGGTCAAAGGATTAGTTAGATATTAGATATAGGATCCAGGATGTCTTCAGATGAAGAAAGAAAGAAAAAGAGTTTGCAGGGGGTTCAACAAAAGGTCAGGGGAAGAACTTAGGAAAAGGAATTTAGGACAAAGGTGAGCAAGAAGTTATCCTCCTGATTGTTTGGAGGTGGGAGGGAAAATAACTAATTTTAAGATAAAAGCCTAAGGCAGTGACAGAGAGCTTCAGAAAGAAGGAAATAAGCCAGCTGCTGGAACAAGAGAACTAGTTGAGAGAGTAAGATCAATAACAGTAAGGTATTCAGGGACCTAGATAATATAGGGACAATGTCTAGTCAGGTTAGCAGGATGTGTTTATCTGGCGGGGGGTATTACCCTATTGCTTATAGGGGGGGTATGTGTGTTGTGTGTGTATCCATTTAGACTTTAATTGCCCCCACATACTACCATGTTTTCTTCAGTTCACTTTTAAACATTGTTGTTTGAAATGTTGTGGTCTCTTTTCTTTTTAGGTTACCCACCCTATATGTAATAGCCAATGCCCACGCTACCTAAATTGCAACCCAGAGAGTTTTAAGGCTGGTTTGGTGGAGGCAGCCAGAGTCTAGGGTGGGATTTCCATCTGGTAGCAGAAAAGACCACAGGAAGGGAAGGGCAAAAAAAGGAGTGCGCTGGCACACTATTTTGCCTGTTTTCCCTTCCATTTGTAGAACTGAGTGTTGCTGGTCTGAGACAGACATGAATAGAATGCAAGTACATAAATGACTCCCTTCATAAAAGAGTCTGAGAAAATGTCTATAAAAAGGAATTATACTGTTGTATTTTAAGATATCTCATACATCAAATGAACTTCACGGTACAGAAAGAGAGATTCACCCACTAGCATCCAATATGATACTCGCAATACTCTTATCTTCTTAGACAGAGAGTTTATACTTAAGAACCAGCCCTTTTGTTGTTGTTGTATTTGTTGAAAACTTAAGCCTGTCTCTTTTTTTGCTGGAACACAAAGCAGAATAAACAGAACACCCAGAAGACTCTTCCCCAAAGTCCCCAAGCCAGCAAGGCCCCAAGCACCGCTCAAGATTAAACTCTTTAAATAGCAAGACTCTCACACAGTTTGCTGCCATAATGCACATACGTGTGAAGCCTAACACCCCACGCACAGTCTGTGCAGCTTGGCTCTGTTCAGAGCATTCTGTCAGCATCGCAAAGTTCTGGGAATCCACCCTCAACAGTTCCTGGGCTGCCCACATGTCACGTGGTGCTTCACAAGCAACTTCCAACTGAAACTGTCATTTCAGCCTAAATGCTGAACATCCATCACATTAGTCCTCAGTGAAATCCGGTCAGCTTCCTTCCCTCCCCTGGTCTCAGACATGGCCATCTTCTAGCTTTCAGGGATCAAGTAAAAGGGTGGACAGGTAGCATATGACTGAGGAACTGACTGGCTCTAGGGGAGCGTGTGTATCTGTGATGTATATTCATTACTAGCTCTGCAGACAGATAGCTAATCAAAAGGGCGTAGAAGTTCAGGAAAACACCTCGCCTATTCTGTTGTTGAATACTAACAACATGATTTTGGCCATGCAGCTATTTAGCTTGCCTATGCAGCCATTACAATTTTACCCTTTGGCTGCTGTACCAGGTGAGAGCAATGGCATACCTTTATCTCTGACTACCTGCAAAGTTCATTTTTAAAAGTGATGTTAAAAAAAAACCCTTTTTGTTCTTAACATCTTTTGTAAATAATGGGCAAAGCAACCCTATACGCCAGGCATAGGGAACATGTGGCCTTCCAGATGTTGCTGGGCTGTAACTCCCATCATCCCTCACCATTGGCTATGCTGGCTAGGGCTGATGGGAGTTGCAGATTGTCAAGGAAGGAGGGAAGGAGGATCCCCGCCGCCAGGACCAGGTCCGACCTCCCTGTGAGGGAGGACTGCCCAGGACCCGATCCCGGGGTCCCCTTCTCAAAAAGGGACTGGCCAAACCCAGCCTTTCAGTCCCCCAAGATATCCAGTAGCCACCCTCATAAGCCAAGAAGCACTGAAATTAGAACTGAGGTTATGCAAAGAGATCACACCAACTAAAGGTTGGATAAAGGTTTATTAAGATCAAAATAAAAGGGCAGAGGGAAAGGGAAGAATGGAAGTAGCAAGTTACACAGAGGGTACAAAGCTAAATCACTTAACTATAAACAGAGAGCTTCATGAATGCACACCCAAGCCAAAATAATAAATCTACCTGGCCTATTTTTAGATACCTAAGCATGGATCTCCCTGCCATCTGCAGGTCCAGGACCACCAGGATGAAGGGAGACACCATGCCTTGACCTCAGCCCGCTTTTAAAGCCCAGCCTTGGCACCCAGGGCAGATTTTGCTTCAGCCAATCACTGGCTCAGCCCCTGTGCAGATTGCCCTGGACTCCAAGAGGCTGGAACTCCCCACCAACTCCAGCTGTTGGCACTTTCTAGTGAGCAGGGACTGCGTCTGGCCTTGGGCAAAGGGCGGAGGAGCCTCTAGATTACAAACAATTCCACGTGGTTACATCCGACATGACCTGATCTTATGGCGGAAAGCAGGCCGTTATCCTTGACACAGATCAACAACAGCCTTCCCCATCCCTGCGATACTCCAATTACATCAAGACAGGGATGGGGGAGGAATAGGGATGTGCGAATCAGCAAATTCCAAGCTGGCCAAAGTTCTCTGAATTCCAATTCAAGCCCATATCAGATTCCCCCTCCCTCCTGTCCAGTGCTGATTGGATGGTTCTTTCCCCCCTTGCTCCTGTCCAGTACTGATTGGATGGTCCCCCCCCTCGTCCAGTGCTGATTGGGTGGTTTCTTTCCCCTCCCTTCTGTCCAGTGCTAATTGGGTGGTTCTTTTCCCCTCCCTCCTGTCCAGTGCTGATCACGTTCAAAAGAACCACTTGTCTGCTTCTGCCACTGTGACTGTTTCCATTTCTCAATAGGGATGTCAGAGAATTCCGCCACAGATCTCAGTGAGGCCGAATGCCAGTGCATTCGGCCCCCCAAACTCCATGGCGGAATGGCCTGCCACCCCCCCCCCCGCCACCCCCGGGACGAAACTTACCTGGGGCGGATGTTCCGGACGGTGGTGGCTCCAGCAGTGGCTTTGGCGGCGGCGGTGGTGGCGGCGGCTGGTCTTCCAACCAGCTGCCTCCGCCGCCACCGCCACCACAATTTGCAGTCTGTTTCCCCCCCCCCATTCATGATAGGCTATGTAAAGACTTACGTAGCCTATCACGTCTGGGTTTAAAAAAAAAAAGCGTACACAAATGGCGGCAGCTACGGCCGCCGCCATTTGCGTTCCTTATTTTTGGCTGTCTTAGTCTACATAAATATTTACATAGACTAAGACGGTGAAAATAAAGGGGAACGCAAATAGCGCCCTCTTTAGCGTAAATATTTACGTAGACTAAGACAGCCAAAAATAAGGAATGCAAATGGCAGCGGCCATAGCCGCCATTTGCGTACGCGTTTTTTTTTAACCCAGACGTGATAGGCTACGTAAGTCTTTACATAGCCTATCATGGCTGAATACAGGGACACAAACGGCGGCGGCTACGGCAGCCGCCATTTGTGTCTCTGCTAGCCAGCGGCCGGATGTCCAGCTGCTGGCGGAGCCGGCCGGCGGCTCCGCGGAAGCCCCGCAGAGCGGAGCTGACCAGCCAGGATTCTGGGGGGAGTCCTCCCCCCACAGCGGAACCCAGCGGAGCCAGGTAAGGGGGGTTTCATGCACCCCTATTTCTCAATAGCACACCGCTGCATGGGGCAGCTCCATGGGAAAGCAGCTCCCATCCCACAACAGCTGCATGAAAAGGAGGCCCAAACGTCTGTTTTATATGCAGCAACCTCCCCCAGCCTGGTATACCCCAGAAGTGCTGGATTACAACTCCTGCCATCCACAGCCAGCATGATGGGAATTGTAGTCCAGCACACCTGGATGGCACTAGGTTAGGGGAGGCTGACTTATAGAGTTGCAATTTGCCTTCCCCATCACTAAAGACAGATGTGGCCACCATATCTGCCTTCATTTTAGCCAATTCTATGTAGGGATGGCAGAGAAATCCACCACGGGCTCCAAAGACTTCTTTAGAATCTGGGCCCCTGGAGTCCATGGCGGAACGGACTACTCCACCACCACTACCACCCAAAATCCTCCCCAGATGGACCCTACCTGCTGCTAGCTGGTCCGAGTCCGTCCGCTGCTGCCATCCGTCCGCTATCCCGAGCTGCAGCCACAGATGGCGTCTGGCATAGGGGACGCCATTTGCGTCCCTGCTCTTTTCGGTGATAGGCTATGTAAGTATTTACGTAGCTTATCACAGCAAAGAGCAGGGATGCAAATGGCATCTGCTACACCATTTGCATCGCTACTCTTTTCATGATAGGCTATGTAAATATTTACATAGCCTATCACTGAAAAGAGCAGGGACGCAAATGGCATCCCCTATGCCGGACGCCATTTGTGGCCGCAGCTCGGCAGTGGATGGAAGTCCAGCTGCGGACAGGCCTGGCCAGCGGTTCTGTGGACTCGCTGCAGAGCGGAGCTGGCCGGGCAGGATTCCGGGGGGTGGGATGGATCGCTTCCCCCCCCTGCAGATGCCCGGACCAGAACAGTAAGTGGGTTTCGTACACCCCTAATTCTATGCGACCACAATAAGTTAGGATCACACACCCTGCTCCTAAAAAATGTGCAAAAGAAATATTGCATCAACAGTTTTTCAAAATGATGATGTAGGTCACATGGGTACAAGGACTGAAGCATGCTGGTTCCTTCTGGCCAAGCAACTGCAACACATTGCTTGTTAAGGACCTGCATGTCTTTTTAATCTGGGAAAGGATAAAAAGATATGATGTGGTGTGTTTCTTTATTGAAATATGTATACCTCCTACTTTGTATCTCATGCATGGTGTGCCCTATTTTCTTTTGTCACTCCATATTTCCCATCTACTCTCATGGATAAGGAATGTGTGTTCACATCTGGTACTTCAAATATGCAGGAGTTCCAAGTAGGGATGGTGTGGGCACCCGATTCTGTCTGGGAATCCAGTGGAATCCCTGCCCCTGAGCCACGTTCACCGAGCCCCTGCCCTAGCTTGCCCACACTTGCCCCCTGTCCATGCTCATTGAGCCACCCGTACTCACATGGGCAGCCTCGTCGACCTCCACTATCACCATTTTTTGGGAGGGGGGGGAAATGGCAATCACAAAAATGTGCATATTTGTGTACACACAAAATGGGGCCATGAATCACCCATATATGCAAGATCACAGGCATTTGCTTGCAAGTAATCTTGTGTATATGGGCCATTCATGGCCCCATTTTGTATACGCACGAATGTGCACATTCTAACAAATGTCCATATTTGCATATACGCAAATGTGCACTAATGAGCATTCTCACTAATGAGCATATTTGCATATATGCAAAATGGAGCCATGAATCACCCATATAGGCAAAAATTACAGGTGTTTGCTTGCCTGTAATATTGCCTATATGGGCTATTCACAGCCCTATTTGGCATATATGTGACTGTGCGCGCTCACAATCACCTTTTTTTTCAACAGCTGGTGATTGTGCATTGTGGTGCTCAACAAGGCTGCCTGAGGGAGTGCAGGCAGCTCGGTGAGCAGCGGGGAGTTCAAGCATGGGTCTGAGAGGGCATGAATGGGACTGGGGACTGGGCGGGCACCCAGAGAACCTGGACAGTGGGTCACCCACGCATCCCTAGTTTCAAATCATGATATACCTGCAGTTAGGACTGAAAAGAACTGTCACAGAAATGCAAATATTAGTTTAAGAAAAGGGGGGGTCCAGAATGCAAACTTGAAATTTTTGATTGTCAAGCATTATAAAAAATTTCCCCTTTTGAAATTTGACAGAGATGGAACAACCGATTGGTTCAAAATTGGGAAAGGAGTACGACAAGGCTGCATATTGACACCCTGCTTATTTAACTTATATGCAGTTATAAACATCATGAGAAATGCCGGGTTGGATGAATCACAGGTCGGAATTAAGAATGCCGGGAGAATTATCAACAACCTCCGATATGCAGACGATACCACCCTAATGGCAGAAAGCGAATCTAAAAATCTAAAGAGCCTCTTGTTGAGGGTGAAAGAGGAGAGTGCAAAAGCTGGTTTGAAACTCAACATTAAAAAAACGAAGATCATGGCATCTGGCCCCATCACTTCCTGGCATATAGAAGGGGAAGAAATGGAAGCAGTGACAGATTTTACTTTCTTGGGCTCCAAGATCACCGCAGACGGTGACTGCAGCCATGAAATTAAAAGACGCTTGCTCCTTGGAAGGAAAGCTATGGCAAACCTAGACAGCATAGTAAGAAGCAGAGACATCACCTTGCCAACAAAGGTCCATCAAATCAAAGCTATGGTTTTCCCAGTAGTAATGTATGGCTGTGAGAGCTGGACTATAAGGAAGGCTGAGCACCGAAGAATTGATGCTTTCGAACTGTGGTGCTGGAGAAGACGCTTACGAGTCCCCTGGACTGCGAGGAGGTCAAATCAGTCCATCCTAAAGGAAATGAACCCTGAGTGCTCATTGGAAGGACAGATACTGAAGCTGAAGCTCCAATATTTTGGCCACCTAATGCGGAGAGAAAACTCCCTGGAGAAGACCCTGATGCTGGGAAAGACTGAAGGCAAAAGGAGAAGGGGATGGCAGAGGATGAGATGGCTAGCATCACCGATGCAATGAATATGAACTTGAGCACACTCCAGGAGAGAGCGCAGGACAGGAAGGCCTGGCGTGCTATGGTCCATGGGGTCACGAAGAGTCGGACACGACTGAACGACTGAACAACAACAACAAATGCTTTAAAAATATCGAGTTGAATCTAGGATCTGCCTTCCTTGACAGGAAGGGCTCTGCTTATGGAACACACCTCCACCTGATTTTTGGAATCCTCCCCCCATGTGACAGCTCATCCCATTCAGCATAGTCTCCTGACTCTCTGTGTAGCATTTTCAGGGGGCTGCCATGGGAAGGAGGGGTGGGAAAGTCCCCTTCCATCAGTGCAGTTGATCCAGCTTAAATCTGGATCTGACCCAATCTCTTAAAACTTAATTCTGATTGATAATTTGTTCTAAAAGTAATAGTGTTAAGCTCTGCTAATTCAAACTCTTTCCCCTTCAGGTCCAACAACATTCCTAGTTGGGAATGCTGAAAATAAATTAAATTAAACAATTATAACTCACATTTTTGCAAGCAAGTTCAGCCTAGAAATTATAAGTGAATCTGACAATATCCTCCATAATATGACCAAAAATAGATACCTTGCAATGGAGAAAATGGTCATATGTATCCAATCTTAAGGATTCAACAGGAGGTTTAAGAACAGGAGGTTTAAGAAAATAAATTATTTTAGGATTGCAAGCCAAAAACTGTCATCTGTATTTATTGGTATTTTTAAAACAAAACTTGTTCTAATATTTTCAATGTCTTCTTTTCCTTTCATTTTTATATATTATCATAATAAAAGTGCCCTTTAAAAAACTCTGTTCCTACTTCCTACTGAAATCAGATCTGGGCTGTCAAAAAAGTGTAATTTATTGAGTCATTTTAAAGCTTACATCTTCAGTGTCCCAGTCATAATGGCATACATGTCCCTTAGTAAGACATTTTGTCACTTATTGTAAGATATTGCAGGTTCAAGACAAGAGTGAGTCTCATTAGCGTTAATCAAATGCTACATAATCCAGAGATAGAGCAACATTTTTCAGACATGTTGTTCCCACAGAACCAAAACACAATGCAAGTAGTGTGATATATATTATTTTTTAACAGAAACTTTCATATATTCACACACATGTGCGCCAGATCTAATAAAGGTCTTTCTTTCTTTTTCTTTCTTTTTCTACTTTTCTTCCTCAATCCCCTATCCCGACACTTCTGTTCTTTAGAAAGAAAAGCCATTACCATGTATCAAATTCTATAGGTAGTAGAACTTGAATGAAAACACAAATTCGAATGAAACTCACTAACATGTGGGGCTAGACTGGGGGCTTCCCCCCCACCCCAATCCTACTCTCCCACTACTACACATATTCTCCACATACATGACTGCCATGTGAAGAGTGCTAAAAAGTTCAGTCTCAAGTCAAGATTCCAGCTTAATCCCCGTCCATGTCATCTCAGATTATTGGGTTCATTAAGTCAAATATGCATGAATGAAAACATGATCATTTTCCATTGTTCTGCCATAACAGTTGGCTCACCTAGTACTATTTTGGATTATGGCTCCTTTTGAAATGTTTATTTCCCTGGCTCAGTATCTTGTAAGAAAGTATCTCTAAATTAAATTGATTGTCAGATTAACTCCACATTTGGAATTGGCACCCAGGTATCTGAAGGAATGCTCTCCGTGTACCAGCCTGCCCATGCTCATCTCATTGTCCAACCATTGTCCCATCACTGGGAGAAGAACACTGAGACATGACTCAAGGTAGGTGACATGAGAAACAGCTGTCTCCATGTTGGCACCCTGACTTTGGAATGCCCTGCCCCAACAGAGACCCCTGGCATCAACGCTATAATTCCTGTGCCAGCCTAAGACCCATTTGTACAGCCAGACATTTATGGGTGGTTCACTCTGCTTCTGATTAATTAGATTTATTGGATGATGATGATGATGATATTGTTTGATGTTTTAATGTTGCTGTTACACACCCTGGTATTGTTGTTTTTAAAGAAAGGATGGGATATAAATGGAAATTATTAATAATAATAGGAATTGTATTCAAGATCTACAGTATAAGTGCTCCTAACAGCATGAACAGGAGTGGTATGTGAAAAACGTAGCGTACTCCAATTTTCACTTGGCACTTCCTTCCATAATCAAATGCACCGAAACTGTGTTTCTGTGTCTCTCCGTTTTGTCCATTGCATCTACCACTGTGGTTACTAATGTTCAGTACAGCGGGAGGGAATTGCATGTATTTAGAAACCTAACTCCCACCCCACACCCCACCCTGAGTACAGCCAAACTAAAAAGTCAAAGAAAAACATTTTGCTCTGGACTGTTCATGTGATTTTGATGGGTATAGATAGTATTTGTAAGGTGTAATGAGAACACAAATTGGCCTGTGGGTGTCATCAGATCCTTCAAAGGTTTTAACTCAAGTTCTTCAGAGATCTTGTTATGCAAATAAGGCTAAAAACAAACTGTACATCAGGAATGGGGTAAATTCCTTCTACTCTAACCAGCTTATCCTTCCCTCCTATTTCTTTGTGCTAAGCTCAGAGTTAACCATATGTTCCGTGGTGCCATTAATTTAGCAATAACATTATTTACCAAGGTAAGCGCTGGTACTTGCACTTACCTGCGTAATCATGCATAGAGTTCTGAACAGTGTACAGTCGCTTTGTTCCAGGAGTCACTGAAGCAAATAATAGAGCTCCAATAATTCTCAACCTCTAGCTGCAGGGAGTGCTTTGGTAAATTGCTCTCCCAGCTGCAGATTGGTTGGGAGTATAGGGCACTGGCAGAACAGTTAGAGTGTCCATAGATCATTGATTCTTCATGACCCTAGAACAAAATTTAAAGGCTATCTAAAATTTTACAGCACATACCTGGAGGCTGTTGAGAAATGTATTAAGAATAAATGTATATACCACTTTTCAGCAGAAATTACCAGGGGGTTGAAAGTATCATAAAAATACATAATAATTAAATAATGACTAAAGACCTGGGGGGGGGGGAAGCAGTTTAAACAGTGGTGGTGGGAAGTAGTTTTAAAAAAAGAAAAGAACCAAACTTGGTACTAAAATCTCATCATGTGTTCAAAGCCTGGGAAGATAAATAGGGTTTTGCTTGCTGCTGAAAAGACAACCACATAGGTATCTGGAAAGACAACCACATAGGCATCTGGAAAGCCCATGGAGGAAAATGTCATAAATGGGGTGCCACTACAGAGAAGGCATTCTCTCTTTTAGCCACCCATGTGACAAATTTCTAGTGTTAGGTGAGGCTTTAGCCTCACACCACATATTTTTGAAAGTGGCTAGCACTGCGATGGAGATTCTCCATCGGGATGAAGAGTGGAATGTCTATCTGCATCAAGTGACATTGGAAAATATTGTGGTCATCTTCATGGAAAGGCACAATGACATAAATTGCATAACCTCTTAATCAGTCCTTAATAGCAGAGTAGAAAGTCCATAGGTAGAATATCACATACTGCCATACACATTGTCACATTATGTAGTCTGTACTATGTCTAAGCCCCTTCGTGGATCATTGCCTTGTTGTGGCAAAGGGGCTTGCATAACTCAGTGAAGTCATAAGTGATGCCATGCAGGGCCATCCAAGATGGACAGGTCATGGCAGAGGGTTCTGACAAAATGTGGTCTACTGGAGAAGGAAATGGAAACCAATTCCAAAAAAGGGCAATGCCAAAGAGTGTTCAAACTACCGTACAATTACGCTCATTTCACATGCCAGCAAGGTTATGCTCAAAATCCTACAAACTAGGTTTCAGCAGTATGTGAACCAAGAACTACCGGAAGTACAAGCTGGATTTCGAAGAGGCAGAGGAACTAGAGATCAAATCGCCAACATTTGCTGGATCATGGAGAAAGCAAGAGAATTCCAGAAAAACGTCTATTTCTGCTTCATTGACTATGCTAAAGCCTTTGATTGTGTGGCTCACAACAAACTGTGGCAAATTCTTCAAGAGATGGGAGTACCAGACCACCTTACCTGTCTCCTGAGAAACCTGTATGAGGGTCAAGAAGCAACAGTAAGAACCAGACATGGAACAACCGATTGGTTCAAAACTGGGAAAGGAGTATGACAAGGCTGCATATTGTCGCCCTGCTTATTTAACTTATATGCAGGGTACATCATGAGAAACGCCGGGTTGGATGAATCACAGGTCGGAATTAAGATTGCCAGGAGAATTATCTACAACTTCAGATACGCAGACAATACCACCCTAATGGCAGAAAGTGAAGAGGATCTAAAGAGCCTCTTGTTGAGGGTGAAAGTGGAGAGTGCAAAAGCTGGTTTGAAACTCAACATTAAAAAAACTAAGGTCATGGCATCTGGCCCCATCACTTCCTGGTAGGGATGTACAAAAGTCCCTTACCTTTGATGAAAGTTGATTCGCGGTGGGGGGGAGGTGCTCCATCCCTCCCGCCGAAATTCTGGCCGGGGGGGAGGCGCCCTGTCCCTCCTGCCGCGAATCCTGTCCTGCCGGGACTGCAAATGGCGGCGGCCGTAGCCGCCGCCATTTGCGTCCCTGCAGTCAGCCGTGATAGGCTACGTAAATGTTTACGTAGCCTATAACGACTGAGTGAAAAACAAAACAAAAAACCATGCGTACGCAAGTGGCGGCACCCATGGGCTCCGCCATTTGCATTCCTTTTTTTGGCACGTCTAGTCTACGTAAACATTTACATAGACTTAGGGGTGGATGAAAGTCACTTACCTTTTCTCGCAGCTTGTTCGCGGTGGGGGGGAGGTGCTTCGCTGCTCCCCCCGCGAAGTTCAGGCCGGGGGGGGAGGCTTCCCGCCTTGCCCGGCCGAAATTCAGGCCGGGGGGGAGGCTTCCTGCCTCGCCCGGCCGAAATTCAGGCCGGGGAGGAGGCTTGCCGCCTCGCCCAGCCGCGAACGCGAAAGTAAAAAAAAAAAAAAAGAACTTCCCCTGATAGGCTACGTGATGATTCACATAGCCTATCATGGCTAGATCTGCAAAGTCAGCTGTGATAGGCTACGTCAATCATCACGTAGCCTATCACGGGTGACTTAAAAAAAAAAAAAGCGCGTACGCGAATGGCAGCCCCCATAGGGAGCCGCCATTCGCGTTCCTTATTAGCGTTGCCCTTATTTTCACCATAGTCTACGTAAACATTTACGTAGACTACAGCCACCAAATAAGGAATGGGAATGGCGGCTCCCTATGGGGGCCGCCATTATCCGTACACACTTTTTTTTTTTTTTAAGTCAGCCGTGATAGGCTACGTGACGATTGACGTAGCCTATCACGGCTGACTTTGCAAATCTAGCCGTGATAGGCTACGTGAATCGTCATGTAGCCTATCAGGGGACTTTTTTTTTTTTCTTTGATTGCAATGGCGGCGGCGGCAGCCAGTCGAAAGACTGGCTGCCGCTCCCGCCCCGCTTGAATACCCGACGAACCGCCAGCCGGACCCGCCGCCGGGAGGGACATTCAGGGAAGGTAAGTCCCGTCCCGGGGGGGGGTGCGGGGTGCGGGGGGGTGTGGAGGATTTCTCCCCGAAACTTGTTCAGGGGGCCGAACACGTTGGCGCTCGGCCCCCGAAGTTTCGGGGAGAAATTCTCCGCCATCCCTACGATAGACTATGGCGAAAATAAGGGGATTGCTATTTGCGTTCCCCTTATTTTCACCGTAGTCTATGTAAATGTTTACGTAGACTACACGTGCCAAAGTAAGGAACGCAAATGGCGGCGCCCATGGGTGCCGCCATTTGCGTACGCGCAGTTTTGTTTTGTTTTTCACTCAGCCGTGATAGGCTACGTAAACATTTACGTAGCATATCATGGTATTTTTTTAAAATCTAGCCGTGGTAGGCTATGTAAATGTTTACGTAGCCTATCATGTTTTTTTGGTTGTTGTTTTTTTTAGCTGGAAATGGCGGCGGCAGCAGACGGTTGGAAGACCGGCCGCCGACACCGATGCCGCCGAACCGCCACCGGAGCCGCCGACGCCAGGGAGAATCGCACAAGGTAAGTCCCATCCTGAGGGGGTGGGGGGGCAGACCGTTTTGCCACCAATTTGGGGGGGCCGAATGCACTGGCATTCAGCCTCCCCGAGATTCATGGCGAAATTCTCTGACATCCCTACTTCGTGGCATATAGAAGGGGAAGAAATGGAAGCAGTGACAGATTTTATTTTCTTGGGCTCCAAGATCACCGCAGATGGTGACTGTAGCTATGAAATTAAAAGACGCTTGCTCCTTGGGAGGAAAGCTATGGCAAACCTAGACAGCATAGTAAGAAGCAGTGACATCACCTTGCCAACAAAGGTCTGTCTAATCAAAGCTATGCTTTTTCCACTATCAACGTATGGCTGTGAGAGCTGGACTATAAGGAAGGCTGAGTGCCAAAGAATTGATGCTTTTGAATTGTGGTGCTGGAGAAGACTCTTACGAGTCCCCTGGACTGCAAGGAGGTCAAATCAGTCCATCCTAAAGGAAATCAACCCTGAGTGCTCATTGGAAGGACAGATACTGAAGCTGAAGTTCAAATATTTTGGCCACCTAATGCGAAGAGAAAACTCCCTGGAAAAGACCCTGATGCTGGGAAAGATTGAAGGCCAAAGGAGAAGGGGACGGCAGAGGATGAGATGGCTAGATAGCATCACCGATGCAATGAATATGAACTTTAGCACTCTCTGGGAGAGAGCGGAGGACAGGAAGGCCTGGCGTGCTATAGTCCATGTAGTCACGAAGAGTCGGACATGACTTAACAACTGAATAACAACAACTCTGTCTAAGGCCACCAGAATGGTTGAGGTACACTTAACAAGGTAGGTTCTCAACACATGGACATTGATGTAGCGTAAAACAGGAAGTCTTCTATTCTGCTCCGAAAGTGGCAAGGAATCAAAGACAACTTTGATTAGTTCTTCTGGGATAATAAACTCTGAATGCTCACAAGGAGTAAATCAGAAGTTGAAGTTAGCTGATGGTCAACAATACCTAGCAATCCCAGGGGCTCTTCATTTACCTCTCTTTCTTCCTGAGATCATGTAATAGCATGGGAGTTATCTCTGGATCATGGTGACTGAATATAAGTGGTTTGAAACAGCATTCTCAACAAGATTCATAATATTTTTCAGTGTTCATATTGCCGTCCAAGTCTGGATGCAATATCTGGTATAGCTTCTCCCTCACCATTGCTTCTGCGTGTGTTCTGCCAAAATAATCACCAACTAGTATGTTGCTACCATATACAGTGATAACACATTGGGTAGGGGGTGATATTGTCAGGCTGTGAGGACCCCAAGAGTTCTGGATGGAATCAAAGTAAATATTATATCTGACAGCAAACTAATTTGAGACTGATCCTCCACACACTCACACCCCTGTATTTTTCATGGTTATGATATTATTAGTCAGTTATAAAAAATAGAGTTGGGGTATTTTTTGCTGGAAGAGAATCCTCCACAGAGCAGGCTGTGGAACCTGCTCCCCTGCCCTGACATGAGGTAAATATCTGGCAGAATCTCATGACCCAGGGTTCTGATTCCTCCTCCTCAGGAGAAACCTCTGATATAGACCTCTTAGACCCAGAAGAGGATGTGGACACAGAAGCACCCATTGATGTCTCTCTCTCCTTGGGGCCTGAGGAGTCCCTGGCACCAGCACCACCCACTTCTGGAGGAGGTTGCATTACCATCCTTGGATTCTGAGGATTCAGGTTCTCAAGCTGCCACCACTGCCACACCCCATTTGCCTCCATGCCCTTTTAAGAAAGAAGGCCTTGTGCAGTGTGTTGGATGAGCTAGCAGACTCTAGGAAGCCCAAATCCTATGTAAGGCTCAATCTGAGTCCACCAATTGTCGGAGCAATTCCAGCCCAGGCCCACTTGGAGCTCTCTGTGGTGCTACCCACTCCTTGCTTTCTTTAACTGGTATCAATCCTTGGCTTTGTCTGACCTTGCTTCTCAATGCTGACCATCCTGGACCATCCTGACCCTTGCATCTTGAATCTGAGCCCTTGTTTGCTGATCATAATGCTGAGAATGTAAGTGCTGCGGTACCATCATATTGAGGCCGTGAGTCAACAGGACCCATGGACTCAAGTGGTACATAGAGTAAAACCATTCCACAAAACAGTATTCGGGGGAAAATTTATGAGGTGCACACTGTCCACCAAGACATGGTTGACAAGCCAAAGCCACATTTGCACAAAACGTTAGTTCAGCTCAAATCTGAGGCAAATCCAGGGCCATGTCCTGGAAATAGGTCCTCCCATTATGGACGGAAGTCTTTCCTAGTTGGCAATGGCTCAAAGCAGCTCCAGCCAAGGCCATCTGAGACAAGAAAGTAGACTGAGCAAACTCATTCAGACCATGATGGAGGTGGTTGGCCAGAAGCAGCTACCACCATGGTCTTTCTATTCCACTCTAAACAGATGTTGGTGGCAGGGGACAAGGAGCAAGGAGAACTCGAGAGATACTCTCACATGGCATAAATCAATTTGATGCTTTTTAATGTGGAAAATGTATGAACAACAGATAGCAAGATACAGGCTGCTGAGTTCTTATGTAAATCTGAACAACTTCTGGCCCACTATGCCAAACATCAGCCATGTATTGTGACCTGGCAGGTTCTGGATAACCTCTGTCTTTTTGTAAGACAAAGTTTTTAGTAGATAAAGTAGCAGTTATGGGAACTCTAGGGGAAAGTGACCATGTTATACTTGAGTTCTTGGTTCTAAAGGAAGCAAAAGCTGAATGTATGTAGCCAAATGCGTACCCTGGATTTTAGGAAAGCCCATTTTAATAAACTCAGAACAATGATAAGTAAGGTCCCATGGCGAGAGACTCTAATGAGAAAAGGAGTCCAAGATGGGTGGGACTTTTTAAAAAAGGAAATTCTAAAAGCACAATTACAAACAATTCCAACAAGAAAAAAAGGTGGAAGGCAACAGAAGAAGCCAATGTGGCTTCACAGAAAGCTTAGAGATGACCTGAAAACCAAAAAGGACACATATAGGAAGTGGAAGGAAGGCCAAGCTACAAAGGAAGAGTACAGGCAGGTAGCACAGAATTGCAGGGATGGCATCAGGAAAGCAAAAGCTGAGGTTAGCGAGGGATGCTAAAAGCAACAAAAAGGCTCTCTTCAGATATATGCATAGTAAAAGACAGAGGAAATAAATGGTGGTTCAGCTATTAAATAAGGATGGAAACACGATAACATATGACAAGGAAAAGGCAGAAGTGCTCAATTCCTACTTTGGCTCAGTCTTCTCCTGAAAGACAGTCTATGACTCACCCACCCACCCCTGGCAAAGGCGAAGTACAGGCTGAAGGGGCAGGATTGTAGATTGAGATTGATAGGCATATGGTCAAGGAACACCTATTTACTTTGAATGAGTTCATATCTCCAGGACCAGATGAACTGCATCCTAGAGTAATAAAGAAACTGGCAGAAGAACTGGCAGAACCACTGCCTATTATACCAACAATTCATGGAGGACAGGTAAAGTGCCAGATGACTGGAGGAGGACTAATGTTGTCCCTATCTTTAAAAAGGGCAAAAAGGAGGAACCTGGAACTACAGACCAATCAGACTGACATCAATCCCTGGGAAAATTCTAGAGCAGATTATAAAGCAATTCATCTGTAAGCACTTTGAAAACAATGCAGTGATTACTCAAAACCAACATGGATTTGTCAAGAACAAGTCCTGCCAGACCAATCTGATCTCATTTTTTGATCAAGTAACCTCCCTTGTGGAGTGTGGGTATGCTGTGGACATAATATACCTTGACTTCAGCACTGCTTTCGACAAAGTGTCCCATGATATCTTAATTAGCAAACTAGCTCAAAGTGGGCTAGATGAAACAACTATCAGGTGGATCCACAGTTTGCTACAGAATCGGACTCAAAGAGTGCTTATCAATGGCATCTTCTCAAACTGGGGAGAGGTAATGAGTGGCGTACCACAAGGATTAGTCCTGGACCCAGCACTCTTCAACATTTTTATTAATGACTTGGATGAGGAGGTGCAGGGAATGCTGATCAAATTTGCAGATGACACAAAATTGGGTGGGATAGCTAATACTTTGGAAGACAGAAACAAAATTCAAAGTGATCTGGATAGACTGGAGCGCTGGGCAGAAAACAACAGAATGACATTTAACAGGGATAAATGCCAAGTTCTGCACCTAGGAAAAAGAAACCAAATGCACAGTTAGAATATGGGGGATACTTGGCTCAACAATACTACTAGTGAGAAGGATCTTGGAATTGTTGTAGATCACAAGCTAAAAGTGAGCCAACAATGTGATGTGGCTGCAAAAAAGGACAATGCTCTTGTGAGCTGCCTTAATAGAAGCATAGCTTCCAAATCCCGGGAAGTACTGGTTCCCCTCTACTCAGCACTGGTTAGGCCTCATCTGGAGTACTGTGTCCAGTTCTGGGCACCGCACTTTAAGAAGGATGCAGACAAACAGGAGAGGGTTCAGAGGAGGGCAACAAAGATGATTAGGGGACTGGAAACAAAGCCCTATGACAAGAGACTGAAAGAACTGGGTATGTTTAGCCTTGAGAAGAGAAGACTGAGGGGAGATATGATAGCGCTCTTCAAGTTCTTGAAAGGTTGTCACAGAGAGGAAGGCCAGGATCTCTTCTCGATCATCCCAGAGTGCAGGACACGGAATAATGGGCTCAAGTTACAGGAAGCCAGATTCCGGCTGAACATCAGGAAAAACTTCCTGACTGTCAGAGCAATACGACAATGGAACCAATGATCTAGGGAGGTAGTGGGCTCTCCCACACTGGAGGCAGTCAAGATGAGGCTGGACCACCACCTGTCATGGATGCTTTGACTTGGATACCTGCATTGAACAGGGGGTTGGACCCAATGATCTTATAGGGCCCTTCCAACCCTACTATTCTATGATTCTATGAAAGCAAGAAGTCAAATCAGAACGTCTACTGAGCCGTTGTTGGATTGCCATACATGGTGAACTGCACTTAGCTTGGTGAGTCACCAGTTAGCCTGGTCATAATGCACATAGCTAAGCAGGTCTGGACTTGTACATGATTTGGACTGGAGCCCTAGGGCGGCCACATATGAATCTCCCCCAAAAAGAAAATGCATTGCCAAAGGAGAGGACATCAATTTGCACAAAATGTACACCTGCTAATATAGAGAGAGATTTAGAAATAATTATTATAATTTAAATAAAAATTCAGTACATCTCACCATAGTGTGGAAGACTGTGACCAGGTGACTTGTAGGGATGTACAAAACTCCCCTTACCTGGCTCCACTGGGTTCCGCTGGGGGGGGGAGGCGCTCCGTCCCTCCCCCCGGAATCCTGGCTGGCCGGCTCCGCTCCACAGGGATTCCGTGGAGCTGCCGGCCGGCTCCACCAGCAGCCGGACATCCGGCCGCTGGCTAGCAGGGATGCAAATTGTGGCAGCCGTAGCCGCCGCTGTTTGCATCCCTGTAGTCAGCCATGATAGGCTATGTAAAGACTTACGTAGCCTATCACGTCTGGCTTAAAAAAAAAAATGCGCGTACACAAATGGCGGCGGCTACAGCCGCCGCCATTTGCGTTCCTTATTTTTGGCCGTCTTAGTCTACGTAAATATTTACGTAGACTAAGACGGCCAAAAATATTTACGTAGACTAAGACGGCCAAAAATAAGGAATGCAAATGGTGGCGGCCATAGCTGCCGCCATTTGCATACACATTTTTTTTTAAGCCAGTCGTGATAGGCTACGTAAGTCTTTACGTAGCCTATCATGTCTTGTAAAAAACAACAACAACAACAACCTCCAGACTGCAAATGGCGGCAGCGGCAGCCGGTCGGAAGACCAGCTGCCACAGCCGCCACCACTGAAGCCAGAGCCGCTGCCGCCCAGAAGATCCGCCCCAGGTGAGTCTCGTCCCGGAGGGGGGATCCACGGGGTGGCGGGGGGGCAGGCCATTCCGCCACAGATTTCGGGGGGCTGAATGCACTGGCATTCGGCCTCACCGAGATCCATGGCGGAATTCTCTACCATCCCTAGTGACCTGTGAATTTGCCACTTCAGTCTGCTATCCAGGTGCTAAATGCTGATGGGCAACAATTCTTATGGTTCTTTATCTTTAAACTGGGATTGGACAGGACAGCCCTTCAAAGAGAGGATGCGTGCAAATAGACAATGGTCCTCTGGCAGCCTTATTATTATTTATTTATTTCATTTATTTCCAGTGAAAGACTGTCTTCTGTAAAAGAGGACACATGGCCCCCCTATCAATCCCAGATTACCTGAGAGTGATTTATAAACCACTTGGAGGCTGTCAAGGAAGAGCACCATATGCACAAGATAAATATATGCAGATGCTTCCAGTACTGATCTCCTTGTTTATGTGAACACATCCCAAGACAGAGGGCAAAATAGATGTGAGCCATATTTTTCCGGGAGCGTAGGAACGTCTGCTTCTTCCATTTTAGTCTTTGACTCTTTGCCGAAGCCACCCTTAATTAAAATTCGCAAAGATTCACATACATACTTTACATTAGTAAAGCAGATCCCATGTTCTTGTTAAAATATTTAATATGATTTTTTCTTTAAAAAAAAACTAACGGGGAATTGAGCAATAGGCACAAGCTGCATTAGAATGGCAGGCTTCTTAAATCTAGATATGTATTTAAAAATATTTATCATCACTTGCTTCTGTATTGGACTACTGGGTAATTAAATGCTGAGGAATTAATTGTATAAGATAGCGGTGAGTTATGCTATTAAAGAGGCAATTAATAATACAAAACATATGTATTGCATCTTATCAGGTGGGTGAACTGCAGACACTTGCTTATAAAAGCTTTCGTAATTGTAAACATTCTTTTAAAAAGCACAGCATCTTTTTTAATCTGTTGTTCATAGGAAAGCATGAGGAAAATTTATGTATTTGCTCAGTACATTAGCACAGATGGGCAAGTACCCCCAGGCCCATATTGGATTGGCTCTGAAAAAGCCATGCTATTTTCTAAAAAAGAAAGAGAGGGAGGAAATGCCCTGCCTCATTTCTAGGATCCATTTACACATCACCAAAAAAGAGGAAAGTCATCATCACAAAAAAGGACACAAATTTGCATTAAATTTGCAGTGAGAGGGAGAGATGCATGTTTAGCAATAATCGTTTTCATTTAAATAAAAGCCAATCCTTGCCTTGACAGAAGGGCTGTGGTGTGTGACGGCTTTTGTGGACTGAAAGGAGGATGAGGTAACGCACTTATGCAGCATAATTGGGGCAGAGCCATGGGCTATGAAGGCAGGCACCACCTCAAACTCAGCCTCTTTTCCTTCTGGCTCCCATCCACCCTCTGCATAACCAGTGCCACATTAGCTAGACACTCGCTTTGGAAGGGCTGAGAAGGAATTTTTCCCTGGTCACTGTTTGGCTTTGTGTATAGGGGTTTTCACCTACTCTGCACTCTACTTAATTTGGTATTAGATGTGGAGGTGGTTAAATAGGTTAACTGGATACTGGCAGGGATGTGTGGGAATCTTAGGTACACCGGTTTTGGTGGGCACTCACAGGCACCTTTACGATGTTTGCCAAGTCAGGAGGCCTGATGCTTTAGGCTGTGCAAGCCATGAGCCAGGATATGTTCTGCCTTTGAGACCAACCTGCCTCACCTACTCCGCGGTGTGAGACACCAAGATGACACAGGGAGGCCCCCCTCACACTGCGGTGTAGCCTGGGCAAAGGGGGTGGGTCTCGGTCCACCTCTTAATTTGGGCAAAGAGGCTCGCCAACAATGTGGGCTAGTTGCCTGCAGGGGAAATTAGGATATATTCGTGCACTTTTCACCTGGGCGGAGTAAATTGTATGGACTTTTATTTAGTTTGCACAAGGTCTGGTGTCTATCCTATTATTTCTGCCATTCCTCCTCCATCTGCAAATACAAAATATATTTTAAAAATATAATATATTTTATATGTATATGTATATGTATATGTGTGTGTGTGTGTGTGTGTGTGTGTGTGTGTATATATATATATATATATATATATATATATATATGTACAAACTTTCAAACAGAGCAGAGGTGGGCAACTGGTGGTTCTCCAGAGGTTTTGCCCTACAAAACCCAACAGTGTTCACCACTGGCAGTGCTGAATAGGACTGATAGGACTGACTGGAATACAGCAATTGAAGGATATAACTTGTTCAAAAAGAACAGGAGGAACAGAAAGGGAAGTGGGATTGCACTTTATGTGACAAATACATATCTCTGCACAGAAACACAGGAGCATGAGCTTGGTAGCCCCATCGAGAGCATCTGGATCAAAATAAATGGAGCAAAGAATAAAAGGAACATGGTGGTCGGAGTCTACTAGGATCATCCTCGAGAAGACGAGGATGAAACTTTTGAAAAGCAAATAGCTAATGTTTTAAAGAAGCATGATGTAGTAGTAATGGGGGACTTCAATTTCCCCGATATTTGTTGGGAGACAAATTCTGCAAAACGTGGCCCCTCCAGGAAATTCCTGACTTGTGTGGTGGATAACTTCCTCCTACAGAAAGTAGAGGAAGGAACTAGAGGATTGGCTATCCTTGACTTGATCCTAACCAACAGAGATGACTTAGTGGATAAAGTAGCAGTTACAGGAACTCTCAGGGAAAGCGACCATGTTGCACTTGAGTTCTTGGTTCTAAGGGAAGCAAAAGCCAAGTGTAGTCAAATGCGTACCCTGGATTTTAGGAAAGCTGATTTTAATAAACTCAGAACAATGATCAGTAAGGTCCCATGGCATGCGACGCTAACGAGAAAAGGAGTCCAAGATGGGTGGGAGCTTTTAAAAAAGGAAATTCTCAAGGCACAATCACAAACAATTCCAACAAGAAGAAAAGGTGGAAGACAACAGAAGAAGCCAATGTGGCTTCACAAAAAGCTTAGGGATGACCTGAAAACAAAAAAGGACACATGTAGGAAGTGGAAAGAAGGCCAAGCAACAAAGGAAGAGTACAGGTAGGGATGTCAGAGAATTTCTCCATGAATCTCTGGGAGGCAGAATGCCAACGCATTCGGCCCCCCGAAATTGGTGGGGAAATTATCCGACACCCCCCCACCACCCCCGGGATGGGACTTACCTCGTGCGAATGTCCCTCTCGGCAGCGGGTCCCGGCGGCGGTGGGGCGGCGGCGGCAGCAGTGGCAGGTTTTCTGACCGGCTGCCACCGCCACCATTTCCAGTAAAGTAAAAAAAAAAAAATGTGATAGGCTACGTAATGATTTACGTAGCCTATAATGGCTAGTTTTTCAAAGTCAGCCATGATAGGCTACGTAAAGATTTACGTAGCCTATCATATATATTTTCTTTTTCCTTAACTTTTTTCTTTCATGGCCGGAGAGGCGGGGTGCTCCCCTCTGGCCAGAATTTCGGCGGGGAGGGATGGGGCGCCCCCCCGGCCAGAATTTCAGCAGGGAGGGGCGGGGCGCCTCTTCACCCGCCAAGAATTTCGGGGGGAGAAACGGAGTACCTCCCCCCCCACCGAAAACAGCTGTGGGACCAGGTAAGGGACTTTCGTCCATCCCTAACAGGCAGGTAGCACAGAATTGCAGGGATGGCATCAGGAAGGCTAAAGCTGAGAACGAGCTGAGGTTAGCGAGGGATGCTAAAAACAGCTAGGGATGTCAGAGAATTTCGCCACGAATCTTGGGGAGGCCGAATGCCAGCGCATTTGCCCCCCCAAAATCAGTGGCGAAACGGTCTGCCCCCCCGCCCCCCAGGGACAGGACTTACCTTGGGCGAATCTCCCTGGTGGTGGCGGCTCCAGCGGCGGTTCGGCGGCAGTTTGGCGGCAGTTCGGCGGCGGTTCGGCGGCAGCCATTTCCAAGTTTAAAAAAATAAAACGTGATAGGCTACGTAAACATTTACGTAGCCTATCACTGCTGAGTGAAAGAAAAAAAAACGCGCGTACACAAATGGTGGCGCCCATGGGCGCCGCCATTTGCATTCCTCATTTTGGCACGTCAAGTCTACGTAAACATTTATGTAGACTACGGCGAAAATAAGGGGAACACAAATAGCGTAGCGTCTATTTGCGTTCCTCTTATTTTTGCCGTAGTTTACGTAAATGTTTACGTAGACTAGATGTGCCAAAATAAGGAAAGCAAATGGCGGCGCCCATGGGCGCCGCCATTTGCATACGTGCGGTTTTTTGTTTTTTGTTTCACTCAGCCATGATAGGCTACGTAAACATTTACGTAGCCTATCACGGCTGACTGCAGGGACGCAAACGGCAGCGGCTATGGCCGCCGCCATTTGCAGTCCCGGCAGGACAGGATTCGCGGCGGGAGGGATGGGGCGCCTGCCCCCTGGCCAGAATTTTGGGGGAAGGGACGGAGCGCTTCCCCCCCACCGCGCATCAAATTTTGTCACAGGTAAGTGACTTTCGTACATCCCTAATAAACAACAAAAAGGCTTTCTTCAGCTACGTTCATAGTAAAAGGCAGAAGAAAGATATGGTTGTTCAGCTATTAAATAAGGATGGCAAAATGATAACAGATGACAAAGAAAAGGCAGAAGTGCTCAATTCCTACTTTGGCTCAGTCATCTCCCAAAAGAGGGTCTATGACCCCCCCTGGCAAAGGCGAAGTACAGGCTGAAGGGGCAGGATTGCAGCTTGAGATCGATAGGCATTTGTGATGTACGAAAGGGACATACCTGGTCCTGCAGCTTGCTTCGTGGTGGGGGAGAGGCGCTTCGGTTCTCCCCCCGAAGTTCAGGCTGGGGGGGGGGAGGCGCCCCGCCTCAGCCGGCTGAAATTTAGGCCGGGGGGGGAGGCGCCCTGCCTGGCCCAGCCGAAATTCAGGCCAGGGAGAAGGGCCCCGTCTCCCCGGCCACAAAATAAAAAGTGAAAAAAAAAACCTGTGATAGGCTACGTAACGATTTACGCAGCCTATCATGGCTAGATTGCCAAAGTCAGCCGTGATAGGCTACGTAAATCGTTACATAGCCTATCACGGGTGACTTTGAAAAAAAAAAGCGCGTTCCTTATTTGGTCCCGGTAGTTTACGTAAAGATTTACGTAGACTACGGCGAAAATAAGGGCAACACAAATAACATTGCCCTTATTTTCGCCGTAGTCTATGTAAATCTTTACGTAGACTAGCTGGGACCAAATAAGGAACACAAATTGCGGCGTCCATGGGCGCCGCCATTTGTGTACACGCTTTTATTTTTTTTTCAAAGTCACCCGTGATAGGCTACGTAACGATTAACGTAGCCTTTCATGGCTGACTTTGGAAATCTAGCCGTGATAGGCTACGTTAATCGTTACGTAGCCTATCACGGGTGTTGTTGGTTTTTTTACTTTATTTTGTAATGGCGGCGGTGGCAGCCGGTCGGGAGACCGGCTGCTGCCCCTGCCCCCACCGAACCACCGCCGGGACCTGCCGCCTAGAGGGACATTCGAGGGAGGTAAGTCCCATCCCGGGGGGGGTGGGGGGGTGAAGAATTTCACCAACAATTTCAGGGGTTCTCCCCGAGATTCGTGGAGAAATTCACGGCCATCCCTAATTAGGCATATGGTCAAGGAACACCTAATTACTTTGAATGAGTCCAAATCTCCAGGACCAGATGAACTGCATCCGAGAGTAATAAAGGAACTGGCAGAAGAACTCTCAGAACTGCTGTCTATTCTCTTTGAGAAATCCTGGAGGACGGGGGAAGTGCCAGATGACTGGAGGAGGGCTAATGTTGTCCCTATCTTCAAAAAGGGCAAAAAGGAGGAACCTGGGAACTACAGACCAGTCAGCCTGACACCAATCCCTGGGAAAATTCTGGAGCAGATGATAAAGCAATCCATCTGTAAGCACCTTGAAAACAATGCCGTGATTACTCGAAGCCAACATGGATTTGTCAAAAACAAGTCGTGCCAGACCAATCTGATCTCATTTTTTGATCAAGTAACCTCCCTTGTAGACCGTGGGAATGCTGTAGACATCATATACCTCGACTTCAGCAAAGCTTTCAACAAAGTGCCCCATGATCTCCTGATGAGCAAACTAGCTCAAAGTGGGCTAGATAAAAAAACGATCTGGTGGATCCACAGTTGGCTACAGAATCGGACTCAAAGAGTGCTTATCAATGGGACCTTCTCCAACTGAGGAGAGGTAATGAGTGGGGTACCGCAGGGCTCAGTCCTGGGCCCAGTGCTCTTCAACATTTTTATGAATGACTTGGAGGAGGAGGTGCAGAAAATGTGGATCAAATTTGCAAATGACACAAAATTGGGCAGGATAGCTAATACTTTGGAAGACAGAAACCAAATTCAAAGTGATCTGGATAGACTGGAGCGCTGGGCAGAAAACAACAGAATGACATTTAATAGGGATAAATGCCAAGTTCTGCACCTAGGAAAAAAAAACCAAATGCACAGTTACAAGATGGGGGATACGTGGCTCAGGAACACTACAAGCGAGAAAGATCTTGGAATTGTTGCTGATCACAAGCTGAATAAGGGCCAACAACGTGATGTGGCTGCAAAAAAGGCAAATGCCATTTTGGGCTGCATTAATAGAAACATAGCTTCCAAATCCCGGGAAGTACTAGTTCCCCTCTACTCAGCACTGGTTAGGCCTCATCTGGAGTACTGTGTCCAGTTCTGGGCACCACACTTGAAGAAGGATGAAGACAAACTGGAGAGGGTTCAGAGGAGGGCAACAAAGATGATCAGGGGACTGGAAACAAAGCCCTATGAAGAGAGACTGAAAGAACTGGGCATGTTTAGCCTTGCGAAGAGAAGACTGAGGGGAGATATGATAGCACTCTTCAAGTACTTGAAGATAGGCTACGTAACGATTTATGTAGCCTATCATGGCTGACTTTGGAAATCTAGCCGTGATAGGCTACGTTAATCGTTACGTAGCCTATCACGGGGTTTGGGGGTTTTTTTACACTTTACTTTGTAATGGCGGCAGCGGCAGCCGGTCGGAAGACCAGCTGCCGCCCCAGCCCCCGACAAAAGGCCGACGAACCGCCGCCGGGACCCACCGCCGGGAGGGACATTTGCCAAAGGTAAGTCCCATCCTGGGGGGGGTGGGGGGTGGAGAATTTCACCACCGATATCGGGGGGCCGAATGCGTTGGCGCTCGGCCCCCCGAAGATTCGGGGAGAAATTCTCCGTCATCCCTACTCTGACTTGGATTCCTGCATTGAGCAGGGGGTTGGACTTGATGGCCTTGTAGGCCCCTTTAAACCCTACTATTCTATGATTCTATGATTCTATGATTCTATGATGGGGGTTCTAAGCCAAAATATCTGAAAGGTAACAAGTTGCCCACCCTAAAATTGAGGATGCCTTTAAACAGAGGACTGTACTCTGATAGCCCTTCAAATAGAGGACTGTTCCCTATAACATAGGACACATGGACACCCTGCTTATTTCTCAGCCAATTGGCCTGCCCCACCCTATATATGTGAGCATCCAAGCCCCCAATCATTCCCCCAGAAGCCTCCTTCCCTTCCGCTTCCATGTAGGGATGGGAGAATCAGCAATAGGGATGGCGGAGAATTTCTCCCCGAAACTTCGGGGGGCCGAGCGCCAACGTGTTCGGCCCCCCGAACAAGTTTCGGGGAGAAATCTTCCGCACCCCCCCGCACCCCGCACCCCCCCCGGGACGCGACTTACCTTCCCTGAATGTCCCTCCCGGCGGCGGGTCCGGCTGGCGGTTCGTCAGGTGTTCGAGTGGGGCGGGAGCAGCAGCCGGTCTTTCGACCGGCTGCCGCCCCCGCCATTGCAATCAAAGGGGAAAAAAAAAAAACGTCCCCTGATAGACTACGTGACGATTCACGTAGCCTATCACGGCTAGATTTGCAAAGTCAGCCGTGATAGGCTACGTGAATCGTCACGTAGCCTATCACGGGTGACTTTAAAAAAAAAAAAAAAGTGTGTACGGATAATGGCGGCCCCCATGGGGAGCCGCCATTCCCATTCCTTATTTGGTGGCTGTAGTCTACGTAAATGTTTACGTAGACTACGGCGAAAATAAGGGCAACGCAAATAGCGTAGAAACTAAATGTAAATGTAAAACATTTACGTAGACTACAGCAACTAAATAAGGAACGCGAATGGCAGCTCCCTATGGGGGCCGCCATTCGCATACGCGCTTTTTTTTTTTTTTTAAAGTCACCCGTGATAGGCTACGTGATGATTCACGTAGCCTATCACGGCTGACTTTGCAGATCTAGCCATGATAGGCTACGTGAATCGTCCCCTATCAGGGGACTTTTTTTTGTTTGTTTTTTTACTTTCGTATTCGCGGCCGGGCGAGGCGGGAAGCCTCCTCCCCGGCCTGAATTTCGGTCGGGCGAGGCAGGAAGCCTCCCCCCCCCGGCCTGAATTTCGGCCGGGCGAGGCGGGAAGCCTCCCCCCCCGGCCTGAACTTCACGGGGGGAGCAGCGAAGCGCTCCCCCCCACCGCGAACAAGCTGCGAGAAAAGGTAAGTCCCTTTCGTACACCCCTAATCAGCAATGCTCAAACTTGCTGAGATTCTCACCTTGAAGCTCCAACCATCTCACTCCCATTTTCTATTGTGATTTGTTTTTCTTTTCACTACAAAAGTGCTAATTTCAGTATGCATGTTTTGAAAGTATGCACCAAAATGCGCACTTTTCCACCGTAGAGTAAAGCATGAAAATGTGTACTTTACTATAAAAAAATGCACATTTTTAAATATCACGTTTTTCTAAAGTGTCCATTTTCACATATGTGGTTACAATTTCTGGAACGTGCAAGTTTTTTTCCCCCAAAAAACAGCACTCTCATTTGTGTTTTGGGTTGCGAACGGGGCAAATTTGTGTTAAGAATGAATCAAAACAAAACTCTTGTACCCCACTACTTCCACGCAGTACACATCCAGAGCATTACTAACACCAAAGGGAAAGGACAGACTGTTTACAGAGTTCCTGGACCACATCGAAACTCCAGGAAGCTGTCGATCAGAACTCATGTCCTTTAACACTTTGTTAAAAGAAGCCTAGAATTCCAATAATTGAATGGAATTTAATCCTCTATTTGTAAGTCCTTGACTTCTGAGTAGAAATACATATAAAACTCTTTGTGGGAGTCCTCAGTCTTCAGAATCGTGTGGTGTGCAAATTAGTATTCTGTATCAATGTGAATAAGAAACAGACAGTCCACTACTTCCACTGCAAAACTTCGCAAAGCAGTCTCTTGTCCTGGGGTAATTATTTTAAAAGATTGACTGCAGTTGAAGTCCCTGAAACATTGACTGATTGATTATTTGTGAGTTGAGGAGGTAATGAACTTGACAAATCTGTATGCCCTCTACAAACATGCTGGAAACAGTGCTGGGACTCGCTTATTGACCTGGATTCATCAGCTCTGTTTGGCTGTGCAGAGTGTCTGATATACTACTAGAAAGCAGCACAAAGAGTGAAGCAATTGAAACCAAAATAAAACCAAGAAAAGTATGGTACGCGCAACACTAGAAGCTGGAGCTCCTATTATCAATTAAAGGGCATTTATTTAAACAAATGTAATTGTCCCATCCAGGGTGGTCAGTGCTCCAAATTCCCTCAAATTAAAATGAAAATTAGAATAATAAGGGTGTGCCTGATCTCGTCTGATCTCGGAAGCCAAGCAGGATCAGCCCTGGCTAGTGCTTGGATGGGAGACCGCCTGGGAATCAGGCTTCCTGCATTGACTGAGCAGGGGGTTGGACTCGATGGTCTTGAAGGCCCCTTCCAACCCTATGATTCTATGCCTATGACTAAGTATCATTGATAATAATGCAAAACATGCTTTCTGGATCTAAATAAGAATCGGGTGGAGGGAGAGATACCTGAGATGGGCCTGTCATGCAGCAGAGGAGGAACCAATAAGAAATTAAGCAGGTATTACGAAAGGGCTATTTTCCAAGGAACATCATTGAGTTTCTGCTTGACATGTTGCTATTAAAGATGGGAGATTCCTGTGAGATAAAAAGACTGGCAAACTAACAGGGAATGAAGAATCAATTTTTAAGAGACTTTTCCAAGGCTATGCAACACTGAATGCATTTTACGGTCTCTGAGCTTGAACTTTCATCTCCTGCCCCATATACTCTGACATTCCAAGCAGAATTTCATCCTTTTTCTCTTAGGCCCATAAACTGTTTGTTTATACCCACCACTGAAACCAGAAGACTGAAATCGCCATTTACATGGCATATGGTATTACAGTTATGTCTCCTCTCTGCTCCATTCAGAAAAGCCCTCTGTAAATAAACTTTGTACATGTGGGAGGAGAGAGTGTGGATGTCAATACGCCCCTTAGTGAGCTGTACAACAATATATGCACCCACATAAAGTACATCTGGGAGCTGTTTCTAATGTGCAGTACTGCATCTGTGAATCTTAAACAACAGGCAAAAGTAGGGCAAACCTCCAGCAAATACAGAGCTGGAAATGATCTGTTTTGGTCTGCTGCTTCAAAAATGGTTTTCTTGGTGAAACTCATGACTCCACTAGAGAACTGAGACGCAGATGGATGAGCGAGGGATATGATAAACCTGCTGCATGAGTGTATAGTTAATTGCCCATCATCTCTTTTTTGTCTCCCCATAAAACATTTCACGCCCACCTTGCACAGGAAAAGTAAAGTAAGTGTCATAAACCATTTGTCTCCTGTGCTTGCTTTTTGCATTGTCCAATTGGTCTTAGTCTTAAGGTGCTGGGGAGACAAGACAAATTGCCCAGCTCCCTAGGAGATGAGGCTTTTCTGCATCTTCTTTCAAACAACAATACCTGTCCCTAGCCTAATGAGGAAGATAATCTTTCAGGGTCATTTACATAGGAATATCTTTATTTACCCCCCCACAAAAAAACCCCTATCATTTTGCACTTGAGAAATTCAACGAGTTTCTGCTGGCTAAGTGAGACAGATGATAGATAGATAGATAGATAGATAGATAGATAGATAGATAGATAGATAGATAGGACTCGTTCTCATTTGCACATAATACTAAGCCATAGGTTAGTGTTATATGCATGAGCCTTAGGTAGATGTGCTACCCTGTCTGCTCTCTTCTTTTGTCATGGCTGTGAGGAGACTGGAAACTTTCACTTCCAATTGGGGATGGCACAGGCACCCGATTCTGTCCAGGAATCTGGCGGATCCTGCACCCCTGAGCCCTGCTTGCCCAGCCCCTGCTCCCGCTTGCCCCCTGCCCACATTCAGTGAGCAGCCCACACTCACCCCAGCAGCCTCGTCGAGCTCCGCAGTCACCACTTTTCGAAAATTAAAATGGCAATCACAAAAATGTGCTATTTGCGTATGCACAAAAATGCACATTTTCATGCATATGCAAACATGCACATTTTTGCAATCACCATTTTATTTTTTAATAAAAAGCAACTGCAGAGCTGAGGCCACCAGGATGAGTGTGGGCCATGGGAGGGGCTTGACAGAGGCCCGGGGACTGGCAAGTGGGGGCAGGGGCTGGGCAGGCATCTGGAGAACCTGCACAGGGGTGGGTTTGCACATCCCTGCTTCCAATTAACTGTGCTTACTCAATACGTTCAAACAGAGAACTGTGGTTTAGGGTAACTGGGCATGGATGGATTGCTTCCTGTCTGACCTGCAGCATTGTCGGCTGGGGGGGAGGTGATCCATTCCTCCTCCCCGGAATCATCCGGAGCAGCTCTGCTCCACGATGATTCCTCAGAGCCGCACGCTGGCTCCGGACCGCTTGCGATATGGTAATGGTAGTAGGGATGTCAGAGAATTCCACCATGGACTCCAGTGAGAATCCAGGGCCCCAGAATCCATGGCAGAACGGCCTCCCCCCTGTCGCCACCCCACGGAATCCCCCTGGGACAGAGCTTAGCTGGCGGCTCTGGCAGCGGTGGCTCTGGCAGTGGCGGCAGCTCTGGCTGGTCTCCCAGCCACTGCAGGGCTGCTGCGGCAGCAAATGGCGGTCGTCGTAGTGACCACCATTTGCGTGGCTTCCTTTTGCCATGATAGGCTACGTAAATACTTACTTAGCCTATCATGGCAAAGAGCAGGGGCGCAAATGGCAGCCACTATGCCATTTCAGCCCCTGCTCTTTGCCGTAATAGGATGCGTAAGTATTTACATAGCCTATCACAGCAAAAGGCTGCCATGCAAATGGCATAGCAGCCACCATTTGCATGGCTGCCTTTTGTCATGATAGGCTACATAAGTATTCACGGCTTGGCAGCCACGCAAATGGCAGCCGGCATGGCAGCCGCCATTTGCGGCCACAGCAGCCCAGCAGTGGCCGGAATTCTGGCTGTGGCCGCCCTGGCCGGCCGGCGGCTCCACAGAGTCGCCGCAGAGTAGATCCCGCTGGGGAGGATTCCAGGGGGAGGGATGGAGCACCTACCCCTCACTGCCGATGCCCTGGAATGGACGGGTGAGTGGGATTTGTACATCCCTAAATGGCAGCCACCATTACTGTATCGCAAGTGACCTGGAGCCGGCGTGCCATTCCAGAGGGAATCCTCAGGAGGGAGAGGTAAGTGACCTGTTCTGCCACAGATTCTGGAGGCCGGATTCAAAAGAATTCAGCCTCATTTGGGTCTGCAGCGGAATTCTCCACCATCCCTAAGGGTAAGGGTAACAGACCATCATTAACCATGATTTGAGGTTGGCTATGTCAGCGCATGCGTCAAGCCCTTTGTCACACATGCCAAATGCACAGAGAGTTAGGGATGTCCATTGCTGGGAAATCCATTTCTTTTTGGCTCGATGGAGTTCCGTGGCATGCCAGACTCAATATGCATTTGCATGCCAAGCTGAGGGTTTTCCCTGAACTCCGGGAATTTTTTGTGCACTTCCCCCCCCCCACAAGCCTAATTTGTGCAAGTAGAGATTTGCACAAAACTGTTGCAAAATTTGTGCACATTTTCAAAATTCAGCCATAATTTGCACAAATTAAAAAACACAAAAAATCCGCAAACTGGCCTGACTCGCTGCAGACCAAGTCGGGCTCCATGGGGGAAAATGGACCAAAGTCCAGGCAGCTGAACCAATGAAAGCTTGGTTTCATTGCTCCACCCACCCCCGAAACAAATTCCTGTTCCAAACAAGCTCCACCCCCCAAACAAATTCCTCCAACATCCCTACAGACAGTATTGGGCATGGCCATGTCCAAGCTTGTCCAAATGGGCCTGCAACCCCTAACCCAGCACCACCACCATTACACACTTTTCTTTTCATGCATGCTACCAAGAGTTCACCTGATTAAACTCATCGATTAAATCCCAGCACAGAAAGGAACCATTATGTGATCTCATGCTGGCTGCTAAGTTTTGCACATGCATGAATTATACCCTATATGTAAATTGACCTTGTGTGTGTATTTAGGAGGAATATCAGAAATATGGAGGTCATGCTGGAAGCTACTAGCATTCTCTAGACTAGAGCAGGCAAAGGATGATAGAGAGGAATCGGGAGCACAGTCTGTCAGGAATGAATCTGAGCATGTGGAGATATCTAGCAGCTCAGATTCAGAATGGAAACAGCCAGAACAGGGGGAGACTCTCTCTCTAGTGAGCTCAGATCTGGCAAGGCCTTCTTCCCAAGACCCTGGCACACAGATGGCTCAGCCTGAAGCCCCCCCACTTCCTCATCCATGAGAACCCAGGTCTCAGGGAAGGAGGAGAGTGAGAGGTGTGACTTGAGGGATGCTAGAAATGGGAAAAGAAATGGGAAAAGTTAGAGGTGGAGCCTCTACATGATAGCCTACATAGGATGGAGCCACTGTACGGGAGGGGCATTCCCCCTAAGCTAGTTTGGCCGAGAAGTTCTTGTTCAAACTGCTGGCAACATCTCTATTGATATTCGTAATTGTGTGGAGTAGCTGTTTCCTTTGTAGCCTGAAGAGTTTCCTAGAATTTGCATTTGTAAGGAACCTGGTCATTAACTAATAAAGTAGTGAGCCTGAAGCCTGGTATCCTAGAGTGTGTTGATTGTGAAGGGGGAGAATGAAAGAATGTGACAGCATCTTTGTGGCCAGGGTTGAGGGAGAGGCCTGTTTCCCAAACCTTGTCTTCCCAAATATTAGAAGGCATGGAATTGTTTTAAGCCAAGGGTGGGGGAACATTTTAATGATGAGAAACACATTCTAGGGGAAATCTTTCAAGGCCACATACCAGGGTGGGTCAGGCCAGCCTCAGTAGCGGGCCAAAAGAGGATGAGACAAGAGCAGACAGCAGGCCACCCATTTTCTTTCTGTCATCCTTCCTTCCTTCCTTCCTTCCTTCCTTCCTTCCTTCCTTCCTTCCTCTCTCTCTCTCTCTCTCTGCCACCCCTTCTCTTTCTATTTCTCTCTCCCCTTCTCCTTCTCTCCTTCTCTCTCCCTTCCCTTCTCCCCTGCTTCCCCCTCTTCCCCCTCTGTCTCTCCACTCACTGCCAAAATCCCTCTCACACTGCAATTAGGAACAGGAAAAGAAGTCCTGTTCATGAGGATGGGACCTTTTTTCAAAACCTAAGTGCCACATGGGAAGTAATTTGGGGTGGAGTTAACCCTTCCCTCCCTAGTTCCCTCTTCCCCACATATACCCCCCAGTTACATTGCAATTAGGCTAAGAAAAAAGGCCCCATTTGTGGGAATGGGTTCCTTTTTGTAAGCATAATTGCCACAAAGGGGTGGAGTGGGAATGAGGAAGGGAGGGAGGGTATGGGCTGAATCCAAAAGCAGAGCAGTTGCAGTATGCACACAGTTGAGAGATTCCCAACTGACAGGGTCAGCAAAGGTAATGAATCTTAGGAACATTACATCTCTTTCCAATTGTTGCGAACTGCCCAGAGAGTCTTGGCTATTAGGCAGTATAGAAATGAAAGAAGGAAAAGGAGAAGGTGGGGACATCAATGTACCCCAAATGCACTTTATACTGCAGAATTTACACAGAAGTAGACCTACAACATAGTCCTCCCATGCCACTGTTGCCTACTGTTGGCTCCATAATGTCCTAAAATTTCAGTGTTCTTTATGGGAAAATAACACATCTAGCACATAAAATATCCCCAGAACCTACTGCTTTTGTTATTGGGGTGTCTTTATGTTTCCAAAACCAAACAAGATTTGGGGGTTTAAAATGAAAGAAAATTGGTCTAGGGAATCAGGCTTAAGTACTCTGGGTGTCAGGAGGCTGGCACAAGCCATGGGATTTCATTGAGAAGGGATGGAGTGGGTGGGAATGACACACATTTACCTCACCGGAGACAGATCTATGGGGCTAGAAAATACTAGGGATGTACGAAAGTTCCGCCACGGATCTCAGGGAGGCCGAATGCCAGTGTATTTGGCCCCCCGAAATCGGTGGCGGAACGGCCCCCTGCCCCCCTGCCTCCCACCCCCCGCCCTCCCCCCGGGACGGGACTTACCTGGGGTGGATCTTCCTGGCAGTGGCGGCTCCGGCGGTGGCCCCGGCGGCGGCTCCAGTGGCGGTGCGGCGGCGGCCGGTCTTCCGACTGGCTGCCGCCACCACCATTTCCAAGTTTAAAACAAAAAACAAAAAAAACGTGATAGGCTACGTAAAGATTTACGTAGCCTATCACGGCTAAATTTTAAAAAACACCGTGATAGGCTACGTAAATGTTTACGGAGCCTATCACGCCTGATTTAAAAAAAAACGTGCGTATGCAAATGGTGGCGCCCATGGGCGCCACCATTTGCGTTCTTTATTTTGGCACATCTTAGTCTATGTAAACATTTACGTAGACTACGGCGAAAATAAGGGGAACGCAAATAGCGTAGCTTCTACGCTATTTGCGTTCCCCTTATTTTCGCCGTAGTCTACGTAAATGTTTACATAGACTAAGACATGCCAAAATAAGGAATGCAAATGGCGGCGCCCATGGGCGCCGCCATTTGCGTACGCGCGTTTGTTGGGGTTTTTTTTAATCAGCTGTGATTGGCTACATAAACATTTATGTAGCCTATCACAGCTGACTGCAGGGATGCAAACGGTGGCGGCTACAGCCGCCACCATTTGCATCCCTGCTAGCCAGCGGCCGGATGTCCGGCCGCTGGTGGAGCCGGCCAGCGGCTCCGCAGAATCCCTGCGGAGCAGAGCCGGCTGGCCAGGATTCGGGGGGGGGAGGGACAGAGCGCCTCCCCCCCGGACAGAATTTCGGGGGGAGGGATGGAGCGCATCCCCCCCAGCATCAGCATAATCCGCGAACAGGTAAATGACTTTCGTACATCCCTAGAAAATACCCCACAAGACCAAAATGTTAGCTCTTAACAATAACACTTCTTAGTAGTACTGAGCCCAAACTCCACCTTTTTGCCACCTCTTTATCTGTGAAAGAGGCAGTAATTTTTTTGCCTCCTTCTCAAAGATTTTGAATGTCTCAGCATGCAGGGCTTCAGGGCTTACCTTACTGTAAGGAGATGGCTGAGGAGTTAACGTGTTCTCTTTATTTTATCATTTTTATCCTGTTCTGTCCTTGCAGCCTCTCTGGCTGTTTGAGCTTTCTGAAAAGCCCCCCAGAGGACTTCACCAAGCCCTTGGGGCTTTCCAGTGCTGCTGCCTGCTGAGGGCCTGAAAGCTGAGTGAGGAGTTGTTGGTGTCGTTCTCCTTCATCTTGTTAAAACGACTTTTAACAACAAGACAGCAGCAACAAAAACGCCATGCTGAGCTTTCAGACACTCTGCAGGCGGCACAGGGAAGCCCCAGGGGAGGAGGTTCTCGTTAAGCCCTCTGGGGGGCTTTTCAGAAAGCTCAAGCAGCCAGAGAGGCTACAAGGACAGAACTGGTCAAGAATGGCAAAATAAAGACTACACATACTACCACCACCCTCAACCACCTCCTTACAGTAAGGAAAACACTGAAGCCCTGCACACTGAGACATTTCTCTAAAATTCTCACTCTTTCTCACAATTTTTGGGGAAATTTCTTTTCATCCCTCCACCCAACGAATGGAAGAAAATAACTGGATCAAAACATTTGGCACAGCGCTAGTTCTTAGTAATAATTAAGGCTGTGCACGGACTCCCCGCTTTGCTTTATAGGCCAATTCAGATCTTCTGAATCAAACCTGATTCACTTCAGACTGATTCGGACTAGGGGTGGACGAAAGTCACTTACCTGTCCTCGAAGGACGTTCACGGTGGGGGGGAGGTGCTTCGCTGGTCCCCCCGTGAAGTTCAGGCCGGGGGGGGGAGGCTTCCCGCCTCACCCCGGCCGAAATTCAGGCCGGGGGGGAGGCTTCCCACCTCGCCCGGCCGAAATTCAGGCCGGGGAGGAGGCGCCTCGCCTCGCCCGGCCGCGAATGCGAAAGTTAAAAAAAAAAAAAACGCCCCCTGATAGGCTACGTGACGATTCACGTAGCCTATCACGGTTAGATCTGCAAAGTCAGCTGTGATAGGCTACGTCAATCGTCACGTAGCCTATCACGGGTGACTTTAAAAAAAAAAAATCGCGTACGCTAATGGCGGCCCCCATAGGGAGCCGCCATTCGCGTTCCTTATTTAGTCGCTGTAGTCTACGTAAATGTTTACGTAGACTACGGCGAAAATAAGGGCAACGCAAATAGCGTTGCCCTTATTTTCGCCGTAGTCTACGTAAATCTTTACATAGACTACAGCGACCAAATAAGGAAGGGGAATGGCAGCTCCCTATGGGGGCCACCATTATCCATACACACTTTTTTTTTTTTTTAAAGTCACCCGTGATAGGCTATGTGACGATTGACGTAGCCTATCACGGCTGACTTTGCAAATCTAGCCATGATAGGCTACGTGAATCATCACGTAGCCTATCAGGGGGCGTTGTTTTTTTTTTCTTTCATTGCAATGGCGGCGGCGACAGCCAGTCGAAAGACCGGCTGCCGCTCCTGCCTCGCTCGAACACCCGCCGAACCGCCGGCCGGACCAGCCACTGGGAGGGACATTCGGTGAAGGTAAGTCCCATCCCGGGGGAGTGCGGGGGGCAGGGGGGTGCGGAGAATTTCTCCCCGAAGCTTGTTCGGGGGGCCGAACACGTTGGCGCTCGGCCCCCCGAAGTTTCGGGGAGAAATTCTCCGCCATCCCTAATTCGGACCCAGTCCAATTTGCTTCAGGTCCGGATCTAAATCGAGATTAGGATGTCTGACTTATTTGGATTTTATGTTTTTCCATTGACTTGCATTGAGAAACAGAAATGGCTTTTTAAAGTTTTGATCACAAAGCCATGAAATCTGGGGACCTGGCAGCCCCAGTGGAGGTGACTGAACCTGCCAAATGTCAGACAGTTTAGTCCAGCAGTTTTTGTGCTAGCCATCCATAACATTTCCTTTTCTCAGAAACTAAAGAGGTAAAAAACTGCCAGCCACACAGGGAATTAGAGATCATAATCAGAAGGTATTTACGGTGACAATTAGGAGGTCCCTGTCCCTAATCTCTGGTGTAGATTTTTTTAGGGTTGGCAGAGAATTTCTCCATGAATCTTCAGGAGGCCAAGTGCTGACACATTCGGCCCCCCGAAAGTGTTGGGGAAATTCTCCGCCAGCCCCCCGCCCCCCCCCAGGATGGGACTTACCTTCGGCGAATGTCCCTCTCGGTGGCGGGTCCCTGCAGCAGTTCGTCGGGGGCAGGGGTGGCGGCCGGTCTCCCGACCGGCTGCCGCTGCCGCCATTGCAAAAAAAAAAGTAAAGTAAAGTAAAAAAAAAACACACACACCCGTGATAGGCTACGTAACGATTTACGTAGCCTATCACAGCTAGATTTCCAAAGTCAGCCGTGATAGGCTACGTAAATCATCACATAGCCTATCACGGGTGACTTTGGAAAAAAAAAAGCATGTATGCAAATGGCGGCTCCCATGGGGACCGCCATTTGCATTCCTTATTTTGGCATGTCTAGTCCACGTAAAGATTTACATAGACTACGGCGAAAATAAGGGCATGCTATTTGCATTGCCCTTATTTTCGCCATAGTCTACTTAAATCTTTACGTAGACTAGACATGCCAAAATAAGGAATGCAAATGGCGGTCCCCATGGGAGCCGCCATTTGCATACGCGCTTTTTTTTTCCCCCAAAGTCACCCGTGATAGGCTACGTGACGATTTACATAGCCTATCACGGCTGACTTTGGAAATCTAGCCATGATAGGCTACATAAATCGTTACGTAGCCTATCATGGGTGTGTGTGTCTGTGTGTGTGTGTGTGTGTGTTTTTACTTTTTTTTTTGCGGCCGGGTAGACGGGGCGCTCCTACCCGGCCTGAATTTCGGCAGCGAGGGATGGGGCACCTCCCCCCCGGCCTGAATTTTGGCCGGGTGAGGTGGGGCACCTCCCCCCCCTCACCTGAACTTCGGGGGGAGAAGCGAAGCGCCTCCCCCCCACCGTGAAACAAGCTGCGGGACGAGGTAAGTCCCTTTCGTCCATCCCTAGATTTTTTTAAAGTGCAAAAGTACTTTCCTTTTGTCTGTCCTGAATCTGAGGATCTCATTCACAGAATAGTAGAATCATAGAATAGTAGGGTTGGAAGGGGCCTACAAGGCCATCTTTCTTCATTAAGTGAAGAAAGAAAAGTTAAACATCTTTTTGGCTGCAAATTGCAATACACATTATCTGGAAAAGTCAGACTGACTGAACTCAGTGGGGCTTAGTTATTAATTACACTGCTGCACTTTCTCTACTCCATATAATATTATAACCCCACCCCTTATTTGCCTTTCTTCTAAATTAAATAGCCCAAACATTGAAGCCATTTACAGAGGAGTTGTTCTAGCTCACAATCGTTTTGGCAGTCCTTTTCCCCAGGAAGGGTAAGATGAAGCAAATATTAAAAAAATACATATAGCCTAGCCTGATCATATTCTTATGGTCATTTGATGTACACAACGGAAAACAAGCAACAGGCAAAGTGGCTTGAAAAACCAGCAAAAGTGACAATGCTTCATATTATGTGGATAGTGTACTGCCTTGCCCCACAGTATATACTGAACTGTGCATTAGTGTACTGCTTTGTCCCCACACTGTTTGCTTGTGCACAATAATATGTACAGTGCACTCACACAGCACACACACACACAACAAGACCAAAAGAAAGGCAGATACAGAAAGAAAGAAAAATACCTACAAGCTAAGGGGTGAGGGGAAGGGGAATAACACTAAAACCTAACAGAAGAGAAAGGGGGTGTATTCTTTGGTTTTTATAAGAATATACAGAGTTGAAAAATGGGAAGGGAAGGAATAGTAATTGAGAAGGCAGGGTGGCAGGAGCCAAAGAACAAGCACTACACAGCAAGGAAACAAACTGCTGAGTTAAAAGTTCAGCCCTATTAGCACCTTGACATGTCACTTTCCAAGGCTCAGTTCCCCCTTCCAACTCCTCTTCTCCCCCTCCCTTCTCTAGCAAGTTGTTACATTTGCTCAGACAAGCTGTCTGGACTTCAGAATTGTCCAAAGAGATCTGAAGAGCTTTGGATCTCTCTGACATGCTTCAGACCACTCTGGACCCACTTTGGATTTGGACCAACACAGTCTGAATCAACCTGATTTGCTTCAGAATTCGGGATTCGGACCAAAGCGGTGCACAGCCCTAGTAAAAATAAAGTGTCACCTACAGTTTTATCTTGACAGTTTATGACCCTTTTCTAGTATTTTGAGTTTAAAACATAGTTCTTTGACACCACTGACACATTTCTGCTTGTGGGGCATTTTACCAGCCCTGGATACTTTGGAAAATGGCTTGGGGTAGTAAAATGCCCCCACAAACATGTTAGTTTATCTATTTTGTATGAATCCTGTAGGAAGGTTAAAAATGCTTTTAAACATTATCTTAACCATGCAGTTACACATTACAGTAAACATGGGTGGCCAGGCCAGATGTCCTATTTTGTCCTGACTGTCCTCTGTTTTAAGGTTCTGTCTGGGATCTGTCCAGTTCCCAAATTTGTTTTTTTGGAAAACCAGGATTCTTGGACCCTGTGGGTATGATTCCCCCCTGACACACACACACACACACACACACACACACACACACTTTTCTCTCTCTCTTTCTGCAGCATGCCCTGGCCAGTCTGAAGTTTCTGCAACAGTGGCAGCAGCAGGTAGCTTAGGGGAAGTGGAACAGTTGGTGAGAAAAGGAAAATGAGGAGGAGTGAGCGTTTCAGGCAGTGACTCCATGCCTATTGTAGATCCCTTCTCTTTCTGGCCTCTCAGAGCTGTCTAGCTGATGTAAGGGTACTGTGGCTCTCAGCAGCACCTGGCCCTGATGTTGCATGCCCTGGGTGGGATAGGAGCCTTGGCCAGTGAGGATGGAGCATGGCTGCAGCAATCCAGACCACTTCAAATAATACTGATTGCAAGCAGGAAAGTCAGGTGGGAAATAGTTGCAGCAGAGAGAGAGAGAGAGATGAGTGTAGAAGGAGGGAGAGGAAAGAAGCTAGTTAGATGCAGGAAGGAAAAGAAAAGGGAAGGGAGGACAGCAGAGAGATCTAGAGTGGAAGACAAGACAGATGTGATTGCCTCCAGATGGGGTAAAGAAGGGGAAGGAGAGCTGGAGGGCATTCAGTCTTTCTGGAGCTAAAGGTAGCATAAACATGTGATAAATGCAACCATGTCATTCAGCCAAATCCCAAGTCTAGTATTCTAAACTGGGCAGGTTTAGCCTTGAGAAGAGAAGACTGAGGGGAGATATGATAGTGCTCTTCAAGTACTTGAAAGGTTGTCACCGAAAGGAAGGCCAGGATCTCTTCTCGATCATCCCAGAGTGCGGGAAATGGAATAATGGGCTCAAGTTGCAGGAAGCCAGATTCCGGCTGAACATCAGGAAAAACTTCCTGACTGTTAGAGCAATACAGCAATGGAACCAATTCCCTAGGGAAGTAGTGGGCTTTCCCACACTGGAGGCATTCAAGATGAGGCTGACCAGCCATCTGTCAAGGATGCTCTGACTTGGATTCCTGCATTGTGCAGGAGGTTGGACTCGATGGACTTGTATGCCCCTTCCAACCCTACTATTCTATGATGCTGATTCTATGAAACTTAGTTTAGTTCTGGGATTATTTTAAAATACAGATGGTGGGGGCACCAAGTGGGTCCAGAAATCCAGCGGACTCCCCACACCCGCTGTCCTGAGCCAAGCCCGCCAAGCCCTCTGCCCTGCTTGAGTTCCCTCCATGCTCCCCAAGCCATCTTCACTCACCTGTAATCTTTCATGTATTGGCCATGCATGGCACCATTTTGTGCAAGATCCGATGTGTGCATTTTTGCGATCACCATTTTCTTTTGCAAAATGGCAATCTCAGACCTCGCCAGACAGGCCCGGAGTGAGTGCAGGCAGCTCAGCTAGCAGGGGGGAGCTTGAGTGTGGGTCCGGCCATCCCTATTTGAAAAGGTTATGCCACTCTCCATCTCATTCACCCACAAAACTCTCCCTTCAGTCTTCCCCATAATGCCACAGAAATCACTTGCTTTTCCTCCTTACCCTTTTCTAGGGATGGACAAAAGTCCCTTACCTGATCCCGCAGCTTGCTTCGCGGTGGGGGGGAGGCACTCCGTTCCTCCCCTCGAAATTCTGGGCAGGGGGGGAGGCCCTCTGGCTGGGCATGTGCTATGCCGACCAACACAACTCGAGCTCGTGGAGGTTCTCTGGAATCGGATTCAACCTCGAAGCTGGTCCTAACTCATGTCCACAACAGATGGCAAGCTGTGTTGTTGTGTGTCCCTCCCCCCACATGAAAATTCATTTGTATTTTCAGGCACATTTCCCCAAGTGTACGCATAGATTGTGCACATTTTTGAAATGCACTCAATTTTCTCCCATTGATTGAACTGTGTTTGTGTGCCCTTTCCAGAACTACACATTTTTCATGTGCATTTTTCAAATGTTCCGAACATTTTCTGAACACTTTTTGGGTCTGCTCTGTGGTTCACGCTGCAAGCTCGGAAATGTACAGATTTCAGCCACAGATTGTGCCCGGGTCTATGTTCGGTTCCAGGAGGTGCAAACTGGGTAAATTCTAATAAAAAACACACTGAAACAAATTGCTCATACATCTCTACCCCTGGCTAGGCAACTTCTGTTGATTGGTAACCTAGGGAGTATGGCTGGCTGGGGAATGCTGGGAGTTGTAGGACATTTTTCTGTCTAAGTGTGCATAGGATTATATCTAGGGTTGGCGGAGAATTTCTCCACGAATCTTTGGGAGGCCGAGCGCCGACGCATTCAGCCCCCCGAAAGTGTTGGGGAAATTCTCCGCCAGCCCCCCGCCCCCCCTGGGATGGGACTTACCGTGGCCGAATGTCCCTCTCGGCGGCGGGTCCCGGCGGCGGTTCGGCAGGGGCAGGGGCGGTGGCCGGTCTCCCGACCAGCTGCCGCCGCCGCCATTGCAAAAAAAAAAAGTAAAGTAAAAAAAAAAACCCCACACCTGTGATAGGCTACGTGACGATTTACGTAGCCTATCACAGCTAGATTTCCAAAGTCAGCCATGATAGGCTATGTAAATCGTCACGTAGCCTATCACGGGTGACTTTGAAAAAAAAAAAGTGTGTACACAAATGGCGGCAGCATTTGCGTTCCTTATTTTGGCACGTCTAGTCTACGTAAAGATTTATGTAGACTACGGCGAAAATAAAGGCACGCTATTTGCGTTGCCCTTATTTTCACCATAGTCTACGTAAATCTTTACGTAGACTAGACGTGTCAAAATAAGGAACGCAAATGGCGGTCCCCATGGGAGCCGCCATTTGCGTACGCGCTTTTTTTTTTTTTCAAAGTCACCCGTGATAGGCTACGTGACGATTTACATAGCCTGTCATGGCTGACATTGGAAATCTAGCCGTGATAGGCTACGTAAATCATTATGTAGCCTATCAGTGTTTTTGCTTTTGTTTTTACTTTTTTTTCGCGGCCGGGTAGATGGGGCGCTCCTATCCGGCCTGAATTTCAGCAGCGAGGGATGGGGCGCCTCCCCCCCGGCCTGAATTTCAGCCGGGCGAGGTGGGGCGCCTCCCCCCCCTCGCCTGAACTCCGTGGGAAGAACCAAAGCGCCTCCCCCCCACCGCGAAGCAAGCTGCGGGACCAGGTAAGGGACTTTCGTCCATCCCTAATAATATCTTTAGTCTCTCCCTCTCTTTGTCTAATTAGCTCAGCCTTCTGGGAGGGGTAACACAATCTTGCACTGTGAAGATTCATGTTGTATTTCTATGTAAATTGAAGTCATGATTTCTAAATTTGCATCAGTTCATACAATCAATAGTCTTTAAGCAAGCAGGCCTCACAGTGCCACTTCTCTTTGGAAGGAAAAGCAATCACCAGGCCCTGATCCACTGCCGTGCTCCCAAGCCAGATCAGGGGCCCAGCCAGTTTGCCACCCCAAATCTCTTCCATTGCTATTTACCCCTAAAGAGCAGTCGGGGGGGGGGGTTCAGCAGGAAAATTGGGAGCATTGCACCAACTTGGGGGCCCCCATAGCTATTTTTCCTTCAAAATAAAAGTCGCACTTGTGTTGTACATAACATGTGGCTTGGCCCTTACACTCTTTTATGATCCTGGTAATCATAGAAGAGTCCCAGGCATCTTTACGGGATTTTGGACCAACCTGCTGATGAAGCCATAGCAAAACTGTGAGTTCTCTCTCTCTCTCTTTGTGCAGCAATAACTTTTGGTAAAGGGCCCCCACTACAGTTTAAGGGGCTCTGACACTCTTTAAGAAGGGACAACTTTGTTTGGCCACAGAGACATCTAGCAACCCCTAAGTAGACTGCCACCACCTATGGTTGCAGTGCTAGCAAACAAACCCCCTGATCTGGTGTAAATCCAGGTGCTGCTTTGCAGCGATTGTGAAGAAAGATGAATCTGAAGATTGCAATTTGAAAACTGCTCACTCCTGACTGAGCAGTCTATTGTAAAGGGAGAATGCTTTCAGAGTTACAGGACTTTGCTTCCTTTGTGTTCCCTTTCCTGTCTTAAAATATTTTTCCCCTCGACCAGCAATTGTCATCACTGATAAAATTAACATTGATTTTCCTTTTCCATTTCCTCATTTCGAAGAAGTCTTCAGAACCTCTTTTCCCCCCCAGCATGTCTGCGCTCTTTATCAGCTGGCCATTTAAAGAGCCAAGAGAATCCAGCTAAAATGTTTAGACATGTCAGGGCTCCCCCAGCAAAGAACTCGGCTGAAGCAATCAGACACACTTGCTGAAAATGAACAAAGTGAGCCTAATGGGCAGATAAAACAGTTAGATAGTATTTCCCAAGTGTGCCTTACAGAACATGGTCTCGATTTCCAGCATTTAAATCTCTGGCAGAAAAGCTGCTTGCTATATGTTTTAGTGCATCAGTTCATTCGCCACCAGCAGGGGATCTTTTTAAAGGGCAATAACAGGAGAAGGAGAAGGAGAAGAAACAATTTAATTTCATAAGAACATAAGAAGAGCCCTGCTGGATCAGACCAAGGGTCCATCTAGTCCAGCATTTTGTTCACACAGTAGCCAACCAGCTATCAACCAAGAAACCACAAGCAGGACATCAGGGCAACAGCACCCTCCCACCCATGTTCCCCAGCAACTGGTGTACATAGGCTCACTGCCTCTGGTTCTAGAGGTAGCACATAGCCATAAGGACTAGTAGACAATGATAGCCTTCTTGTCCATGAATTTGTCTAAGCCCCTATTAAAGCCATCCAAATTGGCGGCCAACACTACATCCTGTGGTAGCAAATTCCATCATTTAACTATGTGCTGCGTGAATAACTATTTCCTTTTATCTGTCCTGAATCTTCCACCAATCAGCTTCATAGGATGACCCTGGATTCTAGTATTTTGAGAGAGGAAGAAAAATGTCTCCCTATCCACATTCTCCACACCATGCATAATTTTGTACACCTCTATCATGTCTCCCCTTAGTTACCCTCCTTTTTTCCAAGCTAAACAATCCCAGCTCTTGTAACCTTCTCTCATAGGGGAGATGCTCCAGCCCCTTGATCATTTTAGTTGCCCTTTTCTGCACTTTTTCCAGCTCTACAATATCTTTTTTTAGGTCTGGTGACCAGAACTGGACACAGTATTCCAAGTGTGGTTGCACCATAGACTTGTGTAAAGGCAGTATGATATTGGCAGTTTTATTGTCAATTCCTTTTCTAATTATGCCTAACACAGAGTTTGCCTTTTTTTACAGCAGCTGTACACCGAGGACATTTTCACTGAGCTGTCCACCACAACTCAAGATCTCTTTCTTAGTTGGTCACCGCTAACTCAGATCCCATCAGGTTATGCTTGAAGTTGTGATTTTTTGCCCCAACGTGCATCACTTTACACTTGCTTATGCTGAACTGCATTTGCCATTTAGATGCCCATTCTCCCAGTCTGGAGAGATCCCTTTGGAGCTCCTCACAATCCCTTTTTCATTTTAACCAGCCTAAATAATTTGGTGTCATCAGCAAACTTGGCTACTTCACTGCTCACTCCTCAGGACCTCTGTGCCTTTGAGAAATGCAGACAGGGAGAAATTCAACAGGTACTTTTTTTTTTTTTTCTGGCATGGAGGAAAATAGGTAGCAATGTAAATTCCTATTATGGTTGCAAAGTATGTACTCTGTGTCTGTTTTTCTCTACTATAAGATTGTATTTTTCAGTTATCTCTTGGTGAGATTCACATGAGGACTGGGCCACTATGCATTTGGTGAACCTGGTAGATTTTGCTCCAACTTGGTGCACATGATGGAGCTCCATAAGAATCTCACCACAGAGATCCTGTGGTTTTCACAAGTCTCACAATGAGACAAGAAGCCACCCCCTGACATTTATGATAAGATCAGGAACTTCAGCTAAATTCACATTCATGTATCACCAAAGAAATGATCACACATTACACTGATTATGCATAGAGGGGAGATCGGGGTCATGCTACCCTACCCCAACCCCCTATGCACATTTGGAAAACACACACACACACACACCCCAAAATCCTCTACACATGTACAAACTGTATGGGAAAGGTGTCCAAGCATGCATAGTACTGAGACTATGTGTGAACAGTTTGTACATGTGTAGGCTCTTTCACAGGTTATGCTGAAGGTGCATAGGGTTCAGGGACAGAGCCAGGAAGCTTGATCCCAGCCCCCCTTCCCCAAGCCCAAAGTAAAGGTGATTTGCTAAATCTCCATCTTGACTTTAATGGCAGTGACATTGTGCCTACAACCCAGAAGAAAGAGGTGAGACACGGGGGGGGGGGTGCGGTGAAGGAGGACAACAATTGATTTAGTTATACATTGAAAAGTTGCAGCAAGACCTACCAGCCATTCAGGATTGCGTCAAGTCAGGAGAGGCAGGCCACCCCTCCACCAACTGTGCATTTTATGGGCAAACCCCACTCTGCCCAGATACAAGCTGAATTGGCCACTTCTGGCTGGCTGGCCATCTCCTAGTTGAGGGAGGCCCTCCTGATTTGTCACCACCTCGCAAGCCCCAAGACTTTGGGTGTGTGCTCTGGGCAAACCTGAATTATCATCATCATTCCACATTTATATACCACCTTACCTACTAAAAAGCCATCAAGGCAGTGAAAGGAGTTCCCTTCCCTGTCTCCTGGGTCCCAAAGCCCTAAGGGGCAAGTCTATGAAACCTCCTTCACCATATTGCCTTGTTGGCATTATTCCCACACTGCCATGACCAGTTTTGGCCAGTCTATATAAATTCACCATCACCCAGCCAATGTTGCCCTGTTCAAGCAGTACAGACAGAGTAGACCAAAAAACTAAAGCCGCCTACCATGACTAATCAGGTGAGCCGATTAACAATCCTGACCCAGCCCCAACAGGTGAACAGTGAAACCTATGCTGATCCCTTAGTGTGCGTGTGGGGGGGTGCCACCAACAAAATAGGGAGTGTTGATGTTATATAAATCTGCATGTCCCTCCAACATGCCCCCTTCTCTCTAGTAGTGGCCACAAAACTTCCAGGACCATCCACAAGAATCCCAATAGGACTTGGAAATGGGGGAAGCCACATCATCAGGGCAGTATAGTGGTTAGTGGTAGCACAATGGTATATTTAAGGGACAAAACTTTTGACTATTACAGAAGACACAGATGATAGAAAGAGAGAGAGAGAGAGTCAAACAGACAGGCAGGCAGGCAGGCAGGAAGGCAGACAGACAGGCAGACAGACATATAGAGATAGATACATAGGGGATGGTGTGTGTGTGAGTGTGTGTGTGTTGATGTAAAGCGGCACAGCAGCAAAACAACAAGAATGCTCTAGATCTACTGTGGATGCAGTCAGTCTTAATGTAAAATATGTAAGAAAGATAGAAAGACAAACAACAGTGTATTCATACACACACACATACACACAATTGGGTGCTGGGAGGAATCCCTTGCTCGTTCTTGGTCTTGAACTGATACAACAAATGCTTCCATGAGAAAGGGTCAGAGGTGCCTGCAGTGGCTGTTATTCCTTGCCGCTATTCCAAACAATTATTCATATTTCCCCCCTATTGGCGATACCTGAAAGACGGCAGAAGAACAGGCCAGGGCAGCTGAATCAAAGGGAGCATTCCCTGGTCTCATTAGGGATGTACGAAAGTTCCACCACGGATCTCGGGGAGGCCGAATGCCAGCGCATTTGGCCCCCCAAAATTGGTGGCAGAACGGCCCACCCCCCCCACCACCCCCCCAGGACGGGACTTACCTGGGGCGGATCTTCCTGGCAGCGGTGGCTCCGGCAGTGGCTCCGCCGGCAGTGCAGCGGTGGCAGCCGGTCTTCCGACCAGCTGCCGCCGCCGCCATTTCCAGGTTTAAAAAAAAAAAAAAGTGATAGGCTACGTAAATCTTTACGTAGCCTATCACGGCTGACTTTAAAAAAAAACATGCATGTACGCAAATGGCGGCAGCCATGGCCGCCGCCATTTGCGTTCCTTATTTTGGCATGTCTTAGTCTACGTAAACATTTACATAGACTAAGACAGCGAAAATAAGAGGAACACAAATAGACGCTACGCTATTTGCGTTCCCCTTATTTTCGCCGTCTTAGTCTATGTAAATGTTTATGTAGACTAAGATGTGCCAAAATAAGGGACGCAAATGGCGGTGGCCATGGCTGCTGCCATTTGCATACATGCGGGGGGGTTTGTTTTTTTTTAATCAGCCGTGATAGGCTATGTAAAGATTTACGTAGCCTATCACGGCTGACTGCAGGGATGCAAATGTTGGCGGCTATGGCTGCTGCCATTTGCGTCCCTGCTAGCCAGCGGCCGGATGTCGCTGCGGAGCACAGCTGGCTGGCCAGGATTCCGGGGGGAGGGACGGAACGCCTCCCCCCGCACCATCAGCATAATCCCCGAAAGGTAAGTACCTTTCGTACATCCCTAGGTCTCATCCATTTGCAACCTGCAGATCCCAGAGTGCAGGACACAGAATAAAGGACTCAAGTTACAGGAAGCCAGATTCCGGTTGAACACTGGGAGAAACTTCCTGACTGTTAGAGCAACACGACAATGGAACCAATGACCTGGGGAGGTGGTGGGCTCTCCCACACTGGAGGCATTCAAGATGAGGCTGGACAGCCATCTGTCAGGGATGATCTGACTTGGATTCCTGCACTGAGCAGGGGGTTGGACTCAATGACCTTATAGGCCCCTTGCAAACCTACGCTTCTACAATTCTATGATTCTATCCTTGAGTGCCAGTTCATCAGTTCTGCCTTCTCTTTAATGAAGATCCATTTGCATCCAAGCCCTCTGGTACTCGTAGTGTCCTTTGGTTTCAGCTGCCACCACAGGAGGCTTGGACTGGCGAATGCCCTTCCAGCCCTCCCCTTCTCTGCAGTCCCACAAGAAAAGCAGCTCCCTCACCCTTGCATGTCTTACTTTTCATGGCAGAGGGAACAGGGAAGTAATCCACCAGCTATGTCTCTCCTTGTTCTCTGGCAGCTTATTGTCTAGTCTTTCCCCATCCCAAATGCAGGCAAGACGGAGAGAACAATGAAGGAAAATGGCTGGGGTACGATTCCCATGTTCTTTCTGGCTTAAGAAAGTGAGGCACTGCTGTGACAGTGAGTGGGTAGCAAAGTCAGCAGTTCTGTCTTTGCCCGTGTTTCATATCATGCCCTTTTTCATCCCGAGAAAGATGAGTTCAGAGAAAGAGGGGAGGATGTCACTCCTGTTGACAAACGGCAGGGCTGATGGAGTTTATATGCACAGCATTTCGAAGACAATGTGCATAAAGAGAAGAGCTGTACACTAATGGCCTCTCGAAATATGTGGGCAGAAAAACTGGGAGTGGGGTGGGGTGGGGGACAATTTCTCTGAATTTCTCCAGGCAGGGATCACTATTTATAGCACTCGGTCATAGAACAGCTACTTTCTTTGTTCCTAAGGAGTCTTTCCTTTTCTTTTCTTTTTGTTTTCATAATTGGAAACAAAAGTTTAATAAATGAAAAATTTTCATAATTTTTGTGAACTGCCCAGAGAGCTTCAGCTATTGGGCAGTAAAAATAAATAAAAAATTTATTTGCACTGCCGCTGCAAGTGGCAACCGCATCAACTGTGTTGGCAGCCTGGCTCACACAATGCATCCATGTGGGGTATTGTGGCTTGTGGGAGGGCAGGGGAGAGGGAAGGCGGCCACCACAAAAGGAATGGTGAAGACAGTTTGGAGAAAATTCTGCAAAGGGGCTTTTATTTCTAGAGAGGTACAGAAAAGAAACTGGGGCTTTTCTGATAAAACAATCTCTTCTGAAATATTTTGGCTCATCTCTAGTTGTGTGTGGCACTGGCAGCACATTTTGTTGTTGTTCAGTCACTCAGTCATATCCGACTCTTCGTGACCCCATGGACCATAGCACGCCAGGCCTTCCTGTCCTGCGCTCTCTCCCAGAGTGTGCTCAAGTCCATATTCATTGCATCAATGATGGCAGCACATAGCTAGTCCCTTTGGGGCAAGATGGGGAGAGGGGAACAAAATCAGACATAGACTTGGATGGGTTAAATAACCGGCCAACACTTTATTGGTTTCAGCTAGGAATAGAGTTGGTGGGCGCACAGCACAGGGCATGGATCCATTAACCGGACAGCCCTCCTGCTATCCAATCCTTCCACACTAGCCTGCATGCCAGAGACCTGCTGTGGCAAGAGTCAGGCGCACATATCGCATCACAGACTATTAAAGTGAGCCCCTTTCTACCACCATGGGATGTGGCCAGATTGCAGCCCCACGCTGAGCTGAATCTCAAGGGAACTTGGGACGGGGGGATCGCATTAAGTGGAAACAGGGAGCCCAATCCCGTTCTCCTTACAAATGAATCTAGCCCAATATCTTCCATACCTACATAGATGTGACTAAAAACTGAAAGGGATGTACACCACAGATCTCGAGGAGGCCGAATGCCAGCGCACCCCCCCACCCCCCCGGGACGGGACTTACCTGGGGCGGATCATCCTGGCGGATCTTCCTGCCGCCGCTGCCATTTCCAGGTTTTAAAAAAAAAAAAATGTGATAGGCTACGTAAAGATTTACGTAGCCTATCACGGCTATCACGGCTGACTTTAAAAAAAAAAATGCACGTACGCAAATGGTGGCGGCCATGGCCACTGCCATTTGCGTTCCTTATTTTGGCACGTCTTAGTCTATGTAAACATTTACGTAGACACTATGCTATTTGCGTTCCCCTTATTTTCGCCGTCTTAGTCTACGTAAATGTTTACGTAGACTAAGATGTGCCAAAATAAGGGACGCAAATGGCGGCGGCCATGGCCACCACCATTTGCGTACATACGTTTGTTTTGGGTTTTTTTAAATCAGCCGTGATAGGCTATGTAAAGATTTACGTAGCCTATCACAGCTGACTGCAGGGACGCAAATGGCGGTGGCTATCGCCACCGCCATTGGCGTCCCTGCTACTCAGCAGCTGGATGGCCGGCTGCTGGCAGAGCCGGCCGGCGGCTCCGCAGAATAGCTGCGGAGCACAGCCGGCCGGCCAGGTTTCGGGGGGGGAGGAATTGAGCGCCTCCCCCCCCGGTGAGGATTCCAGGGGGAGGGATGGAACGCCTCCCCCCGCACCATCAGCATAATCCCCGAAAGGTAAGTGATTTTCGTACATCCCTACTTGTCGAGCCATACAAATCCAGAAATCCCCAGGTTAATATTTTGGCAATGGGGAAGGCGAAAACCCTGCACTGTGGTGCCAATCGATGTGCAGATAAAATCCCTTCCCAGCTGTGTTAACCAGCAACTAACTGTAGTCTATAGCAAGAAATGAGATACCCTGGAGTGGCTGGGTTGGAAACTTGGTGACAGCACTGCTGCAGCCACATGGGAGGCCCAGCTTTTATTGGCCTCTGACAGACCTGAAGGGAGGGTAGTTTCCAGTCTCCCAGCAAAGCCCTGCCCCTACTGAACCAATCTAGCCCTGATTGGCTCCCCAGTTTCCTATGTGGGTGAGCATTTGGCACTGGCGGGTCACTCCCAGCACTCCCCTCCTACCCACTATGACCACGCACCATCACAGCTTTGCTCCACAGGTAACCTGGGAGCTACATTTGTCATTCTTCAGGGTTCAGCACTTTCCCCAGGGTGATTGTGGATTCATCTTGTCTCTAATGCAGATGGTTATAATAGTGCTGTGCTAAAAAAAATTCCCATATATTTTTTGACCATTCTCATTTAATTTGATGGAAAAGACATTGCATTCAAAAAGAAATACAAAGGAGAAGACGTTATGGAGACATTCTCATGGATTTGGTTCAGAGTTCTTGTGCTTACCTTACTTATGAGGTGATTGAGGACATGCGTGTCACTGTACAGTCATCTCTCTGGCAGCCTGTAGCCTCCTTGACTTCCCACACTTCCTGCCTCATTTTATTACACAAACCTGGGTTCTCACATACTGCTTTCACATCTAATAATTGTTCTTTCTGATGAACAGGAAGATGTCACTGATATTTGTAGTAAAAACAATCAAGGGCACTACTGTTCCAGAAAATTTCTTCCACATTTTTTTCTACTATTCTCATTCAACTTCTGGAGAAATTCTCATGGGTTTGGTTCAGGGTTCTTGTACTTACCTTACTAATGATGTAGCAGCCATATCGGAGGTCAGACTAAGTAGCCTCATGCAGTCTCATGCTTCATGTTCTTGCTGAGCTCTTTCTCCCTTGAATATATTGTTGTAAGCTGACGAGACACAGGAATTCCTTATCTTGTCAAAGGTCATACAATTGTATATCTTGTTCTCTGCTGTTCTCTTCTGTTCTCTCCTTATCATGGCTACCCTATAACCCAGTTCTTGTATTATAAACAACGGTGCTAAGAGAAGAAATGTTGAGGATTGCAACCCCACGCGGGAGGGGGAGGAGGAGCCATTTCATATGTGTCACAATGTCTATAAAACCAATGTGCTGATGTATTTCGGGGCTTCTGGCTCTTTGGAAATGATTCCAGCCTTAAGCTCGCGCGTTAAATAAAGAATCTCTTTTTCCTTCACTCCGTGGTCTTTCTGACTCTGGGTTCTGCAACATAAATGGTGCCGTGACTCGGATGTGGCAGGCTCTGAGCCAGACAGGTGGCATTTGCCTGCTCTTGATCGCCGCACCGGGAAGACGAGCTCGGCGCATGCCTCCCTTTCTTGGTGCCACCGACCTTTTTGTCGAGTGAATGGGAGAAAGCCTGCACCAGGATCGCCCAAACAGCAGCGAGCGGCAAGAGAACCTTGGGAAGCGGAGGAAGGAACTTGAGCCCTGCCTGTATCGCAGCTGCAATTGAGTTGAAACCCACATTGGAAGCCTTCAGGAGAAAGGCAAGTATATGGGAAAAAGAGGGCCCCGCCTTTAGGGAGAAAGGCCACTGGGCAGAAAAAAAGAGGGCCCCACCTTATGAAGAAGGTCAGTGTTGGTGGTATACGTATACAAAAGAACCTACTCCTTGTGGGTAGAAGGGGGGCCTGATCACACCCCCGAGTGGGCGCCAGTACCCAGCACGCCAGTACTCAGTAGGAAGCTGAGGAAGCTGGGGAAGCCGTTTTCCGCTCTGGTAAAAAGTGGGAGAAGTGGGTGGCAGGGACATATGGATGCAGTGGAGAGAATGATGATTGTGTGAGTGGCTACTGCGGTTTCTGAAGCATACCGTTGACCGTCCGGGTGCCCAGGCCAGTAGCAAAGTGCGTGGTGTGAAAAATCCTCTTGTGTCGGCCAGTGAGACCCCTTACTCACTGACCAATTCCCATTCCCTAATTGTGTCTGTCTTCAATTTAGGAGGGAGGCTATGGGTGGTGGGGGAAGCAAACCTTGCACCCCCTTGAGATGTATGTCAAACAAAGAAGGAAAAAGGTTTTTTTAAAAAAGATTCAGAATAGAAAGAGAAAACAGCAAAAAGCTCAAGGTCGAGCTGAGAGAAAAAAGAACAAGATCTGAGGCTGTTAATTAGAAAAAAGTTGCAGGACAGTCTGGCTTTTAACAAAGTGTGGGAGCGTGAGAGTGTAAGGCCGAAGAAGTAGCTGTTAGCCTAGCGCGCCAAGAGGGGGGGGGCAGGAAAATTGCACACAACGTTCTGAGTTGTGCAACATCATCACCTCGCCTAATTGAGATGAAATCCCTAAGAAATGGAAACTGAAAATGAAGACCCAGAAGATGAAGGCAAAATAGAAAATAAAGGTGAAGAATCAGCCCCCAGAGCACAGGCTAGACCCCTGTTCGAGTGAAAAGTGTGCCATAAGACTGTCCCAAAGCAGAATGAAGCGGAAAGACCACGTTGAAGATCTCTGTCAAGGTAACCGTGTTTAGCTTTGAACTGTGTTAGAATTGCATAGAGCCTGTAGCTACTGACCATCAGCTATATGATTTCTAAAGAGCATAACCATTAAGCTTTTGCCGTGGGATTCCCTGCAATGAAGAAATCTCACTGATTTGAGTGTCCAGTGTTACACTGCCTAAGTGTGTGTGCTGAAGAGACCAAGAAACCAGACAGCATGTTCCTGGCCAAGCCAAAATCACGCTACTACCATGCTCCTGAAAGCTGCAATAAACTGTGTAAGCTGGGAGACCCAACCTAATTGAGAAGAAAAGAAGATATTGGAGCAACTGTCTTAAAAAACAATGAGATCTGTGTAGCTGGCTGGCTGACGCTGTCAGTGATGTTACAACTTTAAATTAAGACTGTTTTCCTGTTTGAGACCCCAGCGATGAAAGCTGACCCGAGTTATTTGTTGCCCGTGCCAAAGCAAGAATTTGGCTGCCCTGTACCTCATCGTGTCCTGTTTAAAGCTTGGGATTTACAAATACAAACAAACTGAGAAGCTTGCCTTTGAAGTCCTGCAAATCACCCCACTGCCTCCAGGAAGATTAATGGCTGCCTGAAAAATGCAAGTATAAGGCGATGCCCATCACCCCCCAGCATCCTGAGTTTTGGCACTCAGTGTTTCAGTGCTTTCGTGTAGCAGGTTAGAAGAGAAAAAAAAGAGTAAGTTTTTAAAATGTCTGTGAGAGAACCTGACAGAAGTAAAATAAAATTTACAAAGGAGTTGCCCAGGTTAAAGCGTCACGGCTAGAGAGCTGAGCTGTGCCGCTCTGTTTAGACAGAGGCCTTGCTAAAAAGTTAAAGGCCCTTGTTTGTCAAAAGGGGTGTAGGGCCACACTTTCCCTTTTTAAACTGATGCAAAAGTGGAGAGCCTTTGCTGGAAACATCGTATCTTCATTGCCCAGAGCCTTCTCTGTTTGCCTCCATCATCATCTGGGCTTTTTAGAGACACTCTGCACATGAACTAAAATTTTAAATTGTCAAAGACTTGCCATGGACAGTGCTGTGAAGCTTTTGATAAACTCTCATCACTGTGGACCGTGTGTCTATGTTTGTAGTCAGCTCAGTGTACAGTAGGCTGAGTTTGATCTATAACTTCTAGATCTCCTTCTGCCAGAACTCATGCAGCATAGAGTTGCCGATGCAAAAATGGTGACCTAGAACTCTTTGTGTGTGTGGGTATGCCCGTCCCTTGATTTTGATGAGCCCTGAGCTTTCAGCCAGAAGACCAGTATAATTGCTGGATCTGCTCCATCATGCCTTACCATGCAAAAAGTGTTTTCCATTCATTGTGATAAATTGCAGAAAAAGTTTGTTGTGTATATTTTATGATTTCTTAAATATCATAAAATATATGTGATATTTGCAGATTAGTGTTAGTTGCAACTCCAAATAATACTAAGTGTGGTTCCCAATGGATGACAAGGAGAAAAGACAAAGGCAAGTAAAAAAAGAAATACAAAAAGTAGAAGACAGATAGAGAAGGGGGGAAAAAAGAAGAAAGAAAAGGCAAGAGGCAAAGAAAAAAAAACATTTGAAAAAGGGAAGCGTGGCCATAGTTGCCCCCAGGGTAAATTAAAAGCAGCTGATTGTGCCTGGAGCTTATTACCTGGGGTAAAGTAGCCACAATAATGTAATAGTTCTTTAAGATGAAAAAAATGTAACTAGAAGGAGAAGAAGAGCCTATCCCAAATGTGTGTCATTGGGACTAGTTTAAGGCAGAAAGGTTTAAGTAAGTGAGTTTAACTTGAAAAAGACAAATAAAGAAACAAGGCTGGTGCACGGATCAGAAAGTTTTATATAAAAAGTTTGAAACATGATCTGCAATACAGGCAGATCAGCAAAGAAAAAGAAAGCAAAAGAAAGAGAAAAAATTTGTCTTCCCATACTAATAAAGAAAAGTGTTATCAAGCACTTTGGGAAGCGAAGTTGTTTACAGGAAGCTGTGCCTGAGAACCAAACACTTCTAGCCTATGCTGAAAATGCTTGCTAGTGTTGTGCTGCCTCATGGGTAACATGTATGGTATAAAAACCCATTTAGCCCAATAGCTCGTGGTTCAGAGAAGCTGTCTGATCCAAACATTAAGTACGCCTGTGTGCTGTAAGTTACCCAATAAAGTCTCCTTGTAAGTAACCCCCCCTCGCTGGAATCCCAAAACACAAGTGGGGCTAGAGCGCCTCACCCAGTATCAAACCCTGCTGTTAGAAGCCATGAAAGCAGGTATGAAGAAGTCAATTAATATGACCAAAGTGTTTAAAGTGCTGCAAGGTGCCACCGAGGCCCCAGAGCGTACTTGGAGCGTCTTTCAAATGCCTATCGCCAGTATACCCCCCTCAACCCAGAGGCCCAAAAAGACGTGGACAAAAGAAGAAAAGAAGAAGACCCGGCAGAGGCAGAAGATTCTTAAAAAAGAACCAGTATGCCCAGTGTGGACAAGATAGACATTAGTGGTATGAATGCCCAAATAAAATAAATCAAATACACAAAGGAGAAAACCAAAGGGGCCAAAATGGGCGAAGAGGGAGACAGCTTGAGAGGGGCCGTGACATTGACTGTAAGGGGCCGTGACATTGACTTCATAATTGACACTGGAGCAGCATCAAAAGCAAGCAAACGTTAGCCTTAAACAAGAAGTCCAAACACTGAGCAAAGTTCTTCAAGCCCAGCGTCGCTTTGTCTTAAAAAATAAGCCATTCCCATCACAGAAGCTCATCCTTTCCAACCAAGAGTTAAAGAGGGAAAAATAACCCTTTGACTCCCAGATGGAGAGGACTGAAAACTGTCATACTTTCCACCCCCGCAGCTATGAAAGCAGCTGGAGTTAAACCCTGGATACATTGGACACGAGTCAAGAGAGCGAGAGGGGGAGAGTAGACTGTAAACAGAAATCCTGAAAATCCTTTAAAAATCATTCTGAAAAAGCAGTAAGAAGACTCAGGCTAGACCTTACTGTGGACACACCGGGAGACTGTCCCCCTGCGTACGGTCAGACCTGCAACTGGAGAATTGAAGAAGGGGACTAGACCCTACTGCAGCTTGCCAGGTGAATAGCTGCCCGGCGTACGGTCAGATCCCAAAGAAGATCAAACATGCGTGTTGTAGTGTTAGTAGTGTTGCATTGTGTCTCCTTAATAAGGTGCAAAAAGGGGGGCCAGCCCCTGAAAGGAAAAGTTTGTCCCAGTGATTTGCTGATAATTACTGGCTTCACCTGGCTAACATCACGAGAGTAAAACATTTTTGTTTGCCAAGAGGTATACCTACAAACAGGCTTATTAGCTCTTGCCTAATACCTGTCTGTAGACATCCTGGGAAAATTCAAGAAGTTACCATGTTAAGAGTTTATGGTGTAAGTTTAACTTATTCCCAAAATGCTAATTGGGGCGTGGTTGCAAAGATCCTACCCCCTACAGAGTTCACTCTACGCACCCCCATCGTTGCTGAAACAAATGCTGCGTGTGCACGAATGCTTAATTGTCAAAATTTTTTCCAGAAAATATAAAGCTATCCCTGGCCCCCTTCCACTGTAATAAAATTCAAAACATATCTTTTAATGATGCCCACATGCTTTTGCCTCATGGATGGTTTTAAACATGTAGTTCCCGCACTTGGTCATTCATTCCTGCCAACTTGTCTAATAACCACCCATGTTGCCTCAGCCGCCAATTGAACTGGTGCCAATTCTTCCCCTGTGGCCCGAAAAAATCCATCGACAGCAGCCTCGAGCACTCCAACTAACTAAAAATTGTAATAGTCATGTGTAGTTATATTCTGACTCAGAAAAAATTGGCCTTAACAATGTCACTGGTTGGGGTTCCAAGTTTAGCCTTGGCTAATAGTCTGGAGATCAACCGGTTAGCTTGCAGCTTAGCCAAAAGCATAAATGCCACCTCACGAGCATTGTCATTGTTAAATAAAGAGTTGCGTGATCTAAGAGGTGCAGTTCTAAAAAAATAGAGCTGGTATAGATTACCTCTTCCTTCTTCATCATTTAAGTTGTGAGACACACCAAAAGCTCTGTTGTTTTAACTTAACTGATAATGGCAATGCTGTAGATGAACAGATCAACAAGCTGCACAATATAGTAGCTAACAAAACAATAAGACAAAACAATTAACTCAGTTAGTTAACCCCTTGGCTTCCAGATCTTAGCTGGCTTGAAAGCATTGTTCATCCTAATTCTACCAGTGTTGTTCATAGAGATACTGTTATGTCTCTGCGTTCCTTGTCTTATGCGCTGTTTAACCAATCTGTTTTATGTCTCAGCTAGTAAAACTGCTGCCCTCTACGCTCTAATAGCCCAACAAAAGGCTAAGTAATATGTATGTCACAAAAAGCTTTGTATAGTTATCAGAAATGCTATAATTGTAATGAAATTATGCATTTAAGGGGGGAATGTAGCAGCCATATCGGAGGTCAGACTAAGTAGCCTCATGCAGTCTCATGCTTCATGTTCTTGCTGAGCTCTTTCTCCCTTGAATATATTGTTGTAAGCTGACGAGACACAGGAATTCCTTATCTTGTCAAAGGTCATACAATTGTATATCTTGTTCTCTGCTGTTCTCTTCTGTTCTCTCCTTATCATGGCTACCCTATAACCCAGTTCTTGTATTATAAACAACGGTGCTAAGAGAAGAAATGTTGAGGATTGCAACCCCACGCGGGAGGGGGAGGAGGAGCCGTTTCATATGTGTCACAATGTCTATAAAACCAATGTGCTGATGTATTTCGGGGCTTCTGGCTCTTTGGAAATGATTCCAGCCTTAAGCCCGCGCGTTAAATAAAGAATCTCTTTTTTTTATCTTGTCAAAGGTCATACAATTGTATATCTTGTTCTCTGCTGTTCTCTTCTGTTCTCTCCTTATCATGGCTACCCTATAACCCATTTCTTGTATTATAAACAATGGTGCTAAGAGAAGAAATGTTGAGGATTGCAACCCCACGCGGGAGGGGGAGGAGGAGCCATTTCATATGTGTCACAATGTCTATAAAACCAATGTGCTGATGTATTTCGGGGCTTCTGGCTCTTTGGAAATGATTCCAGCCTTAACTCGCGCGTTAAATAAAGAATCTCTTTTTCCTTCACTCCGTGGTCTCTCTGACTCTGGGCTCTGCAACAATGAGGTGGCCAAGGACTGTGCATGAGTGCCCTGTCTTTCATTGTACAATTATCTCTCTCACAGCCTGTAGCTTCCTCAGCTTCTTGCCATTAGGGATGGCAGAGAATTCCGCCACACATTCCAGTAAGGCCGAATGCACTGGCATTCGGGGCCCCGGAATCCATGGCGGAACGGCCTCCTGCCCCCCCGCTCACCCCGCGCAGCCCACAGGACAGCACTTTCCTGGGGAGGATGCTGTGGAGGATGTGGTGGCAGGTGCAGCGGCAGCGTGGCAGCGGGGGCGGCAGGTGTGGTGGGGCGGCGGCGACGGCAGTGGCAGCGGCGGGGGTGGCAGGTGCAGTGGTGGTGGGGGAGGCAGTGGAGGGAGCGGCAGCGGCAGAAGGTGCGGTGGCGGGGGCGGCAGGTTCGGCGGGTGTGGCAGGCGGCGGCAGCAGGGGCGGCGGCGGTGGGGGCGGCGGAAGGTGCAGCGGCAGCAGAAGGTGCAGCAGCGGGGGCAGCAGGTGCGGCGGCGGGGGCGGCAGGTGTGGCGGTGGGGGCAGCAGTTGCGGGGGCGGCAGTTGCAGCGGCGGCAGGGGCGGTGGCGGTGGGGGTGGTACGGCAGGGGAGGCTGGTCTCCTGGCCAGCCATGGTACACAAATAGTGGCGGCTACGGCGGCCGCCATTTGCATTCGCTATTTTTAGCCATTCTAGCCTACATAAATATTTATGTAGGCTAGAATGGCGAAAAATAGCGAACTCAAGTGGCGGCCGCTGTAGCCGCTGCCATTTGCGAATGCGTTTTTTTTTTTTACTTTGCCGTGATAGGCTACGTAAATATTGCCACCGCCATTTGCGTCCCTGCTGCCCAGCAGCCAGATGTCCGGCTGCCGGTAGAGCCGGCCGGCGGCTCCGCAGAATCCTCACGGAGCAAAGCCAGCTGGGCAGGACTCTGGGAGGAGGGACGGAGTGCCTCCCCCCCATCAAGGATTCCAGGGGGAGGGACGGAGTGCCTCCCCCCCACACTGCAAAGCAGATCCGCGAAACGGTAATTGACTTTCGTACATCCCTACTCACCATTCAGTTCAGGGGAAGACATCATGAGGTAATTCCTCCCATATGGCTTTTTCAGATGAGGAAGTGCAGGCTAGTGATGTTGGAGAATTCCGCCACGGACTCCAGTGCGGCCAGATTCTTTAGAATTCTTTAGAATTGCCATCCCGCAGAATCCCCCCGGGATGGAGTCCACCTGGCAGCGGCGGCAGCTCTGGCGGCGGTGGCGGCTCTGGGTTTTCTTCTGGCTGCTGTCAGGCTGCGGCTGCAAATGGCGGCCACTACACTGGCTGCCATTTGCGTCCCTGCCAAGCCGTGATAGGCTATGTAAGTATCTATGTAGACTATCACAACTAATGCAGGAGTGCCATTTGTGTCCCTGTCTTTTGCCATGATAGGCTACATAAATCTATACGTAGCCTATCATGACTATGGGATGCTACAGCAGCCGCCATTTGCGGCCACAGCCCAGCAGTGGACGGAGGTCTGGCTGTGGGCAGCTCTGGCCAGCGGGTCCACGGAGTGGCCGCAGAGTGGAGCTGGCCAGGGAGAATTCTGGGGGGTTGGACGGAGTGCCTCCCCCCCCCACCGCTGATGGCCCCAGTGGAACCAGGTAAGTGTTTCGTACACCCCTAGTGCAGGCAGCCTAGGACGCTGCAGAGCAATGGAAAGACATATAATAGAAAGAAAAAAAAACACACACAGTACCCTCAGCCACCTCACAGTGATTAGGTAAGGTCAAAAACATCACCAAAAGAAATTCCAAATAAATTTTAAAATCCCCCAAGAATGATGTAAAAAAACGTTTTCTGCCCTCTTTCATGAGAGAAGAAAGCTTTCCAGAAATGGTGGACAGAATTTGGTACAGCACTAGCTTCATGTCTTCCCTAGAGCTGGATACAACCCTGCCCCCTCACACCTGCTTAGGCATGGCAGAGAATTCCGCCACAGATCTCGGTGAGGCCGAATGCCAGTGCATTCGGTCCCCTGAAATCCGTGGTGGAACAAAGCCCCCCTGCCCCCCCACCCTGCGAAATAGGCCTGGAACGGAGCACCTATCTGCTGCCATCCGCGCTGCATAGCAAATGGCGGCCGCATCTGCAGCCATAGAGCTTCATCCATAGAGCTATGATAGGTTACGTAAATACTTACGTAGCCTATCACGGCTAATGCAGGGTTGCCATTTGCGCCCCTCTGTTTTGCCATGAGAGGCTACATAAATATTTACGTAGCCTATCACAGCAGGAAAAAAAGGGAAAACAAATGGCAGCCACCATAGCCGCCACCATTTGTGTTCGCTTTTTTTTCATGATATCACGAAAAAAATTATTTGTATTTTTGTGTATACAATATTCGTGTATCGTGAATATTTTTCGTGATATTTTTTCATGATATCACTATCACGGGCCAGCGTAGGGACACAAATGGCATCCCCTATACAGGATGCCATTTGCGTCCGCACCAGCCCGGCAGTGGCTGGAGGCCCCGCTATGGGTTGGCCCGGCCGGTGGCTCTGCAGCCTGGCCACAGAGCGGAGCCAGCCAGGCAGGATTCTGAGGGGAAGGAATGGATTGCCTCCCCCCCTGTCGAGGATTCCAGGGGGAGGAACGGATGGCTTCCCCCCACCTGCGGAACCCGGCGGAGCCAGGTAAGCGGGGTCTCGTACACCCCTACACCTGCTACAGGGCATTAACTGAAGTGTGGGAAGCTGAGGAGCCTACAGGCTGCTGGAGAGATGATTGTACAGTGAAAGACAGGACACTTGTGTTCACTCCTCAGCCACTTCACAAATAAAATAAGCACATATACCCCAAACAAAACCCATGAAAATTTCTCCAAAATTTTCTTCTGCTTTGAATTTCTTTTCAAACGCATTTTCTTTTCTATCAAATTGAATCAGAATGATCAAGGGAAAAAATGTGAGAGAAAATGTGGATGGACTACATCCTCCATCCTGGGCTTTTCAGCCTAATCTGCTGTACAATATGCCCCTATTTAGTTAGCACTGGATGGCTGAATTGGTGGGGAACTACTTTTACACTGCACTATATCTACAATTGTAGGCTGTTCACATGATTTCAGCTTTGCCACATGCATTTATGTCTCCTTCTGCCCAGAGACATGAACATGGAGAAAAGAGGAACCTGTGGTCAATCCAGCACTCAAAAGAGGCGTGGACGCCCGGCGAGAACATACACCTCTGAGGTTGCATTTCAACGGTATTTTAAGAATGAGATGGAAGAGGAGGAAGCCCAACGTGTGACCAGCAGTGACAGCAGCCCCAGCAGTAGTCCACCCCGCAACCGTAAGCAGCACACACCACCAATTACCGCCACAGAAAGTGGCACAGGCACAGCCAGCCACAATTCCAAAGGAAGAGGAAGAAAGTTCATGGACGGTGAGTGGAAGGGCAGCATCTCCAAAGCAGATGAAAATGTTCCCAAGGACACTCTACAGCGGCAGAATGAAAGTCAAGATGTCTACGTCATTCCAAAGGATGAATCTGGTAAGACTCTGTCATCACAGGTGCTTGTAAATATCTGGATACAAATAAATATCTTTGAATATTTGAACAGTCCCTACATTAGCCTTCTACAACCTGCAGCCTTCCAGATGTTTTGGGCTACAACTCCCAGCATTTTTTACCATTGGTCATGCCGGCTGGGGCTGATGGAAGTTGAAGTCCAAACCCTTTGGAGGGAACCGTTTGGGGAAGACTACCCCACGGGATCTTCTTCTTCAGCACCATAAAACATACATGACTGTTTTACATTCATTCATATTCATTGCTGTGAACATATTTCATATTATTAAAATGTTATATGGTACTCCAGTACTAAAGAAAACCCCAGCTCTTTAAAAGAACTGCAATAATTTCTCAAACGATACACCTTTTCAGTGGGAAAACACTTCAGTGTTTTGTTCTTGCTTTGTTTCCAAAGCCATTCATCATAGTTTGCTGTCTTGTTTGGCCTTGATCTCTTTTAACTACAGCTGCAATGTGAATTGATTTAAGTAATTACATTTCTGAGGATGGTTTTTAAAACAGGGCCTGACTAATCCGGCCCTGTGCTCCCAGGGGACCACAAATGCACTCTGGAAAAAGGCAGTAGAATTTGCCAAGTATTTGCTCAGGACCAGCCCTATCATTAGGTAGCAGTGAGGTGTTGGGGCACAGAACTGTGGGTGCTCCTCAGACTGCCTTGTACCTCCTCAGCCAGCTTGCTGTCCTCTGATGTGGTGGAAGAAGCTCTCCCACTGTCACTGTTCAAGTAAGATTCAGCTATTTCTCTACGTAGGATGGAGGGGTGCCATTTAATCCTTTGCCTCAGGAAGCAAAACACTTTGGGCCAGCCCTGTAGGTGCTGAGTCTCACACAGTGGTATAATAGATCTGATGCAAAGGAGTGGACCTTGCAAGGGAGCCAGATATCTCTTCCCCTCTTTTACCAGTGAGGACACATTTAGATAACTCTCGTGGAGTTTTGAAGTCTTTACAGTACATTTTTTTTTGCACCTTGTGTCACATGTTGTTCTCTCAGTGCTAGCTAGTGCAGTAGTAGCTTACATCTGCACCTTGTGTAATGTTGATTGATCGCAATTCCAAGCTATGTTTCATAGATTTCTACAAGTACACAGTTTTATTCTCTTGGCTATTACTCATGTGTAAAAGGTGCATTTCTCATGAAACTCCGCTTCTATCTATTTTGAATCTTTACAGAGACAACCACAACCGTCCTCCCTGCATCAGAGAGCGGAAGTGGGACAGGTGAACCAGGCCCACAGCTGCCTGCTGATAATCACCTCATGGGCAGCGGCTCACATGATTTGGAAAAAAAGGCCAGAGGACTTAGTTTCATCAGTGATCCAGACAGTGAAGATGATGAGGAGCCCTTCTATATCACTGTCCCTGCTGAGACTGGGTCTGACTCTGTGTTCCAGCCTGCTGGGTTCTTTGGGAGCAATCCCAAGTAGGGATGTCAGAGAATTCCACGACGGATCTCGGTGAGGCCGAATGCCAGTGCATTTGGCCCCCCAAAATCCATCGTGGAACAGCCTGCCAACCCCTCTCCCCCCCCGCGGATCCCCTCCGGGATGAGACTTACCTGGGGCGGATGTTCCGGATGGCGGTGGCTTCAGCAGCAGCTTCAGCAGTGGCGGCGGCAGCTGGTCTTCTGACCGGCTGCCACCGCCGCCATTTGCAGTCTGTGTCTTCTTCTTTTTTCCATAGACGCGATAGGCTACGTAAAGACTTAAATAGCCTATCACGTCTGGGTTTAAAAAAAAAACAAACGCGTACACAAATAGCGGCAGCTACGGCCGCCACCATTTGCGTTCCTTATTTTTTGCCGTCTTAGTCTACGTCAATATTTATGTAGACTAAGACAAAGAAAAGAAGGGGGACCACAAATAGCGCCCACTACGCTACTGCTAAGCGTTGGTCATCGCCATCAACAATGCCAACAACAACACCATCCACAGATGAGCGGAAACATGCAGCTCCCGATGCCACCTCATCTGAAACCGATACCCCCATTCCCCAAAGAAGAAATGGTGGTGGCAGGGTGAGTTCCTATGTGTGGCACTTCTTCCTTTCCAGCCCTGGCTTCTGAAATCAGGATACTCCAACAGGATTTGAAATGTGCAGTTGGAGGAAATGTACATTTAATGAGTGACACATGGACAAGTAATCAAACAAAGTCTTATCTGTGTGTCACCGAGCAATGGGTATCCATCACTGCGAGCAGCCGACTGACTCGGAGAACAGCGACATTGGCCCTCACAATGCTCTCAGGGACACACACAAAAGAAAACATCACCAGTAGCATCAGTGGTGTTGTTCAGTCCTGGTTGGCCCCCTTAAATCTAACAGTGGGCTGTGTAGCAACAGATAATGCCTCCAACTACCTAAAAGCAGCCTGCATTGCACGGCTAAACCACGTTCAGTGTGTTGTGCACTGTTTGAACCTTGTGGTGCATTCCAGATTGAGCAACGCATCTTCTAAAATACGCAAGCTACTTAAGGTGGCCCGATCCATTTGCACCCACTTCAGGCAGTCCTGCTCATCAATGGAGGCAATCGGCACCATCCAACGTAGCTGTAGCCTTCCAGAACACAAATTCATTTTGGATGTGTGCACACGCTGGAACAGCACATTGCATATGCTACAGAGACTCTGTGAGCAGAGAGCAGCTATAAATGACTACATTACTGAGAAATAACACCACTCCAAATTTTTTGTCACACCACATCAGTGGCTCTGGATGCAAGACCTGGTGGACATTTTAAACATATTTGATGAATGCACAACGCTACTGAGTGCAGACTATGCTACACTGGGCCAAGTTCTACCTGTGCTGAAGATTATAGAAGGGGTGCTGAGAAAACCCCATGCTGAGCTTTGTGAGCACACCAGTGCTATAGGCAGTCAAGTCCCCAATCCTGCAGCTAGGCTTGCTGAATTCCTTCTGCAGGAGCTGGGCACCAACAAACACATCACTTCGATGAGGGGGGACATGAAATACATTGCTGCCGCATTCCTTGAACCATGGTTCCGGGATATCACAACAAGGGCGGTGCTGCCAAACCAGAACTCTGACATCCAAAGTCTAAAAAGCTATTTGACAGAGAAAGTCATGGAGTGCTGCCAGACAGATGTTCTGGATGAGAAGGAGCTGGGGAAGAGTGAGGCTAGTAGGGCTACTACCTCCCCTGAAGATAATATCTTCAGCAGTACCACCATCACCAGCAGGAGGGGCGATGATGATGCCACAGCACCTGCACCACCAACACAACTTACAGATACAGGGGCATCTTGTGGAAAGTTCTACCTGTACTCCTCAATGGCAGTGGAGCTCGGTGTAAGCGGGCAGGGGAAATGTGCCAAAGTAGCCAGGAAAGGATCAGCTTATGATGTGGCTATCCAGGAACTGGAAGCTTATGCCAGAGAGAGTTTCTCGGGAATACAGAGCAGCCCAGACAGTGATCCTCTCCTATACTGGGAGACAAAACGTGGCATTTGGCCAAATCTGACCAAAGTCGCCATTTGGCATCTATCTTGCCCTCCCTCGAGTGTGGCCTCTGAAAGGCTTTTCTCCACCACTGGCAACATTGTCACTACCCGCCGAAGTAGACTTACACCAGAACATGACTCCACCCTTGCCTTCATACGCTCCAACAGGGGATGGATTCCCGAGCAGCACCTCCCTCCACCACCACCAGCTGTCAGCAGAGTAGAGCAGTCATCAAGTGATGAGGAGGACCCCTGGGATGATGATACTGCTGCTAATGTGAGCCAAAGTTCTGAGGGACAATGAGGCAGAATCATGTAATTGTGAGTGTGGTCACACTGAGGTGTCCCTCAGAACTTTGTCCAAACAAGCAGTCCCTGTCTGGCCTGGGCAGAACCCAAAGCACTGGAGATATGTGGCGGAGCTTTATAATAACTCACATGCAGAGTCCAGTTGCGCTGCCCAACTGTGTGTGGCAGACTATGCAACAGCATACATCCCTACTACACACATGCACAATTTTCTATGCATCCCAGTGTACTTCGCTATTGACTGTATATGTATATCTTTACCCCTCTGAATGTTAGTATGATTCTGATTCCCCAAATGTATGTGCTTTTAATTCATTTTAAATTCTTCTTTCATATATCAAGGAATTGCTTTCAAAGACCTTGTTGTGGTCTCTCTCTTGACTCCCTCACCTTTGTGTTTTCCTAAGCACCCAGAGAACTATGTGAAAAGATCCCTCTGGTATGTGTTTAGTTTACATGTATGTGATATGCACCTCCACGTAAAATAAAGCATACTTCACAACATCAGGGATGCTGACTGACCATCTCCCTATGAGGGAAGCTTACAGCATCTGGGCTTGTTTGGCTTGGAAAGCATTCTTGTTGCAGTTAACAGTAAGCAAACACAGAGATCATTGTGTAAAAGGATCTTGATTTTAAAAAATTATATCTGTGGACTTGAACCAAGGAATTAACTTTTTTTTAGAAAGAACTTTATATACAAACAGAACAGATCAAAACAAAACACAGAAACAATTGTAACATTGGGCTGGGCACTGGCTGGCTGCTGGCCTCAGTTCGGAGGAGGATGCAGTTCCCGCTCTATGGCCTCCACCCTTCTTTGAAGGTCATCACCTGTGTGTAGAAAGAGAAGAATAAAGCACAATAGTAATATGCATCTTGCAGGCAGAGTTGTTAGCTCAGGTGCCATTCTGTAGTACTACTTACAGGTCCTGCTGAGCCTCTGGACATCTGTCAAGAGATGCCTCAGGAGCACAAGAGGAGGGGCTTCATCTGTGGAAGAAGGGTGGCATCCTCCACAGATGCTGCTCCTCTTGCTGCTGGCTCTGGCTGCAGTTGGGGCTCTTGGATCTCCTCCTGGGTCTCCTCCTCCTCCTCTTCTTCCTCTTCCTCCTCCTCCTCTCTCCTCTCCCTCTCTGTGGCCCTCAGTGCCTCCTCCTCCAGTAATGCATGATGCGCAGCTGTGGGATGTCACAGTAACAGAATGAATGCATTTATATATGTGGTGAATGAACAAAAACCACAGTCATTGATTGATCTTTCTATCACCATCCCCCACTACCAGAAGAACTACTGATTCTGTCCTCCCACCACAAGGTCTAATGATGAGGTGATAATTAGGGAGGCAGATTATACTGACAGTTTTGGCATGATGGGGACTGTTGGACTTCTGTAAACATGCACAGGATTGCACTTCTAGTCACCCCATTTCTACATTTCCAATGCCATGGTATTTATTCTATTGATGCATTGCATAAATGCCACCTTTTTTCCTAGTGCAAGGAACCCAAGCCAGCTCACATTATCCTCTTCCTCTCCATTTAACTCTCACAACAACACTGAAGTAGGCTGGGGCTTTCTGACTGGGCCAAAGTCACCCAGCGAGCTTCCATGGCTGAGTGGAGTGGACTATACCCAGATCTCCAAGCTCTCAGATCAACACTTGCTCATGAGTTGACTTGAGTGCCAATGTCTTGGTAGAAAGGTGGGGTGGGTGGGGTGCAAAAATTCAGCAATCACTACATGAAGAAGGATGATGTGCACACACCGAGACGCTGGTCCTGTTGCTGCTGGGCTGGTGCCAATCCCTCTCTGTGCACTGTGCAGAGACCAGCAGCAGCATTTCCCTGGAAATGGACAGCGTGTCAGTGTGTAATATGAGTTGTAGCCAGGCCCGCATAATCCTATGCATGTGGTTGTACAGGAAAAAGCAATGCAGTTCCCAGTATCCCTTCTTCAACCAGCTGAAGTGGCCGGAAGATGATGGGACCTTTTTCTGTCCGAGTTCAACAAGCATAGGATTGCAGGCTAAATGTCAGGATTTGTTTGTTTCCACATGAGACCACAAAGAGATAGCTTCATTTTCGGTACACATCATTGTTTTCATATTTAGTTAAGCTTGATGATGGGATGGGATAAATATAACTTACCAGGCATATGCCTCTGCGAAAATGGGGGCTGGCCTGCCTTGACCCACACTCTATGGATGCACCAGTAGTAGGCGGGGGGGGGGTTGAACAGCGATGCCCTCCTCTCAGCAGCAGCTATCCCTTCCCTGATGAAGGACTGCTTCAATGCCTTCTATTTGGACCATAATTGTCCCATCGTCTGATGGTGGCCCGCTCGCTCCATCCTCCTCTTTATCCGCCCCCAATAAACTTCATTGCGGCAGGATCAGCTGCCAAACAGCGCTGCCACTGCCTTGCTGCTCCTAATGTTAATGAGGAGAGCCTTGGTCTCCTCATGGTCCCACCTCCTGCCAAGCACTGGTGCAGCCATATTAGTGCAGGCACACTACTACACACAAACACACAAACACACCAGACAGCCACGCACAACCACCACTTAACTACACACACACAGAGACCAAACCAGACAAAAACACCACAATTCACTACTACACACACACACACACACACACACCAGACAAAACCACCACAATGCACAAACAACACTGACACAAGCAAATCCAATAAGCACCACTACTAACACACAACCACCACCACACAACAGAACACCACCCACAAATGACCACGCAGCTGCAAATGCAGATGCAGATGACATTCAGGAAGTTAGCAGAAAGTTGATGACAGATTTTGCAGAAGTGGAGCGGCAGCCCCGTTTTTTTTTTTATTTGGGAGTAGGGTTGGCAGAGAATTTCTCCCCGAAACTTCGGGGGGCCGAGCGCCAACGTGTTCGGCCCCCCGAAGAAGTTTCGGGGAGAAATTCTCCGCACCCCCCCCCGGGACGGGACTTACCTTTCCCAAATGTCCCTCCCGGCAGCGGGTCCCGGCGGCGGTTCGTCGGGTCTTCGTCAGGGGCGGGGGCAGCAGCTAGGGTTGGCGGAGAATTTCTCCCTGAAACTTCGGGGGGCCAAGCGCCAACGTGTTCGGCCCTCTGAAGAAGTTTCGGGGAGAAATTCTCCACACACCCCCGCCCCCCGCACCCCCCCCCCGGGACGGGACTTACCTTTCTCGAATGTCCCTCCCGGCGGCGGGTCCCGGCGGCGGTTCGTCGGGTCTTCGTCAGGGGCAGGGGCGGCAGCCGATCTTTCGACTGGTTGCCGCCGCCACCATTCCAATAAAACTAAAAAAAAAAAACGCCCCCGTGATAGGCTACGTGACAATTAACGTAGCCTATCACGGCTAGATTTGCAAAGTCAGCCGTGATAGGCTACGTAAATCGTCACATAGCCTATCACGGGTGACTTTAAAAAAAAAGCGCGTACGGCTAATGGCAGCCGCCATTCACGTTCCTTATTTGGTCGCTGTAGTCTACGTAAAGATTACGTAGACTACGGCGAAAATAAGGGCAACGCTATTTGCGTTGCCCTTATTTTCGCCATAGTCTACGTAAATCTTTATGTAGACTAGACGTGCCAAAATAAGGAACGCGAATGGCGGCTCCCTATGGGGGCCGCCATTTGCGTACGGGCTTTTTTTTTTTTTTAAAGTCACCCGTGATAGGTATTTACGTAGACTATGATGGCAAAAATAAAGGGGAATGCAAATAGCGTAGCGGGCGCTATTTGCGTCCCTTTTTGATTCACCGTTTTAGCCTATGTAAATATTTATGTATTTTACATATTACGTACTATTTACATAAATATTTACATTCTCCCCAAGGGAGAAAATATGTAAGCAATCACAACAAACAATGGCGAGTGTGGTGGAAGTTACATAGGGTCAATTCCGGCCAATGGAAACTACGTAAATATTTATGAAGAATAGTGTTTCGCGGGATGGCGGAATAGGATGGGCGGCTGTTGGGCATGGAGGATTTTTCAATGGATGGTGCGGATTTATTTACGTAACTTCCAAGGCGGAAAAGAAAACAGAGGATTTTGGGGGCTTGCAGCCAGCGGAATGGGACAACGGATGCAAACTGCGGAAGTCAAGTGGAATGGTATGAGCACAATTTGTACATCCCTATTGGTGATGCATTCCTCAAACCAAGAAAATATGTCCTCAAAATACATAGATTTGAAAAGTGAGCAAAGAAAAATATGTACAATTCAAAAATGCATACATTTTACCATGTGTTACTCAGTGGGGGATACAAAAATTGGCACAATTTGAAAAATGTGCAACAAAAAAAGCTCACTTTTTTAAGTATGCACCCCCAAAATCTGTATGGATTATTTTCCATGTGAAGAAAAAGAAATACTGCATGGAATCAGCATGGTTCCTTTGATCTTGAGGTGGAAACAGGAGGAATTCCATGGATACATACTTGACAGATCCATCCATCACTAGTCCTCACTCTGAGCTGGCTTTGTTCGCCTGGCATTACATCAGTGGTTGCTTGATGTTTTTGGATCTCAAGCGATACACATGATTGTGTGAACTTTCCCTTGGCAAAGTAAGAATGGTGTAAGATTATATGAACATAAGCTTACATATATAGTAATGTACTGTGTACTGGCACATAACAACTTTGTATTCCATATTGCACAGCTCACAAGCAGGAATGTATGGAATTTGTTTAATCCATTCAGTATGTGTTTCACAGGGACCATGGTGGCTTAGTGGTTAAGACGCTGAATTGCAGACTGGAAGGTCGGCAGGTCAGCAGTTCGAGACCCGAGTGCCGCGTGACGGAGTGAGCTCCCGTCTTCAGTCCCAGCTCCTGCCAACCTAGCAGTTCGAAAGCAAGAAATTGCAAGTAGATAAATAGGTACCGCCTCGGCGGGAAAGGTAACAGCGTTCCGTGCACCTCGGTGTTCAGTCATGCCGGCCACATGACCACGGAAGCGTCTTCGGACAGCGCTGGCTCTTCGGCTTAGAAACGGGGATGAGCACCGCACCCTAGAGTCGGACACGACTGGTTGGGGACACCTTTACCTTTTTTATGTGTTTCACAGATTGTCAGGCATCTTTCATTCCATTGTCCACTCAATGACAGAATCAGATTTTTTTTCTCCTTCAGAAAAGTACGCAAAAACATCTGCCACAATTTTCGTAACTTTAGCTGATATGTGACATTGTGCATATCCTTCTTAGCTCAGCATACAATCAATGAGCAGAGCACACACACAAAAGAGGGTTACACAGTGGATGCTGAAGAGAGAGAACAGAGATGTATAAAATTGGGAGGGGTGTTAATGGTGTATATATAATCGTATTTTCCAGTAACCTTCGTATTTTTGTGTGATTAAATTTGCATAAATTTCCGGACATTTAAAAAATGGTCTGCAATCCATGGAATCTGTGTGATTCAGAAGGTGCCAGTCTGCTGTGGAATCCGTGGGTCAAATTCATAGAAATCTGAAGCCATTTGGATCTACTCCCAAGAACTTCTGTTCTCAAGGCTAGGGATATACAAAACCCCCTTGCCTGGAGTCTGCGGGGGGTCTGTGGGGGGGGGAGGTGATCCATCCCTCCCCCCCAGAATCCTCGCCAGCCGGCTCTGCTCCATGGCAAGTCCACGGAGCTGCCAGCCAGCTCTGGCCACTGGAGGACTTCCAGACACTGGGACACAAATGGTGTCTGGCATAGCGGACGCCATTTGCATCCCTTCTCTTTGCCATGATAGGCTACATAAAGATTTAATCCCTATTACTGCACAGAACAGGCATCCACTATGCCATTTGCATCCCTGCTCTTTGCCGTGATAGGCTACGTAAACGTTTACGTAGTCTATCATGGCAAAGAGAAGGGACGTAAATGGCATCGGCTATGCCATTTTCTGCTGGTGGCAGGTAGGATCCGTTCCAGGGCAACTTCGCGGGGTGGCGGAGGTGGGTGGTCCGTTCCTCCACCGACTTCTTCTAAAGAATCCAGCCTCATTGGAGTCAGTGGTGGAGTTCTCTAACATCCCTACTCAAGGCAGATGCATGACACTTCATAGAAATGTATGAAATGAAATCCACTATACTGACACAATGGCTGTATATAGAGATGTGTGAACCAGCAAAACTTGAGCTTGTCAAGGTTTTCCTAATTCCACCTCAAAGCTTGTACTGACTTTGTGTCTGTATTAGATTGGGGGCTTTGTATGTTCTTTGGGGGGGTTGGCATGAAATTTCATGCATATTTTCATGTGCATTTTTGAAATGTATACATTTTTCTCCTATCAATTAAAGTGTGTTTGTGTGCATCTTTCAAAACCATGCATTTTTTTATGTGCATTTTACAAACGTACACGTTTGTTCTTGTTCCACAAATCACATCACAAGCTTGGAAATGTATGGGCTTTGACTGCAGATTGCATTCAGCTCCACGTTCAAATCCAGGAGGTGCAAACTGGGTCAATTCAGGTCAAAAATGAAGTGAAAGAAATTTCTCATACATCCCTAGCTAAATGTACATAGCACATGGAAGATATAAAGTTGTAGTTGAGGTTTTTCTCCACTAAACTCATAGTATGGATTCTACTTTAAATAGGCCTCACCACTGCATCAAAACCCAAAGGTAAGGCTTCTGTTAATCTCTTTCAAAAGACTGCCACCACATGGGGAAATTGCTTTAATACCACTAGGCTTTTCTTCACTGTACTTACAAGGTTAGATGGTCAGAATTAAAATGCCTGGTGGAAAATGTATGTTGCCTCTTAATACTGTTATAGAAGTTGACCAATCCATGCCAACAACCCTGGACATATCCATGAAAAAGAATGCTAATGGCTGGTTAATGTTCCTTAATGATAAATGAAGGTCTCTTTATTGAAGCTGATAGTTAAAAGGTGGTTTCTTGATACAGGGACCTCTCTGGAATGTTCAGGATAAGAGAAAAAAGGTAGGATCCAACAGTGCCCTAATGATGGTGGCAAGCACTTCTGGTGTCTGGTGCATACACAGCCAACCCTGCAGGTGGCAATGAATGTGCAACTCCTACCTCCGGTGGCAGAGATATAGCACTTCTGGGGGCAAGCCCCCAAGTGACCAGAAACATAGGTTTCTGAAAGGAGCAAGTCCCACCTTCCAGAAATTTGCATTTCCAGTCATTTGGTGGCTACATCGCTACCACCACCGCCAGGGCTGGCCATATGAGCACTGGGAACCCAGGGCGCTCGCCAGCAGCAGTAAGGCACCATTAGAACCTAGGATTGTGGAAGGTGACAAACCTTTCTTAAGCCTCTCCTGAATTAGGGCAGTGGCTGAGCGGGATGGGGTCTGTGTGTATGAATGAAACTGCAGGTAGAGACAGAAGGAGTTAACCAGAAGGAGAAGCTGGAGACAAAAAGGCATCTTGGGTTGCAGGAGTGCCTCTCTGGGGATCTGAATTTCCTCTTATAGAAGCACTATGGCATTTGTCTCCACCTATGCTCACCTTGCATATTTGGAAATAAACTGAAATGCTACACACATGCCATAAATCTTCAGTAATCTCCTCCAAAAGAAGCCAAACCTGGGTAAGCACTGCCCCTGGAATATCTCACATAGTAAGATCCTAATAATATCCACAAAGGACTCCTTCTCTCTTTAGTGTAGATGCCTTTAAAAGGGGATTAGATGCATTAATGGTGGATAAGGCTATCAATGGCTGCTATGCCAACAGGAGAAGGCTATTGCCTTCATGTCCTCTCCATAGGATTCCCAAAGGTATTTGATTGGGGTTTGTGAGAAACAGGAGGCCGGAGAAGATGGATTATTGACCTGATTCAGCAGGAAGCATCTTATGTTCCCTGATCTGGCAAGGACCTTCTTCCACCAGTAGCCCCAACATAAGATCTACTTGCACTCTACCTGATATATAATATGGTGAAGATTTTCTTGGCCCATTGCGGACTACTGTCTCTCCCCAGAAAAAGAAACCTCACAAGATTTGTCATTCTTTTTTCTTGAAGGGTCACCAGCACATTGATGCTTTAATTGTTCTATTGATTTGTGCCATTAGCTGGAAACACTGATGGATGTGGAAGGAAAACAATACTAAGTGAGGCTATTCAACAAGACAGCCTCCTAACATATTAACATAAAATAGTGATGCCAAGCACGTCCTCAACAAAATATTTTGTTCAAATGTAATAGACCACTGAGTGTACAGCAAAGAAATAAAGATGGATCAATCCTGTTCTGAGCAAACACAGTATTGCCTATGACTCAATGGGACAGTATGTTTTCTGTAAATGTACCACATAAAAACGGTGATGTGGGGAATTCATGTGCCATTTTCCTTGACGGTGACAACCTTCCATGGCATTTTCTTGTGCTGCACAGGATGAGTAAACTCTAATTTTGGATCATGCAATGTGGCAAAACAGTAATATGTGAAATATTCATTTGGCACCTGAACCATTGTTACCTGGATTGTTGTCATATGGTGACATATGAATCATCTTTCAAAGTTCCATACATTTATTTTGAAAAGGTACTGAAAATACAGTGGTATTCCTTTTAAATAAGTAAACCTTAAAAAAAAATTATTATATTTTCCAAAATGATTGGTAAGAGGGGTGGAGGGCGGGGGGGCTGTCAACCTCTCCACCTGAGGTTTCATGTTCTACTCTCCTGGGAAGGGATATAGGAGCTGTAATTTTTTATTGGACAACATCCAATTGTGTCTGTCCACCAATGGAACAGCATTCCATCAGAGGAGAGGATTCACCCTTCCACCTGCAGTGTCTGTGCCCTCCAAAACCTACTCTGGAGGGCTGGAAGACCCTCTGGATACGATTTTGGGGACACATGGCGGCCTGCAGGGGTAGGACAGGGCAGGCAAGTTCTGTTGCATGAACAGATGTCTGCTTGTGCAATGTTGGATGTAGTAAATATAGTCCCAAGGTCTAGCAGTCATATCTTGTGGGAAAGGAAAGGGTAATTTTTTGGCCCTTAGGGCTGCTTTGGTTGTCTGATGGGGTAGCAGGAACCACACATGTGTGTGCACACACATATGTTCACACATGCATGCACACATGCACATTCATATACATCTCGCTTATACAACTCACATGCTCACAGCACTCACTCTCACACACAAAATACTCACTCAAATCCAACTCTGTCCCAAGAGTGTTTTGTCGACCTGGCACCTGGTTTGATCAGATAAAACTAGTGCTTCTCCCAGAAGCCTCAGTTCTCAAACAACCCAGCCATACAGGAATCCTAGATTCTCCCTCCTCTAACCTACTCTCTTGCTGAACAGTCCCAACATCCCACATTCTGTTTCCTGGAACATTAAAAAAAAAAAAAAAAACCTGGGGGGGGGCACTTCTAGGAATAGGCTGTATGGTTTCTGCTGCAGAAGCCCTCTTTCCAAGGGAGCAGGCAAGAGCTTCTGAGTGCTGCTTCCTAGGATGCTCCAGGGATGACTGAAGAATGAGGTTTCTATAGCAGGAACCATACAGGCCAGTTAGCTTAACATTTCTTCCAGGTAAATTGGTTGAAGGCATTATTAAAGATAAAATTAGTAAGCATATAGAGGGACAAGCCCTGCCGAAAAAGAATCAACATGGCTTTCATGCAGGTAAGTCCTGTCTCATTAACCTTTTAGAGTTCTTGAGTGTCAATAAACATGTAGGTAGGGGTGATCTGGTAGATATTGTTTACTTGGACTTCCAAAAGGCTTTTGACAAAGTCTTTCACCAAAATTTCCTGAGCAAACTTAGCAGACATGGAATAAGAGGACAAGTCCACTTATGGATCTGTAAGTGGTTAAAGAACAGAAAGCAGTAGGAATAAATGGTAAAATCTCCCAATAGAGGGAAATTGTGGGGTCCCAGAGGGATCTGTATTAGGACCAATGCTTTGCAACCTGTTCATAAATGATTTGGAATTAGGAGTGAGCAGTGAAGTGGCCAAGTTTGCTGATGACACATACAGTATTTAGGTTGGTTAAAAGAAAAAAGGGATTGTGAGGAGCTCCAAAAGGATCTCTCCACACTGGGAGAATGGGCATCTAAATGGCAAATGCAGTTCAATGTAAGCAAGTGTAAAGTGATGCACAAAGTCCCTTACCTGGTCCCGCAGCTTTGTTCGGTGGGGGGGGAGGCGCTCTGTTTCTCCCTCCGAAATTCTTGGTGGGGGGGAGGCGCCCCGCCCCTCCTGGCCGAAATTCAGGCCGGGGGGGAGGCGACCCATCCCTCACCACTGAAATTCAGGCTGGGGGGGAGCGCCCGTCTCCCCGACCGCAAAATAAAAAAGTAAAGTAAAAAAAAAAAGTGATAGGCTATGTAACGATTTACGTAGCCTATCACGGCTAGATTTTCAAAGTCAGCCGTGATAGGCTACGTAAATCTTTACGTAGCCCATAGCCTATGACGGCTGACTTTTGGGGGGGGGGAAAGCGTGTACACAAATGGCGGCGCCCATGGGCGCCGCCAGTTGCGTTCCTTATTTGGGCACGAGTAGTCTACATAAAGATTTACGTAGACTACAGCGAAAATATGGGCAGCACAAATAAGGGCAACGCAAAGGAAGACTGGCAGTCGTCCCCGCCAAAACGCCGCTGAAACGCTGCTGGGACCCGCCGCCGAGAGGGACATTTGACAGAGGTAAGTCCCATCCGGGGGTGGTGGGGGGTGTTGGAGAATTTCACCACCTCTCGGAGATTCGTGGAGAAATTCTCCGCCATCCCTAAACTTCAAGCATAACCTGATGGGATCTGAAATAGCAGTCACCCACCAAGAAAGAGATCTTGAGTTGTGGTGGACAGCTCGATGAAAATGTCCTCAGTGTGCAGCTGCTGTAAAAAAGGCAAACTCCATTTTAGGCATAATTAGAAAAGGAATTGAGAATAAAACTGCCAATATTATACTGCCTTATACAAGTCTATGGTGTGACCATACTTAGAATACTGTGTCCAGTTCTGCTCACCACACCTAAAAAAGATATTGTGGAGCTGGAAAAGTGCAGAAAAGGGCAACTAAAATGATGAAGGGGTTGGGATCTCCCCTGTGATGGGAGGTTACAACAGCTGGGATTGTTTAGCTTGGAAAAAAGGTGGGGGGAAGGAGGGTAAAGGGAGACATGATAGAGGTTTACAAAATTATGCATGGTGTGGAGAATGTGGATAGGAGGACAATTTTTTCTCTCTCTCATAATACTAGAACCCAATGGGGTCATCCCATGAAGCTGATTGGTGAGATTCAGGACAGGTAAAAGGAAGTACTTCACACAGCGCATAGTTAAACTATGGAACTTGCTCCCACAAGATGTAGTGATGGCTGCCGACTTGGATGGCTTTAAAAGGGGGTTAGACAAATTCCTGGAGAAGAATGCTATCATAGCCGTGATGGCCATGTGCTACCTCCAGTACCAGAGGCAGTAAGCCTATGTACACCAGGTGCTGGGGAACATGGGTGGGAGGGTGCTGTTGAGCTCGTGTCCTGCTTGTGGGTCCCTGGTTGACAGCTGATTGGCCACTGTGTGAATAGAATGCTGGACTAGATGGACCCTTGGTCTGATCCAGCAGAGCTCTTCTTATGTTCTTATGTAACCATAGAGCCCATCCTTTCAACATGGTTTCTTCTTTCTGATTCCCCCCCCCGGGGGGGGGGTCTGGAGTGTGTGTGTCGGGGCTGGGGTGGCTGTCTTTAGGCCATGGGCCACACTTTTGGCAGCCCTGATTTAATCATATAATATACAGTATATGAGAGGTGATATCTTATAGGACTTCAGATTTAAAGCCTGCAAAGCAGTTAAAGAATGATCAAAGCAACAACAAAAAGCCCTGTTCCAGTGTTCTCTTACTGGGTATAATGAACACATGAGGAGAGGGAGTACTCCAGCCCCACTCTTCCCTGCCTCCATCATCGCATCCATCTTCCTCTTCTCATGGGGGGGTGTGACTGTCTGAAGAGGAGAGCCTCCCGTATCCCAGGAGAATCTCCACTCATGCCACAACATGGATCTTGGAGTGTTGGGTATCTCTCTGAAGACATGATGCAAGGTAGGAGACCTTGTGTCAGGTACAAATAAATGCACATGCAGCTGGCCCTCAGTTATGCCCTACTTTTATATTTGTAAATGGCACAACTATTACAAAAATAGCATAAGTCTAGCACCATCTTGGAACTTCTTACCATTTCAGGGACTGTGGAGTGCATAACAATATTCTTTGACTTAGAAATGCTGATGGTAAAAAGGTTTTGAATGTCCAAAGCTCCCTGGTTTTGTTTAGGTTTAGCTGAATGTGTTCATTATTCGATGAAATAAACTATCTGAAATTACTTCTTTAGGGGCAGTATATGGGGTAGGCCTTGCTAGCAACTTTAGTTCCAGCCAGCTATCAGACTCAAAAGGAAGGTGAGGGGATAAATATATATCATTTGCCTGTGTAATGCTGTAGATTAATACAAGGCAAGCTTCTTTTTTTAAGCATTCTGTGTACCATCTTGTTTCTTGATATATATGAACAATAAGATTAATCTGCTTGAAAGCAACATGGCTCCTTGAATTAACAACTAAGTAGGTACTAAAAACATGGCTTCGAAGAAGCAGTGAAGAGCTTGTATTCTTAGTTGCAGCCAAATATAATTTATCTAGCTGTGACTACTTGGAACTTGTTGTTTATTGTGTTAGAAGCATTGTGAATGGGAGTGGTGAAGCAAAGTTATATAATTTGAGTGGGGGGAAAGAAGAGACTATTGCATTCAGTCAAAATAACACAGAGAGATGGTAACAAGCCTGTTGTATCATGGGTAGATTGCCTTCAGGGAGAGTAAGCGGATGTGCATATATCCTGAGATAATAAATATTTGTGCAAGAGAGGAAGCAGTGTGTACACAGACAGAGAGAAAGAGAGAGAGAGAGAGAGAGAGAGAGAGAGCATGTGTGCGCACATACTCATACACATGAACACAAAGCATGGGGGGGCTCCCAACATTGAGGAGGGGGCTAGCTTGTGGTGGGGGTGTGCACTGTGCCTCCTCCTCCTCCTCCCTGGTCAGCTGTCAAAGAAAGCCAGCCAGCTGTTTAGCGCCCACCCCAGCTGCTAGCTTCCCCTCCTCTTCGCAAGCAGGAGACAGCTAGTGGTCCTTGAAGCCAAGCAGGCAGGAGGAGGCATGGGGCTGAGAGGTATAGCTCTTTGCTTTGAGAGCTTTCGTGGAAAAAAATCTAATTTCAGCTGCACCTAGCACAAAAGTACCAGGCCAAACTGTCTAAAATTTGGCAGGTGGGATCCCCTCCATGGGGGCAGAGAGGTCCCCAAGTCTCATGTATTTATCATGAAAACTGAAAAGGTTATGGGCATTTGTGTTTTCCCATGCAAATCAATGGGAAAACGCCCAAACTGAGTGATCCAGATATCTGAATCTCACTTTGGATCCGGATCCAAGTCAAAGGGGGGGGGGGGTCTGAATTGGTCCGAGTCAAAGCAGGGATGATTCGGCTAGTCCATTCACAGCCCTATTTTTAGTTACCCCATTTGTTTTCCATTTCTGTCAGCACTCAGTCACCGCCTGATTTTGTGGTTAGGTAGATGTAATGCTAGAGTAGGGACGGATGGAGTCATCTTCATCTGGTTCTGTTGGGCAAGTGACGAGCCGCTGTCACCATCCACCTGCACAAGCTGCCCTGTGGGAGGTACAAGATGGTTCAGCGACTGCCCAGGAAGCACTGCGAGGCCATCCATCACCTTACCGAGTTGCCCTTGTGTGCAGGAATCGTGGCTTGGTTACTTCTGCAAATCTAATAATGTTGCATCTATGGCTGCCTTAAAGGGGTGATGACTCAACATTGCAGGTGTAAAGGATGCTCTAAGGCAGCCATAGATGCAACATTAGATTTGCGGAAAGACCCCTCACCCCGTGTCCGGCTTGCCTGGCCGTGGGGGGGGATGTTGCGGGTGGGGGGGGAAGGGCGGGACAAGATCGAAGGCCATTGGCCTTCGCTCCCGACGTCCAGGTGGGGTGGGGGCTGAGCCGGCCGATACTTAGGCCTCCCCGCCCCCTTTCCTCATTCATTCTGGCTTTTTGGGCTCGAGCAGCAGCGTCCTCAACGGCAGTGCATGGCTGAGGCACCGAGAAGGCATCGAGGAGGAGGCGGCGGCAACGTTTGGCTCAGCGGCGCCGTAAACGGCGCACTCCTTCTCCCGCGGGCCTCAGCATTCACGGATCACGGGTGAGTGAGCAAGGCGGTGGTGCCGTGACTGGTGCGTCCCTTCTCCCCAGGCCTCGGCCTTAACAGGGGAGAAGCAGATGAGGTGGTGGCCCCATAAATGGTGCGCTCCTTCTGCCGCGGGCCTTGGTATTCATGGGGGGGGGAGCAGGCAAGGCGGCGGCGCCGTGAAAGGCGCGTCCCTTCTCCCTCAGGCCCTGGCCTTTGTGGGTGAGAAGCGGATGAAGCAGCGGCACCCTAGATGGCACACTCCTTCTCCCCTGGGCCTCAGCCTTCTGGGGTGGGGGAGGCGGACAAGGCGGTGGCGCCATGAATGGCACGTTCCTTCTCCCCCGGGCCTCAGCCTAATCAGATGAAGTGGCCATGGCCAGCCTGCCAGGATGCAGGTAGGCCGCCATCTTTGACTGGCAGCGCGCAGGCCCTTGACGAGGGGATTCCGGCGGAGCGGTTGCAGGTATGGCGCCTTTCTTCTCCCTCAGGCCTTTCTTGGGGGGATTTTTCCCATGCCCCACAGTGGCCCATTTGGCCAATATAGCAGGTCGGCCTACCAGCTAGCGATCACCCCTGAGTAGCATGGCCTTGCTGTGCTACAGGCGCTTCCTGCACCTCCAGAGAGGCCCTTAGGGCTGGGGATTTCAGTGGGCAGCAGCTAAGTGGCCTTGCCGCCCCCGCAGAGGGAAGGGGAGTTTCAGTGCTACGAAGCAGCCTGAATTGCCTTTGCTGTGGGTGGCAGCAGAGTGGCCTTGCCAGCCCAGAGAGGGGTGGGGAGGTTCGCCCATGCCTCCTGAATGGCCTGCGGTGCAGTAGTAATAACAACAACAACAACAACAATAATAATAATAAACATGTGGCGGAGTTCTTTCCCCACACCTCCAAGCAATCAGTCAAAGGGCTGGATGTGCCCGATCTTGCCTGATCTCAGAAGCTAAGCAGGGTCAGCCCTGGTTTGTACTTGGCTGGGTGACTGCCTGGGAATCAGGCTTCCCGCATTTAGCAGGGGTTTGGTCCCAATGGTCTTGTAGGCCCCTTCCTACCCTATGATTCTATGATCTTTGGTGGCCTTGCCTGCCCAGCGTTTTTTGTATTTAGATGGGTAGACAAGTAGGAGAAGACAAAAAAAAAAGGGGGGGGGGAAGTGCCAAGTTGTATCTAGGATATTCAGCTATCATTTTCTGCATGGGAAGTGCTCGTAAGTTGTTTGTTATTAGTCTCTCCCTATCTTCCAGAGAGATCTTTTAGACGATCTCTGGAAGAAGATATAATGGCTTTATCTGGCCAAATGAATACATAGCATCAGGGCTATGCACGGTGAGCAGATTTCTTCCTTTCTCACCCTCAAAGGAAGGAATGGGGACATGTGCATGTGGCCCCATTGCTGCGGGGGAAGTTGTGTTTGGGTGGGGAGGTGAAGACACTGATGCCCCTCTACAATTCAAAGGGTTGTTTCCATCCATTCCCACCCCACATAGAAGGTCTCCTTTCCGTGGGGAGGCAGCTTCGAATTGTGGTCTTAATTTTTCAGGTCGGAGTGCAAGGTCCATAGACAGGGAGGAAAATGGACAAAAGTAAATGAGAAGAAAAGAAAAGTGAGCAGGGGGGAAGGGGGATGGCCATCCGCCTTGCCTAAGTTTCCGACTCGAGCCTTTGAGCATATCACAGAGCCCCCTTATTGTTAACAAAGTCTGGGGCTTGATACCCAGCTTACCTGGGTAGGGCGTGGTGAGAATCTTTTCTCACGTCCCTGGTAGAGCCATTGCCAACCCCCGTGAGGGGAGACCGGTAGCTATGTGGGTTTGGGGTTCTCCTGTTTTCACACCTCTCTGGCAGGTTAGAGTACCAGCTTGGTGAAGTGGTTAAAGTGCCATAATGGGACTTGGAGATATGGTTCTAGTCCCCACTTGGCCGTAAAGCTCACTGTGTGACTTTAGGCCAATCCCTGGCTCTCTGTGTAACCCGCCTCACTGGGTTGATGATTGTAAGGGTTGTTCTTTGTTCATATTGCGAGGCAGCGGCTTTAGCATTCACGCCAAGGGCATGCTCAGGAGGAACAGGTAGCTTCTGCTTTGCTGAAGCTAATACAAGGTTGCCCCCCATCTTTGTTTGTTTGTTTGTTTGTTTACTCCACAGTCAGTGGCAGGAGTCTGTGCCAATTCAGCTAACTGGTTAAATTTATTAAGGTTACAACTGTGCAGTAACACGGGAGGTATGAAACACTACCCGGTTAGGGTCAATGTATAGGATCATCTGGTGCGTAGTGCCATGCCCAAGGGCTGCCCTATGATCTCTTGAAATCCCATTTTTCAAAATTCTCTTATACACAGCTTGGCCCATGCAGGTTGATTCAAGGCTTTATATCCATTCTTAAATTCCTTGTGTGTGAGGGGCAGGCCTCCATTCAGGTTATTAAACCACAGTCCTCCCACAATCCGATCCTTATGGATCGGGCAGTAGTATTGAATTTGCAACACCTCCTGCGTAACGCCTGTTTTTCTCATGAGGCATACAAACGGCAGGTTGAGCACCAGTGCCAATGTTTCATCTAATACCCGGACGATGGAAATTCCAAAAACCACACTAAGAGGCTCTCATTGAGTGTTGTGTATTTAAGTAGTGTAAGCCATGCTGCACTTCATGTCTCACATGACAAGGGCCTTCTGTACCTGGGTTAATAGGGAGCCCGGGGGTGTTGCTCTCTCATTCAGCTACAACAGTTGTAGCCCTCCCAGTAGTTTACAGTTATGGTCTTGTGTCCATTCCTAAAGTGTGGACTTTACTGCTCGGCTTCACTTTTCTTGTCCTTACAGTTATTTATTTATTTATTTATTTATTTATTTTTCTTTGATCAATGTATTGGACATCAACCCGTGCGCATGCGTTCTCATGTCCGGACACAGCATGTTGTTTCAAGCTGGTCGCAGTGCATATACGTCAGGCTGCAGCTCCCTGAGCAGCCTGTTCCACGGTGCATGTGTTCACGGATTGACCGGCGCAGCTTGTAGCGAGAGTGCTTTCTTCCCACTCCGTTCCATTATCGGTTGGTGCGTGTTCCCCTGCAGGTTCCAGTGCTGCATCTACGAGGGAACAACCTGTGGGTGGGAAAGGCAAGGACCTTTCCTAGATCATGCGGCACATTTGCCAGCTATAATGATCATCGGTCCAGCTTGCCTCCACAACTTTACTGGAGGAATGTGCTTGGTTAGATGGCTGGACTGTGTGTGAACCGGTGTGGGTGTTCATCTGTGAGCACAGCATGGTTTTCTGTGCCCGTTGGAGGGCCTCCTCAAGCAGCGGATCCCAGCTTGGGCTTAGCCGGTATGCCACCATTCAGTGGTTGGCAGATGCGGCATGCGCTTGGAACACCTCCTAGAAGGTAATGGGCTGCTAACCCAACCTATATCATTACCAGCTTCGGAGGGTGTGGTTAGCAGAATTTGCCTCACCGGTTGCCGACCAGGGGCAATGGGTTGGAACAATCACAGGCTCCTCAGTCCACCTTCAAGGTGGACAGGCCAGAGAAAGCTCAAGAACACCAACTTGGTGTGCCAGTGTTTGAAGCCAGGGTGGCATCACCTCGAAGGTGGCAAAAGCTGATGTCGCCCAGTTTTAGCTGTCCCCAGCAGCTAATTCCTGTGGTTAATTTTTCCCCTGATCTTTGAATTGGATATTTATAAGCCCATGTGTTAATCAGAAAATAAAAGTCAACCAGCTTCTTTATAAAAAAAAAAACAAAAAACAGTTAGAGGTTTGCTGTGCCATGCTTCAGCATTAAGTAGAAGAATGGTTAACAAACATTTAGAGTGCTACACGCAGGTCCTAATATTCATTTGTTGTTTCATTGTGTGGCTTCTAACTTACCTCGCGTTGCTTCCCCTGGTGACTTTTGAATGGAGACAGTCTTGGAGAGTAGATGACAAATTGTTAAGATTTTCTCTGTGGCAGTTGATGGGAGCTGTTTGGGCCTATATGTATAGCAGGAGTTTTCTTATTATTCAGCTTCCTTTACTATGCCCAGTGCTATGGCAGTACAGGAGATGTGTCCAATCCTGGCCTTTAAGTAAGATCTAGTCTAGGCTCTTTTGCTCTTCTCTTACCCTACCCATAGGGTATCCTGCTAAAATAACTATAGTTTTGGCTCCAGCTTCTTCCCAAGCAAAGGCCTCAGCTTCCTGTTCAGCTGGAATTGATTCAGGACTACGATCAATTTTCAAAAGCCCATGAAAGGGACTGCCCAGACTATTTGGGCAGGCTTGCTGCACTGGCCTTCTGGGCTAAAGATGAAGGCTGAGGCCGACAACACTGCTGACTTCCTGGTCAGGCAGGTGCTCCAGGGTTGGTCTCGGGGATCCCTGGCACCTCCAGACTCCAGAGCCCTTCTGTTGCCAGACATATTGCTGGGTTTACGGGCTCTGTGGCCTTTGGTTAACTCACCACACGAGGCTTGGCAGTTTAGTGATGTGCAATTTCCCCAGCAGGTGGTCTTTATTCCGCTGAGGAAATCCAAAACCGACCAGGTCAGGAGTGGGGTTAGCGCGTCGCTGTTCCCAGCCATGTTGCTGGACCTTCATCCGGTCACCACCCTGGGGGCCTTTTTCTCTAGGTCTGGAGGAGTCTCCCTGGCCCTTTCCTCTGCCTTAGTGACTCCTCTCCCCTGACCAAACATCAATTCTGGGTAGTCACTCTGTGGCCTTGAAGGTGTTGGGATTGCGCTGTGTCTCTGGGGCTCACATCAGACAAAGTGCAGGCTGTCGGCAGGTGGAGCTCCAAGGCGTATTGGGCCTCCGCAAGGCCCCTGCTGGGCCTTTTCAGACATGAGGATGCTGGTGTTCACATGTTTGTCTCTTGTTCTTTCAGATGTCCGGAGTGCGAGGGAACTGGTATGCGTGCTCATCTGGGGGCACAGCATGGTTCTCTGGGCTAGTCAGAGTGCCTCCTCATGTGGCAGAGCCTAGCTGGGGCTAAGCCAGTGTGCCACCATCCAGTGGTTGTGCAGACGTGGCATGTGTTGGTGTGCCTCCTGTCCACATTCTTCCAGCAAGGGCTGGTGAAGGTTTCCCCGCAGATTCTGGTTCTGCACATGGGGGGAACCATTTATGCCTGCTGCAGGGCAAGGCCCTGATTCTTCAAGCCCGAGATTTACAGCTGATTCAGTGTCGCTGGCCCAGAATTGCCATCATTGGGTCCATCCTTCTGCCGAGAGGGGCATGGAATGACGGTTGTGATCCCTGAAGATGGTGGTCATCTCTGACCTAGGCAATGTTTTCTTGTTGGAGTATCTGCGAAGGGGCATCATGGAGTGTTTTGCCGCGTAGGTTGGGGGGAGGGTGACTAAGCAGAGGCTTGTCGCCCTCCTGTGGCAGTTCCGGGTGGGCACTCCACTGGGGGACAGGACAGGTGAGCATTCGTGGGCACCGTTTCAGGTGACTGGTAAGGCCTGAGGCTCTCGGCTCCGGGTTTTGTGGCCCCAAGTTGGGAGATAAGGCTTACTTCTGAGGCTGACCCTCCTCACCCACTCGGGTTCCGTGGCTCGAGGGGCGGTGACAGGGGAAGGTCTCCCAGCCCAGAATTGGGTGGATCGATCTGCAGGGTGGCTACAGTAGATGCCATGCCTCAGACGACGAATGCCTCACTCTATACCTGCAATGATTACTTGTTTTCTATGTGCCCACCGGTGCTTCCTTCGCAGATTGTAATATGACAATAAAATGTGGCCCAGTTTTATCCCAACTCTATTTGTGTTGTCTCGTCATTTCTCCCCCCTATGCACCCGCAATAACCAAGCTGTGATTCTGTGCACAATGGGGACTCGGTAAGGCCTTGCAGCACTTCCCGCCAGTCACCGAGTGGGCAAGCTAGCCCCCCCCAGCCCAGTGAGCAGGGTCTGGGTGGTCTGGTGGGAGGGAGTTCATTGGACTCCACCCCCTCCTCAGACTCTCGTGCCATCCCTATCCTAGAGTTCAGGAAGGGGCACAAAGAATCAAAAGCCTGTCTCAGCTGTAGATGCACCATTCATTTATCAACAGTTTCTCTGCTACATCAAAGGCCACACACAGACACCCTCCGCTCAAGTCTTCAAGGCTCTGTCATGAACAAACTGCCCCTATCACCATAAGAATGTCTCTGGAGAAACTCCTGACATGACCAGGAAACTGTCCTCCCTAAGCTAGTTTGCTATATTTATATGTAAAGGTGCATTGGGGCTTAATCTGTTTCCGATGCACAAAATACTAATATTCTCTACCCATGAATCTTGTAGATATCATAATATCCTGGTGCCCTTCCGATGTTTTGGATTTCAACTCCCATCAGCCCCAGACAGCATGGCCAATGGTCAGGAATGTTGGGTATTGTAGTCCAAAATGTCTGGAGGGTGCCAAGTCCTGGAACCAAAAAACAAAACAATGGGTAAAACTCCACTAGTATAGGGGTGCACGAAAGTCACTTACCTGGTCTCTCAGCTTGCTTCGCGGTGGGGGGAGGCGCTTCGCTGCTCCCCCCGAAGTTCAGGCCGGGGGGGGAGGCTTCCCTCCTCGCCCGGCCGAAATTCAGGCTGGGGGGGAGGCTTCCCGCCTCGCCTGGCCGAAATTCAGGCTGGGGAGGAGGCGCCACGCCTCGCCACGCCCGGCCGCGAAATAAAAAGTTAAAAAAAAAAAAACGCCCCCATGATAGGCTATGTGACAATTTACGTAGCCTATCACGGCTAGATCTGCAAAGTCAGCCATGATAGGCTACGTTAATTGTCACGTAGCCTATCACGGGGGCGTTTTTTTTTTTTTACTTTTCTTGGAATGGTGGCGGCGACAGCCGGTCAAAAGACCGGCTGCCGCCCCTGCCCCTGTCGAAGCCCTGCCGAACCGCCGCTGCAACCCGCCACTGGGAGCGACATTCGGGAAAGGTAAGTCCCATCCCGGGGGAGGGGCGGAGAATTTCTCCCCGAAACTACTTCGGGGGCCGAATACGTTGGCACTCGGCCCCCCAAAGTTTCGGGGAGAAATTCTCCCCCATCCCTACATTAGTAGGATTACACTGACATGGGAAGATAGTTCTACTTCATAGTAATAAACATGGTTGTTAGATGATTCACTGCCTGCCTAGATATTAAGCTCTTATACAGGATATTTTTTTTTCCTTTACAAAGGTAAGCCCCATAATCTACACCTACTTAAGACAGCTGTAACATGTATAGAGCAGTGAAACCAGTTGAAAACACACTCACCACTTTCAGTGGTTAACAAACACCTCTCCACATCAGTTTCCACTTTGGGGGTGGAAAAGGTAACAGAAGTATGGATAGGGAAGACATTTGCAAGTGGAGATGGGTTAAAGGAGACGCAGACAAGAAGCTTGGGTTGAAAATTGGGCCACATTTATTGAAATAGCTGCAAAGGGGTAACTAGGACGGGCATCTAACTGTGTCAGCGGCTAGCTGGCACTTCTTGGGTGAAAACACACCCAGCCTGAGGGGTGGAGGTGATCTCGCCATCCCTCGGGACTGCTCCTTCTGAGGGAGGTAGACCTTCCAGTGTCACCCCCAACCCGCTGCCGCACAACACCTGGGTGAGTGAGTAGGGTTGGTCTCCCAGGCAACCCTTATCCCCCCGCCGAGCCGCACAACCCGTTCGGGGGGCCTCAGGTGTCATCTGTCACCATAAGGTGCTTCTGCATGCACACCATCCCTACTTTCCTGTTTTTGCCCGTCCTAGCCGCCACAGGAGTCACAAGCCTAGAGCTTGTGAAACTCCCCCCACCTGCGCAGAAGAACTTCCCTCAGGCCCCTTTGCAGATCAGACAGAAATATGCTATACACTACATGAGACAGGCGGACACTGTCCATCCTGCAACGCTCCCTCCATGTCCACAGAATTCCCTGGCGGGTGGTGCATCCATCCCCTCATTCACATAGGCCATAAGCCATTTCTCTGTGCACTTTCGGACGTGCCCTGCCACTGGCAACATCATTCCATTCCTTCCCATTGATCCATGGGAGCAGTGAGGGCTGCAATAGGCTACTTCCGGCCAGGTATGCTGGACCACCTGCATCTCAACCAAGGCCTGTTCGATCAGGTCCTCGCCTGGCTTACAGCTGAAGTCCTTCCTCTCAATGTGCAGCACCTGGACCTGCGGAGGAAGACTGATGAACTTGGTGGAACAGAGTGAGGAGGGGATTCCCACCGCATGCCTCATCTGGGAAGCCACTGGATCTTAATGTGACCGTGTGACAGAAGTTGAAGTCTGAAATCGATGTACCAGCCCTTCGTGCAGCTCCAGACATCATAACATGCCCATGTAAGGGCTCCCGTTCTGGCGTACGACAAATCTGCTGGTCTAGGGCATAAGCACACTGGGGCAAGCAAAGCGAGAGTTGTGTCAGGAAGAAGCAAACGACTCGCTAACGCAGGCCGGAGCGCTGTGAAGCCTCTTTTTAAACTGCCATAATGTGCCTGAGAGAGAAACCTCCATCAACTATCATGGAGACTGCTTCAATGTAGCGACTGTGGGTTCTAAACTGCAGAACTACCTAGGCCTAGCGGGGAAGAGCTAATGTAGAAACTGCCCAAATTGCCCTTATGTCAACAGTAAGCCGTTGGATTGATACAACGGAGGCCCTTCCTCAGACCCATGGCATTCCATAGAACCCTAAGGTCCTGACGGGGCACTATCCATTGACTTGCGTTTGGCCATGGGCCACTGCCATGCCCTTGCCATACCGATCAATTTGATCACCAAATGCATAAGTGGGTTACATTGGGCTAGACATGCACCTTGAACTGTATCAAGGCCCTCTGGGACAAGTCGTACTTGGGAGCCCAGACCCACCCTGAATTCCTAATGGGGGGCGGGTTTGATGAAGGCCATTAAGGCTGCTGCGTGGACAGGGAAATGTCTTTCTGGAAAGCGCAAATGGAGTGCCATTATCCCCGGAACCCAAAGGGATATCTGGGGAGAGAGGGTGACTAAATTTACTAAAAGCAGGCAACATCTATGCCCAATCCTATAATGCCTGCCGAACCCAAAATCTGACTTGAAGTCATAGAATCCCACCATTGTGGGCCGGAAGGCTAAGTGGCCAGCATGCAACTTATAGTCCCATATAGTCTGTTGTTCCTAAGGAGGCGCAAAATTGCAGCCGATGATCCATAGGTAAGGTCATGAATCCTAGCACTGAAGCTTTGCCTAATGCGCGGCACACCCTACCTGCTCTGTCGCAGGTGGCTCCTGTACGGAGAGCCCTGGAATGCAGGATGGCATGCCTGGCTTCAGTTTCCCAGTCTCTGCAAGGATGTGATCTGGGAATGGAGCACCCGCGGGGCTAAAGCCCAGAAATCACTTACTTAATTTCATGACAAAGCGTCGACCATTGGGTTTGTCTAACCCGGCACATGGTAGACCCAGAACCAAATGTTGTAACACCAACACTGGAGTGCGGGCACATTGACACATGACATGACCCTCCGATTTCAGGAGGATGGATAATGAATCACATAGTCACGTTGTCATACCGAGGGGGGGCGTTACTGACTTGTCTATAAGGTCATTGAAGATGTGCTTGGAGACTGCGGCCACCACTCTACAGGCCACTACCCTCAGCACGATTGGACCTGCCCTAAGAGCCCGAAACCACCTTGGGTGGCGGTGGAACCAAGTGAATCCGCAGTCCGGCTTTGAGGAGCGGCTCACGCCTTCGCAAGGAGGTGCCATTAAAGCCCTACCAAGTAGAAGCCATGCCTATGGATACTTGCGCACAGCAGAAGTAACCCCGGTTCGATGGTGCGGAAGCCGCAGACCCTACATTGCCCAGACTGGGCCAGCGCGAAAAGGCATGGTCAGGGGCAGCTACCCTAACTGTGAAAAGAATATGCCATACAATATCTCACATGGCTCCCCCAAAGGAAAACCCTAGGAAGATGTATAACTGCTTGAAGCTGTGCTCAAAGGACCTGAAAGTTGTCCTGAGGGAGGCTAGAATAATGCCTAAGGGTATCAGATTGGCTTTACCAAATGTTGATGTGGGCAACAGGCCCTGAGCCTTTGTGAGCTAAGGAACACCGAGGTAACAGGAAAGAGAAGCAATGCTCACGTTAGGTCAGAACATTGACCACCGTCTTCGCACTCCATGTAGTATATGCCCACCAGAGACCCGTGGACGGGATCCTGAACCAAGACAACTGCCCCGTCGACTAGGTGTGTTGCACTGAACACAGATGAACAGGAATCTCTTGATTAACAGGCTGGCCCTCAGGGAAGAGAGGTTATGAATCCGGATAAACTCCCTAGATGATTTCCTGGGCACCATTTCCAGAAGGGAGATCCATAGAGTAGATAACGGGGTGTGGAAAAAAGGGGGGCTATAATCCTTCTGCTAGTACTGCCTTGTTAACCTATCAGGAACCTGTCGACGCCTGGCGAGGAGCAATGTTGCTTATGAGGTAGGGATGGCGTGTGTTAACCTAGAAAAAGGGGGTGAGGTCCTAGAACCTAGCATAAAACCGTGTTCCAAGTTAAAACGTGTTCCCTCCGTTGGGGTTAGGGGTGCACGAAAGTCCCTTACCTGTCCTCGAAGCTTTTTGCGGTGGGGGGGAGGCGCTTCGCTGCTCCCCCCGCAATGTTCAGGCCGGGGGGGGAGGCTTCCCGCCTCGCCCAGCCGAAATTCAGGCCGGGGGGGAGGCTTCCCGCCTCGTCCGGCCGAAATTCAGGCCGGGGAGGAGGCGCCTCACCTCGCCCGGCCGCAAACTCAAAAGTTAAAAAAAAACGCCCCCGTAATAGGCTACGTGACGATTAACGGAGCCTATCACGGCTAGATCTGCAAAGTCAGCTGTGATAGGCTACGTAAATCGTCACGTAGCCTATCACGGGTGACTTAAAAAAAAAAAAAGCGCGTACGCAAATGGCGGCCCCCATAGAGAGCCGCCATTCGCGTTCCTTATTTGGTCACTGTAGTCTACATAAATCTTTACATAGACTACGGCGAAAATAAGGGCAACGCGAATAGCGTTGCCGAACCGCCGGCCGGACCCGCCGCCGGGAGGGACATTCGCCAAAGGTAAGTCCCGTCCCGGGGGGGGGTGCGGGGGGTGGGGGGGGTGCAGGGAATTTCTCCCCGAAACTTGTTCGGGGGGCCGAACACGTTGGCGCTCGGCCCCCCGAAGTTTCGGGGAGAAATTCTCCGCCAACCCTAGTTGGGGTAGCGACTTAAAGTCGGAGTAGCGGCACCAACCTAACTGGGCATGGGCCCATGAGAGCTTTCTATTGCCTCGGCTTTTCAAAGGGGGGGGGACCCTACCATCCCCAGGCATTGGACAAGGGGAGGACGAGTGCTGACTGCTACTTGGGAGCACTCATGACAGAAAAGGCACGGGTTCTGGGAGTATGCACCCTTGGGGCTGTATTTCCAGCAAGACAGCAGTGCTGAAGCAGTGGATCCGCCCTAGGCGAAAGGCCATTGTGGGAGACAGCCTGGTGAATGTGGCCATTGCCAGATCTGTCACAGAACAGGCCGGGAAGGAGTCAAAAGAGGCGCGAAAGGTCCTGGTCCAACAGGTTCCTGCGCAGAGAAGGGTCAATGGCAGCCCTCCTGTGAAAGGCCTCAACGTAAGCCGGGCACACACCTCCTCAGGTGAAAGCCATTAGGAGGAGGAGTAGCCCTGGTGGCATCCCAACTTGCCAGGTTAGCGTAGGGATCTGATATGCCACCTACGTGGATGCCCAAACGGGCGGGGGCAGGGCGAGGGATCATAAGTTAATCCAGCAGAACCCTGTAAGATGCTGAGTTGAGCGGCTGGGGCTACCGTGGGGTGTGACTGACGGAGTTGCCGGTGACATTGGGAGGGCCAGCCGCCCCAGGGAGGTAAGCTAAGGCGGCAACCCCACGGCCTTGCAGGTCACCCATCTGGACAAGTGGGGCAAGGTGCAGTCATCTCACCCATATCCAAGGCAGCCGCATCTGGGTCCCTGGGAGCAAGGAAGATGATGCCGCCTGCAGTGCTCCTGATGGAGATGCCCCAGGAGGGCGGACCGCCCCAGCTGTGGTGTGTCGCCTGGGCGGAACCACAAGGAAGGAGATGGAGGCTTCAACAGCATCCAGACAAGATGCAACCATTGTGACCGTGCTCGAAAGAGGAGGTTGCAGAAGGGAGGAGCTCAACCATGGGCAGTGAGCCATCCAGAAGAGCTAATGAAGAAGAAGTGGAGACTTCAAGAGCATCCAGACGAGCTGAAAGAAAAAGTAGTAGCGAGCGTTGGGTCTGCTGTCATGTTCACTTGGGCTGGACAGCCGAGGGCTTCTAAGGCCTAAACAGGGGAGGGGGAGAGATCCTCGAGGAACTCTCATCAGTTTCTAAACAAGCAAGAGTTGATGTCAGTACCGGGTCTGCCTCCTCATTAGACTCATAATCGGGCCTTGGCAGTGGTTTCTTGGGGAGGGGAGGTGGGGCCCTACCCTACCCTTTCTTTCCACCTTGGCCTTTCTTGGGGGGCAAAATGTATAAGGTGGGTTAAGCTTAGCACGATGTCGGCAAAAATTCTGACCAAGGCTGACCCTGCTTAACTTCCCAGATCAGACAATGGCTGGCACCTCTAGCCCTCTGCTGGTTGGCAGAAAGAAACAATAGCCCGGATGCCAGATCCAGTCCAACACTCCAACCAGCACCCCTAGAAGTAAATGCAGCAGGAGGCTACACACTGGGCATCGAGGGCAACAGACAACACCCCACAGGCCTCGAGATCTGCAGACCCGAGATCAAGCTAAGGCGGAGAGTCCTGGGATGGAAGTGGGGAGTACCTCTAGATAGGAGGGCCACACTCTGCAGCTGATAATGACTAAAGATGTGAGTGGCGCGGAGGGAGGGGGCGATTGTCGCCCATTGCAAAAACTGGTGCCCAAAAGGCGCAGGAAGGGCCCATGGCCACAGGAGCGGGGCCTGAACGCGGGCATTGCCTTGCTCCCCCTTCTTTCTCTTTCCTTTCTTTTTCTTTTTCTTCTTTTTTTTTCCTTTTTTCTTTTCTCCCCCCTCTTCTTCCCCTATTGATTTTAATTTTGTTGTTATTATTATTAACATTACTGTCATTATTATTAGGTTTGGTTTTGTTTGGTGTGTGTGTGTTTGCTTGTCTTGCAGGGGGGGTGAACGCACTGCCGCTGCGAGCGCTCTGCGCTCCCCGGGCGGCACAAGAGCCGGCGAATTGGGGGGGGCCGGCGAGCACTGCAGATGTAAGCGCCGGCGGTCTCGCGAGCAGGTAAATGCCGGCAGCCACCAGCGCTGCACCTGAACGTGTGCCACCGCTAGAAAGGCCAGCGCTTCTGCCGGCGCAGCAATCCGCGGCCCGGAGGGGTGGCGCAGAGGCACGCTCGCCCTGAGCGAGGCAATTCCGGGGGCCGCGGCCGCGCGGGCGCGCTGCGACCGCTGGAGGAAGGAGGTGCAACGGGGGGGTGCGCCGCCGCCGAAAGCACCGACGCCCCCCCTGCAGGGGAGTGAGACACAGGTGCCGCCCCCTGATGCTTGCCGCCGGTGCCGACAGGCGCACCCGCCGGCGAGGCCAGACACGCAAGGAGGGAGCGGCGGCCAAGCCCGCACACCCCGCCGCGAGCGGCGGCACCCCAGGAGCGCAGCGGCATTCGCACGCCGCGACCCCGGGGAGGAGGCAGGTGCGCCGTTGCCGCCGCCCCCTCAGGGGGCGCCGCACCCGGGGCGGTGCAGCACCCGGCGCCGCACACAGGTGCCGCACCCGGGAGCGGCAACAACCCCGGGGACGCAGCCCGAGGAAGAGGAAGACAAGGGAGGGCGGTCGCGCCATAGCCGCAGCCACAAGAGCCGGCGCCCCCGTATGGGAGCAGGACAATGGGTGCTTTTATTGCGAACTTACATAATTTTTCACTTTTGAACCACTATGCGAGCCAAAACTCAGTTATCCTTCAAAATTTGCACTTCTCCAAATTTTGCAATGAAGTTCTCCAATTAAAAAAAAAAATTTTTTTTTAATCTACACATATACAAAAGTGTGTAGATCAGAGAAAATAACATTCACAAATGCATTATATTAGAAAAATTGCTTGCCAAAAATGCGTATGTTAGGCAGAAATGCATGTATTAGGAGAAAAATGAATCATAGAATAGTAGGGTTGGAAGGGGCCTACAAGGCCACCGAGTCCAACCCCCCAATGATTATGAATTTTCCTGCAAACTTCAAAAAAAAAAAAAAAAGACTCTCAAACCAAACTTAAGACTGGAAAAATGAGAAACTGGGAGAAGCTGAAACTGATGGATTTGTCCACCCCGAAGCAGAAGCCAGCTGTGAACAATGTTGATTGGCTCGGGGCATTTATGAGCCCTCCTTCGCCTCACAAGCCCCAAAGCAGTTGTTGCACTTTGGTAATGACACTGGTTAGGTATTATTACATGAATTCTAAACATCCTCCTACAGCCTTTATTAAAAACAATGGGCTTCCCAAGTGCTCTTACACTGAAGCAAGCCAAAAAAAAACCAATGAAGGCAATAACTTAAACATACTGCCTCCCGTTGTTGTTTTTCGTTTTCTTTGGCTCCACAAATCCCTCTGAAGCACTGACAGCGCTGGTATACTGCTAGTGGCTTCCATTGGTGTCACTGGAAACAAGAGTGATTTTCCTGTGCATGAAACTGACTGAATGAACCTTCTAAACACAAATGGCCCCATACTGAATCCGAGTGGGCTTTTCACGTGGAGCTTTATAGCAATTTTGGATCTGAGGCAATATGAGAATAATGTTAATGCAACCCACCTGAGGGTTGGATTACATATCTGTGCTTTCACACTTTGAAGGGAATAGATCTCCCATAGATTGCTTAGATGGCTACATGCTTTACCCAAAATATGGAGTTGCTGTGGTTTAATAATGAGCCAACTAATTCATAGGTTTGAGGAATTTAAATACACTTATAGGGTAATCCTTTGGATGTCTACTCAAAAGTAAGTTCCATTGAGTACAATGGGCTTTTCTCCCAGGTCAGTAGGCATAGGACTACAGCCTTACTGTACAATCCTAGGCATGTCTACTCAGAAGTAAATTCAACTGAGCTCAATGGGACTTGCTCCCCAGGATATGTGTGTATTCAGCCTTACTGGTTTATACAAAATGGGATGGTTAATAAGCCATAATATAGGACTGGTGGGTTTCATTCAGCTTGAAGAGTTAAGGTTGTTCAGGTCCAAGTTATGTATAACACAGTATTTCCTCCCCAACTTCCTCATTATGTGGTAATGAGTCTTAATATTTCACCGAATTCAACCTAAAGTATGATTTGAGTCAAATTAAGAAATTCCTGGCTGGGGGGAAGGAAGGAGGTGGTGGTGGAGAAATTCCAGAGGAATTTCAGTACTACTAGGGAAAGGGGGTGTGGGTCAGACATGGTATCAAAGTGCTGCTTTGATATTTGAAAACATTTGAAAAACATCTGTAAAAGAACAGAACATTTGGAAACTTTTATATTCTCTTAGAAAATCCTAAGTTCCTAATACTTTTCTGAATTAAGTGTAAAATCTACCATCCTGTTTTAATATTTGAGATATTACGTATTTGATGCTCAAGTGGGTTTTTTAAATGTGTTTACTGAAACAGTGCAATTTCAGGGAAATCCAAATTGTCTATTAAAGGGAAATTTGTTATTTCTCATGGCTTTGTGTTTTGTGTAACTGGTAAAATCACTGGATATTGCATTGTGCAATTGCTTTTGGAAAATAACATTTGCAGATAAGTAACTTATGCCTTAAGCATACTGATTGAGAATGATATCCACAACAAAGCTTAACATCTGCTATATGTAACAAATCAACATGTATTGGAAAAATCCCCGGAACCATCTACTCAGCATTAATTTAAGATCTTTACTCTTTATGTTGTTGTTGTTATTCAACAGTGGAAATACATTGAGCAGTAAATCTATAAAAATGGCTTCCTAAAGTTTTTCAGTGTTAATTATCTTTCATGGCTTTTAAAGGCCCATTTAAAATCTTGTATAGTAAATCATGTTGCATTGCAAAGAAAGAATATTAACTCTGATTATCTTTCCAGATGTATGTTGCAATTATTGTATTTGGATTTTAAAGCTTTTGTTCTAGGTACAGTCACTATATGCTTGATTACACAGGCAATTAAGACAGCATCTCAAAAACTTGGTGGATTACAGTGTAGCAACAAACAAATAAAATATAATTCAATTTAAAAATCCTTGTAGTCTCCCTATTTTATTCACACATAAAATGCCCAATGAAACTTTGTCAATAACTGTTAGTTGTCTGACTGTCTCATGGTCCAGCTTAAGAAAGAAAGAAATTCAGTATATCAGGCTGTATCCAATGGTGTCATTTTGCTAGCACAAATGATGTTGTGTTCATAGAAACCAAAATCTGAAGTATGTGCATGGGGAGAGAAGCCAACAAAAGTTCCACTTGCACAACCAGTTATGGACCTTAGTTTTACAAAGTGGTTTCCTAGTACTTGTGCAAGCAGAAAAGGCAGTGGAGCTCCATTAGTGCAGCAATTTCTTTCACTTTAGGCCACAAGGCCTCCTTCGTCAATTATGAAATGTGAAATTATCCACCACAGTCTGTCTGCCTGTCTTCCTTCCCTACCCTATCCCTCCTTTCCACATCCCTCCTACATCTTCCTCAGTCCTTTCCTCCTTTCCCCCAGTATCCTTTGATGTGCCAGCCACTCTGCTCTCCTCATCTAACTCCTCCAAATGCCTCCAAATAACTCCTGGTTACCTACCACCTTCCCTGCTGCTATTTCCACCACCACATCATCAACTTATCCCTCCCTCCGGACTCTTTTCATATATGGTCTTCATACATGGCACCACCTCTCTGACTGTTTTTTTTTTTTCCTTCTCTTGGCCACACCATCACCCTCTAACTACCAGATCATCTTCTTTCCCCTGCCCCCACTCAAATTCCTGCCGCATGCTGTTTACTCCTGCTGTCTTGACTTTCTGTCTCCCAGCTCTATTCTTGATTGTCCACAATCTAGCTTCTGCCCTTTCTTCTACTAAAATGGTCCTTACCAAAACCACAGGACATCTTCTGATTGCTAAATCTAAATGTCTCTTCTCTGTCCTTATCAGCCTTGACCTTGTTTGTCCTTGTCTGCTGAACCCATACAGTAAACCACTGTGTCCTCCTTGATTCTTTCCATGCCTTAGGTATTAGCAGCTCTGTTCTTATCTGGTTCTCCTCCTATCTCTTTGATCACTTGTTCAATGTTTCCACTGGGGAAAATTCCCTTCAGCCTTCCAAAAGTCTGCAGCATATTTGGTATGCATACAGACAGAAGTACTGGAATTGAAGCCCTACTGAATCATCTCTTTGAAGGCTGGAGTCTGTAAAAGAGAAATCTTAAACAAGTTGTCAGTGCATTTATATTGTCCCAAATCTAACATGAATGACCATTTGTAGTAACAATGTGAAAGCTATTATTGCAGTCCATGCAGAGATCAAGCTACAAATTACCTTTCACTCACATATAGATGAATGAAACCATTGCTATACTGAAAGATCACCTAGTATTTTTTCTTAAATCAGCCCTAACATCAATTGCAATTTGCACATCTGTGTTTTTATGGTGGACTCAACTACACACAGCATGCGAAAAGAAAAAGACAAAGCTCACCATCTGATACAGACATGAGTTGGAACGAGCTTTGAGGTGGAATACAGAGAACTTTGATGAGGCTGGATTTTGCTGGTTCACACATCCCTAGTTGGGAATTTGGAACTGAGAATTTGAGAAGGAATTTCCTGCATGTTCTATGAAGCAGGTGGCACAATTTACTTTCTAGAACCATGTAAACATCCTGCATGTGATTTTGGTACCCTATTCTCCCTGAGGCAAATATATGATAGAGATTAATGTTTTTAGAATTTCATTTGTATGGTTTCATAAAATCAGCTTGTCTCAAAAAGCCTCTTTGGGATTTAAGAGCAAATAGCACTTCCTAGAGAAATGCATCTGATAAGTACTAGATCGCAATAACTGTCCAGCATTCTTCATCATCATTATGGCAGCTGGCAAATTTTAATTTGTAGAGGATAGTGCTCAGTGTCCCTTGTTATTGTACTTTAATTATTAAAGAAATAATCCATTTATCAAAAAGATAACCCATTATACTACTGTAATGCAGCTAAGATTTAATATGAGCAATAAGCAAACACATCAGGCTTAATGGAAAACAAATACTAGCTTTCTCTTTGTTTGGATTCACGAGAGAAGTGTGTTGGTTGGTTTCTAGCACTCATTTATACTAATGCATTGCTAACATGCTTAACAGGTCATTAGGTACCTCAGGGGAAAAAATGCATGTGGTCACATGATGTCATATGCGCCATATGGAGCGGGGAAAACCAAGGTGTTTGTGGAGCAAGGTCAGGGCCAGTCCTACCATCAGGCAGGTGAGGCAGCTGCCCCAGGCCATTGTTCCTGAGTGGCAGCAGCAGCTCTTCCCCTCTCAGCCATTCCCATCCTCCTCCTTCTCACATAATGCGCACTGGAGCACCAATGCTGTATTGCAACATTTCTTTGAGCAGGCAGTGAGTAGGCACCAGGCAGAGCAGAAAGTAAGTGGCAGCAAGGTGTAGGAGGACAGTGCTGTGTGTGCCACACGTCCTCCTCTGTGCCCCCTAAACTAGCCTTCTGCCCTCAGGTATGCTGGAGGATACTGTCCCACCTCTACTCTTGTAGTAATATTCAACTACCAGCCTGAGCAGCTTCTGTATGTGGAATAGGTCAGGGAGTGCCATCTTGCCTTTCATCTCAGGCAGCAAAATGCCTTGGGCCAGCCCAGAGCCAGGTGCATACAGAGCTGATGGTGCATATTGAAGAGCTGTAAGCATGAGTGAGTGAATGGCAGAGAGGAGAGGATTTCCAAAGAACTGAAAGTGACAGCTGCCCTTCCACTTGATGAATGCATCATTTTATTAGGGGAAGTCCAGGTTTACTTGGCCCAAAGGTTCCAGAAAGTATGCATGTGTCTCCACTCTCTCAGCCACCTAGGGAGGGATGTAGAAGAAGAAAACCAAGATAAGCTGTTGAGGTTGCTGGTATGTGTTCAGGTGCTTTGTGAATTAGGGGAACATTTCCTTTTTAAAAGAATTATTTAAAGTTATGTACAGGAGGAGGAGGAGGAGGAGGAGGAGGAGGAGGAAAATCAATAAAGGAGTCTATAATTCAGACATTATAATACATTGAAGTAAACGTGCATCAGTCTTGAAGAATCTATACAAGGACTTACCAGTACTTTAACTTAAGACTTGTATTATAATAATACATCTTAAAGCATCTCCACATCTTAAATGTGGAGTCAGCATTAATAAATTTACAAAATTCTATTCTACATAAATGTATCACACTTTGTTCTTATATATAATGTCAGTTTGGCTAGTACTGCAGTGGCCAGCATTTTTGCTATTAGATATTTTAGATAATGTCCAATATTTAGCTTAAACCAATCTAGCAGCTGTTTATTTGTATAACTATCTTGTAACTAGCTAAAGGCTAGAAGAAAGGACACGGGATCATATATAATAGTATAACCCAATATTTTCTCTATTAATATTTTTATTTTCTTCCCATTTCCTTTGCATGTAAACATGTTTGCCACATTCTGAGGTAGCAGAAATCCCATTGACTTCTGGAAAATTTCCAACTACTAGGAATATAGTTTTATGAAACTTACTTATTGCCATTTAAGAAATGTACCATCTGGTCATCATTTGGAACAGTTTTCTCTTATATTCATGCATTATGAAAAATGGTTTCCTGTTGCCCACAAAATCCCAGATCTCCATTTGAATATTATCACCTATATCTTGTGACTATCTTATCATATAGCCTTTCACTTCCTCCATTTCACACTCAAATTTTAATAATATTTTGCAAATTTTAGACAACACATTATTTTTATATCCATTATATTTTTCAAATGCTAGTTACACCAACACGTGAGGGACAGGGCCGCACCGAGGAGCTCTGCCCCCTGATGTCACATGTGCCACTTAGCCCCTCCCCTGGGTATCCCCACATACAGCATGAACAATTGCAGGGAGGAGGCCTTTGCATGTACAGCTGCACACACAGAGGAGTTCCAGCTCATGTGGACGACTCTGTGTGCACACCTGTATGAGCAAAAGCTCTCTCCCTGAAGATGTTCATGCTGTATGTGTGGATACCTGGGGGAAAGACTAAATGGTGCACAGGATATTGGTGACAGAGCTAATCAGTGTGGCCCCATCACTGCTTGCTTGTTGCTGTAAGAATTTTTACATTTAATAGTGCCTGAATAGGGCTTAAAGGTTTTGTGAATTGCTGCTATTATGAAATGTCTTTATGACTGTGGGTCTCATTCTGTCAGTAACTGATCAAGGATTTCCCCACCACCCTGCATAATTAGGGATATGCAAAACAAGTTGGAAAATTGTCATCAACTAGAGGGATTTTCACAAAATATGCAGCCAGATTCTGCGATCCAATCAGTTCCAGTGGTTCCTCGGGGTTCACTAGGCTGGACCAAAAGCCTTGCGGTCCGGCATGCAATGATGATGCTATTAGTGAACACTGACATCTAGAGGCCTCTGACCAGGCTGCAACCTGAGTACTGAGAAATAGGCCAACCTGCTGCCCCAAAGGAACCCTGCGTGATACCAGATCCTGTGTTAGAATGATTCTGAACATAGCTCCAAATGTGCAAACCTGCAGACGACAACCTTCTGACATTTTGTCATTTCACCCTAAAGCTCTCCAGAAGGAAAGACATGCATAATCACTGCTACATTCTTCCATTAAGGATTCTCTGAGATGGATCATGGATTCTGTAGAGAAAGACAAGGTCAGTTTCCCTTTTATACCATTTTCTTCTTGATTTCACTCTGGGGCTTGTGAAAAACTTGAAACCTTTATATATGGTCACATTATTTTGTAACTAATCCAACAGATTCTTCTCAGATCTTATTGCTCCTTTGTTCTATTGTCCCATGGTCTTATTTATTAATTTTTGCTCCAAAAACACAAGTCTGATTTTTTTAAAAAAAATCGTTTAGAACTAATGCTCACTGCCAGCATTTCAAAGACTAGTTGGTCTACAGTAAAGTATTGTTCCACTGGTTCATTTCTCCCTCTCTGGTGACTGCAAATGAAAACACATGTTCCTAAATGGGCTGTGTTCCTTTTATCCAGAGTCCCCTCTCTTTAGAAACAAGAACAACAAAGACATGGCTAAAGACTGACCACAAAACGTGCAGGTGCAGATATCTCTGCAGTTAGAAAATCAGTTTTCAGAGGAATAATTACATTCCTTCCTAAAGATGAATTACATCTTTTTTGATGCACAAATAATGTATCTTGATGATGATAACAAAGGAATTAATAATGAAAATTGCCTAAGAAAAAGTATCCCCCTCCCCAATTATTTGGGACATTTTCCCTTTCCTGACTTATAATGTACATATATGAGTAGTTCCAAAGAGAGTCAACAGCTCAGATCTTTGCTTCTTAAAGCAATCACAATGAAAGATGCTTTGTATTTATATTTTACCCTATTTTCACTATTATTGTGACACAATTTTTAATTAAATATTGAATGTATTTTACCATAACGTTTTCTAATTTATAATTTATTATAATATATAATTTATTATACCATAACATTTTATGATTTATAATTTATTATACTACCACATACAATGATTTACAACCAAAGAGAGCCCATTGAGGACTGAGCATGTGCAGTAGGTATGGACTGACTGACTGCTGGGAAGAAAATCAGAGAGGAGGGGAAAAGGGATGCAGTATCCTGGGAAAGGCCATGGCAGGCTGGAACCCTGAAGAGGAGCACTCGGCACTGCAACATTTTGCTGCAGGTTCCCCTTGTTTCAGCTGAATGCTCACATTGGCTCAAAATTTTAAAACACCTTTAGTGGCCACAACTATTTGCTTTTCAAAGATGATTACACCACCTGCTGTTGAGATTCCAATGAATTCCGAGTTCATGATGGAGCAGCAAAGGACATCCTGCCCTCTATCCTCATCTTCCTTTCCCATAGACTCTCTGGCACAGAGGATGGCAGAGGGAAGGAATAACATCCTCCAAATAAGCCTCAGGGTAGTTCAGCTTCTGCCAGTCTGGTCAGAGTTTCTTTCTGCTAATGCAGTAATAGAACAACCTACCCAAGGGAAACCTTGGAATCCCCATCACTTGAAATGTTTAAAAACTAGAGTTGACAAAAGATTAGAAAAATACCCTGGAAGGCAAAAACATGAATTGACAAGAAGACAGATGAAGAGGCCTAATAGGGCTCTTTCCCTGACACTATTGTTTTAGAGTGGCAGGACTGCACTTCTGGAAGAAAATGTTGCAGACACTTCTGAAAGGGTAAGGTCACATTAACTTGAAGCCATTTGACCTTTTCCTCTATTTCATAGAAAAAAAGAGTTAAATGGAAATATCAGATTTCCACCATTTCCATTTACAGTCCGTTTGAAATCATTCCAGCCTCTTTCAGATGCAAAGAATATGCCCATTTAATCACACTCACCCAAATATAATAGCCCTGAATAGGGAATTATGATCTGGGACCCACCATTGTGTCCTCAGCTGTCTCCTTCCCTGCTGTACACACCTTGGGGAAAAGGTCAGAAGAGCGGGGCCTGCTCTTTGCCTGTAGAGTCCTCCCCCCAGTGACTGAGAACCCTAACTGAGCCAGTGAGGGCACAATGGCGGGGGTGGGGCCTTTGATGTGGTTGTAACCGTGTAAGGGGTAAATGCCTGAATAGGGCTAATGCTCTCCAAGGGTATGATACATACATGAAATTCCACTGGGGAATATCTATTCTCTTCAAGTTAGAGAAAGTTCAACACATACATCTTGTGGCCTGTTAAAAAAACTGTTTCCAGAGCTGAGGAGGATGGAGATGCCTCTACTTATGTGGAGCTCCAGAGGATGTTGTATGTAATCAGGAATTCAGTCAGTTGCCATTGGCTATTCATAGCTGCAGGTATTGGGTCCCCAACATATGCAGCTATGAATAGCCAATGACAACTGACTGAATTTCTGATCACATACAGCATCCTCTAGAGCTCCACATAAGTAGAGGTGTCTCTATTCTTCTTTTCTATTAATATGTTGTTTAGTCACTGCAGTGGACAATTACTATTTGAGTTTGAACTGACACCACACTGAAGCTACATGAACGTAGATGATGAGCACATGACGAGCTGAACAGGATAAAATTCACTGTGCAAGCTGAATACTGTGCGAAAGGGGCATTTTTACTCTTTATGTACATGACTCAAAGTTTGTCATGCACTGAAGTATTTTTCCTTGCGGGTGCATAGGGGGGAGAAATGACGAGACAACACAAATAGAGTTGGGATAAAACTGGGCCACATTTTATTGTCATATTACAATCTGCGAAGGAAGCACCGGCGGGCACATAGAAAACAAGTAATCATGACAGGTATAGAGTGAGGCATTCGTCGTCTGAGGCATGGCGTCTACTGTAGCCACCCTGCAGATCGATCCACCCAATTCTCGGCTGGGAGACCTTCCCCTGTCACCGCCCCTCGAGCCACGGAACCCGAGTGGGTGAGGAGGGTCAACCTCAGAGGTAAGCCTTATCTCCCAACTCGGGGCCACAAAACCTGGAGCCAAGAGCCTCGGGCCTTACCAGTCACCTGAAACGGTGCACACGAATGCTCACCTGTCCTCTCCCCCAGTGGAGTACCCACCCAGAACCGCCACAGGAGGGCGACAAGCCTCTGCTTAGTCACCCTCCCCCCAACCTACGCGGCAAAACACTCCATGATGCCCCTTCGCAGATACTCCAACAAGAAAACATTGCCTAGGTCAGAGATGACCACCATCTTCAGGGATCACAACCGTCATTCCATGCCCCTCTCGGCAGAAGGATGGACCCAATGATGGCAATTCTGGGCCAGCGACACTGAATCAGCTGTAAATCTCAGGCTTGAAGAATCAGGGCCTTGCCCTTCAGCAGGCATAAATCGTTCCCTCCATGTGCAGAACCAGAATCTGTGGGGAAACCTTCACCAGCCCTTGCTGGAAGAATGTGGACAGGAGGCACACCAACACATGCCACGTCTGCACAACCACTGGATGGTGGCACACCAGCTGAGCCCCAGCTAGGCTCCGCCACATGAGGAGGCACTCTGACTAGCCCAGAGAACCATGCTGTGCCCCCAGATGAGCACGCATACCGGTTCCCTCGCATTCTGGACATCTGAAAGAACAAGAGACAAACATGTGAACACCAGCATCCTCATGTCCGAAAAGGCCCAGCAGGGGCCTTGCGGAGGCCCAATACGCCTTGGAGCTCCACCTGCCGACAGCCTGCACTTTGTCTGATGTGAGCCCCAGAGACACAGCGCAATCCCAACACCTTCAAGGCCACAGAGTGACTACCCAGAATTGATGTTTGGTCAGGGGAGAGGAGTCACTAAGGCAGAGGAAAGGGCCAGGGAGACTCCTCCAGACCTAGAGAAAAAGGCCCCCAGGGTGGTGACTGGATGAAGGTCCAGCAACATGGCTGGGAACAGCGACGCGCTAACCCCACTCCCGACCTGGTCGGTTTTGGACTTCCTCAGCGGAATAAAGACCACCTGCTGGGGAAATTGCACATCACTAAACTGCCAAGCCTCGTGTGGTGAGGTAACCAAAGGCCACAGAGCCCGTAAACCCAGCAATATGTCTGGCAACAGAAGGGCTCTGGAGTCTGGAGGCACCAGGGATCCCCGAGACCAACCCTGGAGCACCTGCCTGACCAGGAAGTCAGCAGTGTTGTCGGCCTCAGCCTTCATCTTTAGCCCAGAAGGCCAGTGCAGCAAGCCTGCCCAAATAGTCTGGGCAGTCCCTTTCATGGGCTTTCGAAAATTGATCGTAGTCCTGAATCAATTCCAGCTGAACAGGAAGCTGAGGCCTTTGCTTGGGAAGAAGCTGGAGCCAAAACAATAGTTACTTTAGCAGGATACCCTATGGGTAGGGTAAGAGAAGAGCAAAAGAGCCTAGACTAGATCTTACTTAAAGGCCAGGATTGGACACATCTCCTGTACTGCCATAGCACTGGGCATAGTAAAGGAAGCTGAATAATAAGAAAACTCCTGCTATACATATAGGCCCAAACAGCTCCCATCAATTGCCACAGAGAAAATCTTAACAATTTGTCATCTACTCTCCAAGACTATCTGCGTTCAAAAGTCACCAGGGGGAAGCAACGCGAGGTAAGTTAGAAGCCACACAATGAAACACCAAATGAATATTAGGACCTGCGTGTAGCACTCTAAATGTTTGTTAACCATTCTTCTACTTAATGCTGAAGCATGGCACAGCAAACCTCTAAGTGTTTTTTGTTTGTTTGTTTGTTTTATTTTTGTTTTTTGTTTTATAAAGAAGCTGGTTGACTTTTATTTTCTGATTAACACATGGGCTTATAAATATCCAATTCAAAGATCAGGGGAAAAATTAACCACAGGAATTAGCTGCTGGGTACAGCTAAAACTGGGCGACATCAGCTTTTGCCACCTTTGAGGTGATGCCACCCTGGCTTCAAACACTGGCACACCAAGTTGGTGTTCAGAGTTTTCTCTGGCCTGTCCACCTTGAAGGTGGACTGAGGGGCCTGTGATTGTTCCAACCCATTGCCCCTGGTCGGCAACCGGTGAGGCAAATTCTGCTAACCACACCCTCCGAAGCTGGTAATGATATAAGTTGGGTTAGCAGCCCATTACCTTCTAGGTAGTGTTCCAAGCACATGCCGCATCTGCCAACCACTGAATGGTGGCATACCGGCTAAGCCCAAGCTGGGATCCACTGCTTGAGGAGGCCCTCCGACGGGCACAGAAAACCATGCTGTGCTCACAGATGAACACCCGCACCGGTTCACACACACTCCAGCCATCTAACCAAGCGCATTCCTCCAGTAAAGTTGAGGAAGCAAGCTGGACCGATGATCATTATAGCTGGCAAATGTGCCGCATGATCTAGGAAAGCTCCTTGCCTTTCCCACCCACAGGTTGTTCCCTCGTAGATGCAGCACTGGAACCTGCAGGGGAACACGCACCAACCCATAATGGAATGGAGTGGGAAGAAAGCACTCTCGCTACAAGCTGCGCCGGTCAATCCGTGAACACATGCACCGTGGAACAGGCTGCTCAGGGACCTGCAGCCTGACGTATATGCGCTATGATCAGCTTGAAACAACATGCTGTGTCCGGACATGAGAACGCATGCACACGGGTTGATGTCCAATACACTGATCAAAGAAAAATAAATAAATAAATAAATAAATAAATAAATAACTGTAAGGACAAGAAAAGTGATGCCGAGCAGTAAAGTCCACACTTTAGGAATGGACACAAGACCATAACTGTAAACTACCGGGAGGGCTACAACTGTTGCAGCTGAATGAGAGAGCAACACCCCCGGGCTCCCTATTAACCCAGGTACAGAAGGCCCTTGTCCTGTGAGACATGAAGCGCAGCATGGCTTACACTACTTAAATGCACAACACTCAATGAGAGCCTCTTAGCGTGGTTTCTGGAATTTCCAGCGTCCGGGTATTAGATGAAACATTGGCACTGGTGCTCAACTGCCGTTTGTATGCCTCATGAGAAAAACAGGCATTACGCAGGAGGTGTTGCAAATTCAATACTACTACCCGATCCATAAGGATCAGATTGCGGGAGGACTGTGGTTTAATAACCTGAATGGAGGCCTGCCCCTCACACGCAAGGAATTTAAGAATGGATGTAAAGCCTTGAATCAACCTGCATGGGCCAAGCTGTGTATAAGAGAATTTTGAAAAACGGGATTTCAAGAGATCATAGGGCAGCCCTTGGGCGTGGCACTACGCACCAGATTATCCTAATCCTGTACATTGACCCTAACAGGGTAGGGTTTCATACCTCCCATGTCACTGCACAGTTGTAACCTTAATAAATTTAACCAGTTAGCTGAATTGGCACAGACTCCTGCCACTGACTGTGGAGTAAACAAACAAACAAACAAACAAAGATGGGGGGCAACCTTGTATTAGCTTCAGCAAAGCAGAAGCTACCTGTTCCTCCCGAGCATGCCCTTGGCATGAATGCTAAAGCCGCTGCCTCGCAATATGAACAAAGAACAACCCTTACAATCATCAACCCAGTGAGGCGGGTTACACAGAGAGCCAGGGATTGGCCTAAAGTCACACAGTGAGCTTTACGGCCAAGTGGGGACTAGAACCATATCTCCAAGTCCCATTATGGCACTTTAACCACTTCACCAAGCTGGTACTCTAAGCTGCCAGAGAGGTGTGAAAACAGGAGAACCCCAAACCCACATAGCTACTGGTCTCCCCTCACGGGGGTTGGCAATGGCTCTACCAGGGACGTGAGAAAAGATTCTCACCACGCCCTACCCAGGTAAGCTGGGTATCAAGCCCCAGACTTTGTTAACAATAAGGGGGCTCTGTGATATGCTCAAAGGCTCAAAGGCCCGAGTCGGAAACTTAGGCAAGGCGGATGGCCGTCCCCCTTCCCCCCTGCTCACTTTTCTTTTCTTCTCATTTACTTTTGTCCATTTTCCTCCCCGTCTATGGACCTTGCACTCCGACCTGAAAAATTAAGACCACAATTCGAAGCTGCCTCCCCGTGGAAAGGAGACCTTCTATGTGGGGTGGGAATGGATGGAAACAACCCTTTGAATTGTAGAGGGGCATCAGTGTCTTCACCTCCCCACCCAAACACAACTTCCCCCGCAGCAATGGGGCCACATGCACATGTCCCCATTCCTTCCTTTGAGGGTGAGAAAAGGAAGAAATCTGCTCACCGTGCATAGCCCTGATGCTATGTATTCGTTTGGCCAGATAAAGCCCTTATATCTTCTTCCAGAGATCGTCTAAAAGATCTCTCTGGAAGAGAGGGAGAGACTAATAACAAACAAAATACGAGCACTTCCCATGCAGAAAATGATAGCTGAATATCCTAGATACAACTTGGCACTTCCCCCCCCTTTTTTTTTTTTTGTCTTCTCCTACTCGTCTACCCATCTAAATACAAAAAACGCTGGGCAGGCAAGGCCACCAAAGATCATAGAATCATAGGGTAGGAAGGGGCCTACAAGACCATTGGGACCGAACCCCTGCTGAATGCGGGAAGCCTGATTCCCAGGCGGTCACCCAGCCAAGTACAAACCAGGGCTGACCCTGCTTAGCTTCTGAGATCGGGCAAGATCAGGCATATCCAGCCCTTTGACTGATTGCTTGGAGGTGTGGGGAAAGAACTCTGCACATGTTTATTATTATTATTATTACTACTACTACTACTACTACTACTACTACTGCACTGCAGGCCATTCAGGAGGCATGGGCAAACCCCCCCACCCCTCTCTGGGCTGGCAAGGCCACTCTGCTGCCACCCACAGCAAAGGCAATTCAGGCTGCTTCGTAGCACTGAAACTCCCCTTCCCTCTGCGGGGGCGGCAAGGCCACTTAGCTGCTGCCCACTGAAATCCCCAGCCCTAAGGGCCTCTCTGGAGGTGCAGGAAGCGCCTGTAGCACAGCAAGGCCATGCTACTCAGGGGTGATCGCTAGCTGGTAGGCCGACCTGCTATATTGGCCAAATGGGCCACTGTGGGGCATGGGAAAAATCCCCCCAAGAAAGGCCTGAGGGAGAAGAAAGGCGCCATACCTGCCACCACTCCGCCGGAATCCCCTCGTCAAGGGCCTGCGCGCTGCCAGGCAAAGATGGCGGCCTACCTGCATCCTGGCAGGCTGGCCATGGCCACTTCATCTGATTAGGCTGAGGCCCCGGGGAGAAGGAACGTGCCATTCACGGCGCCACCGCCTTGTCCGCCTCCCCCACCCCAGAAGGCTGAGGCCCAGGGGAGAAGGAGCGCGCCGTCTAGGACGCCACTGCTTCATCCGCTTCTCACCCACAAAGGCCAGGGCCTGAGGGAGAAGGTACGCGCCTTTCACGGCGCCGGCGCCTTGCCCCCTCCCCCCCATGAATACCAAGGCCCGCGGGAGAAGGAGCGCACCGTTTATGGGGCCGCCACCTCATCTGCTTCTCCCCCATTAAGGCCGAGGCCTGGGGAGAAGGGACGCGCCGTTCATGGCGCCGCTGAGCCAAACGTTGCCGCCACCTCCTCCTCGATGCCTTCTCGGTGCCTCAGCCATGCACTGCCATTGAGGATGCTGCCGCTCGAGCCCAAAAAGCCAGAATGAATGAGGAAAGGGGGCGGGGAGGCCTAAGTATCGGCCGGCTCAGCCCCCACCCCACCTGGACGTCGGGAGCGAAGGCCAATGGCCTTCGATCTTGTCCCGCCCTTCCCCCCCCACCCGCAACATTCCCCCCCCCCCACGGCCAGGCAAGCCGGACGTAGGGTGAGGGTGCTTCTCTTAAGTAAGAAATGTTCCTCACTTGCTTATGGATTTCCCATCACATATGTTGAGGGTTTCCATAGTAGAGAATAGGAAAGACCCCAGAGCTCTGTGGGCAAGGTTAGAGCTGCTAAATTTCAGCTTCATGTTGGAAAAATGGAAAATTGAAAGAAGGAATTTCTGGACAGTGAATTCCTGCATTTGTTTGGCTATAGGTAAGCCTGGGCTATAGTTAAGCAACTAGTTAAGCCTGAGAGACTTCTGTAAAATGTGTATGTCTGATAGCTTATTCACACATTTCATTTATGATATTCTCATGCCACCCTTCCTCTGAGGAGGTTATAGCTGGTTCTCTCCCTCAGCCTATTTAATCCCCACAGCAACCCTGAGAGGCAGGTTAAACTGAAGGATAGCTCCTGGCCCGAGGTCAATGAGTGACGTTTATGGCGGAGTGAGGTGTCCCCATGTCCAAATACAATGCCTGCAACCATTTGTGTGTGTGCAAAACATATCCAATTGAGTTGTGACTTTGCTCTCCTAGATTTATGTGTGAAACATGATTTTCATTTGCAGCAAGATTTGTGCGTGTGAAATACTCTGTAGAACACGTATTCCTCACCCCTGGGGAGATCGACGTTGCAGAAGGAGCAGGAAAAGTTGAGGTGCTGCTCAGTTGCACTCCTGCTTTCCTTTCCCTCCTTCTTTGAAATGCTAAACTGCCTCTTGTGCTGGCCTTCAGTACTTCCATCTATGCTACTAATATTTCCATTAGAAAAACAACTTTCTCCTTTCCATGTGAGAATCCCTGAACATGTAAACAGTGATGAGGTCTAGTAATAAATGAAAGGAGTTGCCCTTCAGATCAGTGGTCTATCTAAAACCAGAATTATCTACATACTGGCTCTACAGCAAGGCTGAGTGAGGAATGTGTGGCCTTCCAGATGTTGTTGGACTGCAACTCTCATCAGCCCTAGTCACCATAGCCAATGGTGAGGGATGATGGGTGTTGCAGTCCAGCAACATCTGGAGAGCCACATAGGCTCTCAAGCAGAAGTCCCCACTAGACTTGCTAAGCATACCACTTTTACCTGGAAATGAAAAGGGGTGAATCTATGACCTTATGCATACAAAGCATGTCCTCTACAGCTGAACAGTAGCTGCTGCCATAACATTTTCTATGTTAACATATGTGTTGAAGAGGGAATTCGGCTTTATTGCTGTAGTAAGGTTGTTCAAGGTTTTCCGCCAGTGGGATCTGCAGTAATTTATTCATTGAGTTGTTTTACCAAATAATTGACCTATAATATAAATTAAGTCATATTGATTTACCATGATGTTTGTAGTTGGAATGTTCAAGTTATATGGCAATGCATTGAGGCATGAGGTGAAGTGCTAAGAGCCAGAAGCCTCCCACCTGCCATTCCTGGAATAAACCATCTTAGCACCATTGACTTCCATCATATTTGAATCAGTTCCTTGTAGAACTGGATGCGTCTTCTAGAAGTTGCCTGAGATGCAGCCAAGTCTTTATGTAGCACTGTTGAGCTATTCAATAATTTTGTTGGTTCTGTTATGAAAAGGTAACACAAAAATAATATGACTTCCAGCCCTCAGACCTTCCAGTGTTCAGCAGAGGATTCTGATGTGGACAAGGCACAGGTTACTTTCTCAGGGGATAGTCAGTGCCATACTCAAGGCCCTCCCGGACAGAGGACACAGCCCTGCCATCATCTACTGACTCAGAGGATGACTCCCAACAGAACTTCCATCTCACCAGCCTTGCAGTCTACAAAATCAGTCAAGGGCCCTTTAATGGTACAGTCAGCTCCTCCTGAAAGGGTGGAGCTGACCACACTATAGGCCTTCAGTGTTCCCTGCTGAGACAACATCATCCTATTGTTCTAGTAGGTGTATCCAGGCAGCAGGACAGCGTTGGAGCTATCCAAGGTCTCATTTCCTTCTGCTTTGACGTTGCTTGTTGTTGTCCCTTGATCTGCCTCTGTTTACTGGATTGGACTTTACCTGCCTTGATCTGACTGCCATGCTACCAGTGTCTTCTGTGTGTCTCAAGTAACCACAGAATGGAACAAATAACAATTGATGTCTGTAAGCATTCAAAGATGATTTTTTTTTTAACTTCTCACATTTGCTGAATATTAACTGGGTTTACTGTAGAGCAAAGACTGGTATCAACTTCCTTTTATCTAAAGTATAGTCTAAAAGAACAATTCTTCTGGAAATATGACCACCATGGAACCTTGCCACAACAGAGTGGAGTCATGATTTATCATGATTCCTATGAACCAAAAGGAGTAACTTTTTTCAGTTAAATGACTAGGGATGGTGGAGAAATCTGCCATGGACTCCAGTGAGGCCAGATTCTAAAGAATCCAGCCCCCCGGAGTCCGTGGCGGAACGAACTACCCCCACCCCAGAAATCTTGTGTCGGCCATCTGGTCCATCTGTCTGGGCTGCTGCGGCCGCAAATGGCAGCCAGTGTAGTGGCCGCTATTTGCATCCCTACGCTAGGCCATGATAGTCTACGTATTTATTTATGTAGCCTATCACAGCTAAAGCAGGGACGCAAATGGCGTCCCCTACTCCATTTGTGTCCCTGCTTTAGCCCTGATAGGCTACATAAATAAATACGTAGCCTATCATGGCCTAGCGTAGGGACGCAAATGGCGTTCCCTACGCAGGACGCCATTTGCGTCCACAGCAGCCCGGCAGCAGATGGAGGTCCCGCTGCAAATCGGCCCGGCCGGCAGCTCTGCGGACTGGCCGCAGAGCGGAGCCGGCCAGGCAGGATTCCGGTGGGGAGGACCAGATCACCTCCCCTCCGTCGAGGATTCCGGGGGGAGGACCGGATCACCTCCCCCCGCATCAAACCCCAGCGGAGCAAGGTAAGTGGGGTTTCGTACACCCCTATAAATGACTGTAGCAACCCAAAAGGGTGTGTGTAAAGGATAGTGAAGGAACCATACAACAATAAAACAACGATAGAGCAATCCTATGGCCGCTAGTCAGCATCTAGACAGCCATAGGATATGTCGGTTTCCGGGAACCGACCTTCCCTCCCCCACCGCGCTGCCTTGCAGGTAGCTCAGAATGGCCCCGTGCTCTGTACTCAGAAAAGGAGCACAGAGTGGCAAAAACGGGGTGTTCTGGGGGGCGTTCTGGGGCAGGGAAGGCGGAAATGCCGGTACAACATATCCTACATGTCTTCTGTCAGCCACTTCTCCTCCTCCAGCTTCCTGCAGCTACACAGCCAAAATCGTCTGTCTAGCTGCAATTCAGGGCAGTTATCCTGCCCTGCATTGGATAGGTGGTCACCTCCGAGTTCAGGGGCGGCCACCTATCCCCATAGGATTGCGCCCTGAAGGAATAAGAATGAGAGAGAGAGAGATGGCAAAGAGTAAAAATGCCACACAAATGATAATAAAATCCACAAACAATGAAAAAAAAAGAAACCCCTAAAGTCCAAATGAATGATATAAAGTAAATGTTCCAGTTCTAACATGATGCTAGTAAATCTCATGTTCCAATGTTAGAGAAATTTCAGAGCCCATATGGTGCATAAATCAGCCCAACCAGAGTTAATCATTATATAAACTTCTTTAATCCCATACAGCAGGTGAAGCAAATGAATATAGAATACAGTTCCTTGCCCACTGTGTGTCTGTTCAAAGTTGTATTAATCTAATATAAGAATACGGTCGTGTAAGGCTTATTACTAGAGATCTACCAAACCGATTTTGCTCATTTTTTTTAACTGAAACTTGAGCAGTGCAGACATGCAGAAAATGTTCAAACGTCAAAAAGTTCAAAACTCGAGCTTGGGGCAGCTCGGGAAGGGAGAGGGATGAGGCAAAGGGTGGGTTAATGCATATGCCCTACACTGTGCATGTAATATAACATGTGACACAGTGTGTATATGCACGTGTAATAATGCTTACTCCTGTGAGGTCTTAGAGTGCTGGGCCAATAAAAGGACAGGCACAGAATGTTGCGAAAGGGTCTGAAGAAAAGTTAGTTGGTGATAGTTAAAGTAGGAGGAAGAGAAGCCGAGGAGAAAGAGCTGAAAGGATATCAGAGGCGGAAGAGAGAGAAAAATCTTACATCATGTGTTTTTGACCTCAAACTTTATTTATTAATTTATTACATTTATATCCCGCCTTTTTTCCTCCTTAAGGAACGCAAGGTGGCATACATAACCTGCCTCCTCTCTATTTTATCCTCACAATGACAACCCTGTGAGGTAGGTTGGGCTAAGAGTCTGTGACTGGCCCAAAATCACTGGCTTCATGGCTGAGTGGGGACTAGAACCCGGATCTCCCAACTCCCAGTCCAACACTCTCGCCACTACACCACACTGGCTCTTCAAGAAATGCTAAAGTTATTCCAGTCACAAAGGAAATGGGAAAACATATTTTTATCCAATGAGACTACTAGCCCCCGTGAGGAAATGGGATTTGCACTAGTTCTTATGGAAAATACATTTTGCCGGGGACGCGGGAGGGTATCACCCAGTGAACTTCATAGCTGAGTGGAGATTTAAACCTGGGTTTCTCCAGTCCTAGTCCAACACTCTAACCACTAAAAAATCCCTTTCAATTGCTTATTACACCAGAAGGAAAAAGTTATAGGTAGGTACCTTGTGACTGAGGCATAAAAGCAGTTGGGATGGGGCAATTTTTATTGGCAAAATGCATGTTGACCTCCCACTAGTCTTCCATTTCAGTGTTCAAACTCTGTGGCTCCATTTTGTAAAACACACATACACACACATGGAGGAAAGGAGGGAGGGATAAACTACACATGATTGAATGTCAATTATAGCTTGGTCCTGAGTTTACATGACTGATTAATTAAACAAATTGCTACATAGAACCAGTGTAATCTTGTGGTGCTGGTTAGAAATTCATATAACTACTGAGATCTGTGGCTGGGAAAGACCTTGAACATTTGCTTCAAATGCCAGGTTTTGAACTGTAATCTTCAGCTGGACTGGACCTTTATTTTGGCACATGGTGCTTCTGAATTAACAAGTGAATCATTCTGGGTACAATTGTAATTAGCTAATCAAGTCAATAATAGCTCCCAAGAAATTATGAATTTGGCACACAGCACACAACTCCTCTTCAGCAAAACAAATTATGGGAAGTGGACAGATGATGAGGAATCCTGGAACACTGTTTGCGGAAATGCAAGTCACATCTAATCAGAGTTGGTGATTAAGTGTACAACTGGCATTATTTAAGTCTTGGGATAGCCTTGTGCATCTGTAGCAAACAGATTGTGTAATGCTGCCCTTATTTCTCAGTACAGAAGACAATAAAGGACAATTTAATCACAATCTAGGAATTGTTAGTGCATACTTTTACTGACTATTGTCCAATACCACCTTTTAGGTCAAGACTTTGAACATATTGAAATGTTTTATGGGGTTCTATTTTCTTCCATTGGAATAATTTGGTCCTGATCCAACTCTAGGTGTGCATAATACTCCAAACCACTACATCACACCATTTCTCACATTCAGATGGGATGGGCATGCCATTCGAAGCAATAGCGTGCATCTTCCCGTGGGTATGCATTTGGAATGATTATCCATTTTATGTTTGCACTTCCCAGTCTGTAATATCCCAGGGTGCACTGTAGTGGATAGAGTACTGTAATAAGACTGTGGGTGGGGGGCAGAGACCCAGGTTCAAATCCCTACTCTGCCATGAAGCTCACTGGGTGACCTTGGGCCAGTCAATATTTCTCCGCCTAGCCTACCTGACACGGTTGTTGTGAGAATAAGGGGATGGGGGCAGAACATTTGGATTCGTTAGTCACACTGAGAGCACTTGTGCTAAAGGTATAAATATATACCTTTATATTTATACCTTTATATAAATATAGCTTAAAGAAATAAATATGCCTGTTTATACACATGCATCTCCTTAGCTGGTTCAAAGTGGCTTTCTCCAAATATTACTTGCTTTAGAAGAAGAATAAAAAATGTCACACTAAAGGTGTACATCTGGATTTAATCTTCTCAGGCAACAGGTTTGCAAAGGAATATTTACATTAATTAGGTTTAAAATTAAGCACTTTTTGCAAGCCTGATTGCTTTTTAAAACACTCTAAGGAATCTCTAAGCAGGACTTACAAATGAAAGCTGGCCAAATAGAATGGATTGTACAAAACTCATTGTGCACATTACACATCTCTTTGGAAAATATCATATTAAATATGTAATGGTGGATATAAATTCTAGCCTTGGCTAATTCTAAATATCCATGGATATTTTATTCCACCCAAAGGAATCCTGTAGTCAGAACATGCCATTAACCACTCTTTTCCAATTTTAGAGCTGTATGTTTAAGTACACAATCTACGGATGTCAGTACGGAGAAACCACAAGGGATTTGATGTAGTGCAGCCCTTTGTGATGCTGGGGGCAGGAGAAAGAAATAAGTAAATGGGGGGAAAACAGTCCCTCCGGTGTAGTTTTCTCTGAAGCATGCAGGGCACTACAGTAGAATGCTACAGAACTAGCAATTATATTGATGGATTTACTATGTAAGGTATGGTGAAATGAAAATGCTTTGCCTGTTCCAATAACTAACCTGTTTGATTTGCCATTCAAGGTTTGCATGGGCTGTCACAGTACATATATTTATGCAGGGCAGGCCTTGGGACCCCTCAGTAATGAGTGACCCCCATCTGCTCTGAAGCCTTTGCAGTCTTTACAGCTTCCCACTCACCCAGCCCATCCTCCCAGAAACATGAGTAAGCCAGGAACTCCCTCCTCAGCTAGGACTAAGTTAGCTTGTCTTCCTCATAGAGAAACTAACTTACTTAGCCTTAGCTGATTCAACATAATGGCTTGGATTGAACAAAGTCATGTGCATGCACAAACTCTTCCATGCCCTTTTGGAGTGGGAGGGGGCAACCTGAAGGCATGTGGTCGGGAAGGGAGGTTCAGAAGGGGGGAAGCTGAAGCAGCCTTCACTTTTCTGGATCTACACCAAAAACCAGGGACGACTTTGTCTTTCCTCAGACCAGTTTGGTGAGCTTTGACACTGGGAATGTAGTGAGTGTGAGACCTCTGGGAGAGGCTACTTAGGGATGGGCATTTAGGGGTGGAAGCTTTGATTGATAAAACCAGCACTCAGGCATCCCTCTTTGGTCTGAAAACATCTCATCCGAATGACAGGAAGACAAAGAAAATATTTTCAAAAATTGACTCTGTGATGATACTTTTATTTCTTTCTTCCTCCTGGAGGAAGGGAGTGATGAGGTTTCTAAAGGTGATTTGTAAAATGTAAAACCCACCACCCATACCACAAGGCAGCATTTCAGTAACAAATGTTTGGGTCATTGCAAGTTCTTGTCTTTAAAGCTTTCCCTTTTCTTACACAAACAAGTGTGTGTGCACGCATACAGCTGATTGGTGCTACAGATGCTTCTCTGTACAGGCTTATGGTGATGCCCATTGATTCTCATTAAAAAGTTTTTCTTTTTTTAAGGAATTAAAATAATAATAATTTTCTACCGACTCCAGTACAAGAGCAATAGAAAGCCATCAATGTTCTATATGACACCACTTTCATTTTTTCAGCAGTCTTGACTGAGAAATGGTCACCAACCTGTTTCTGAAAGCCACTTTTGACAGAGGGAGGGGTGTGTGTTTTCCATTTTTCTTTAATCTGCCCTTTCTCCCTCAAACTTTCGCCAAACATCCTGAAATTATCAGGGTATATAAAACCAACACGTATTTCTTGCACCTGCACACTTTAGAAAGAGTAGTGAACCCATTCTGATTTTATGAAGGTTAGAACAACCCACCCAACCCAATTACTATTTTTCACGGTGGAATCCTTTTTCTTTCTTTCTTTTAATCATGGGCCTTAGAAAAGGACATAGAATCATGTGTCCTTTAATAAATGTCTTTGGTCAAGGTGGTACAACTTGCAATCGTACACTGGTGTAAGACCATTGTACTATATCCTAGATACTTACAGGGCAATCCTATGCATGTCTATACAGAACTAAGCCTCAATGAGTTCAATGGGACTAACTCCCAGGTAAGTGTGTATAGGATAGGGGCCCTAATTGTTGGTGTAGTGCAAGGGTACTGAACCTCAGGCCAGCAGGCCAAATCTGGCCTACCTCAGGTCCCATTCTGGCCCTCCAGGGAGGGTTCCCCATACATCCATTCCCCTTTCCCCTGGACCCTCCCCCTTTTCCCAACAGCTGATTATTTGGTGGCTTCCCATATTTTGTATATTTTTCCCCCATTCTAAAAGGGTGAAAGGCCTCGCCCAAGGCTCAGTCACTGGCAGCTTTAAATTAAAATATGCTGGTATTTTTAGTATATCTGGACCTGCCTCCTTTTGTCCTTGGCCCACCCACCACTGGAATATGGTCCCCAAGAGCTTTTCTGAAATTTAATTTTGTCCTTGGGCTGAAAGAGGTTCGACAACCCTGGTGTAGTATGTCATGGGGAAATGCCTCAAATATCGCTTCACGTGAAATTCAAATCAAATTTTTGAAGCGAGCCGTGGAAGCAAAGCATCTTTAGAAATATTTAAGGGAGTTAAAAGAAATCCAATAGATTGACAAAAATTTCTTGCAGAGAAGAGAAAATTGCCATCAAATATCTCCTAAAATATTGTTTGAGCAACTTCCCCTCTAATTTCTCCTTAGGTGAAATTTGATAATAACATCGAAATGCGTGGAAAGATACCTGGGAAATTTTGCTAATCATACTGCAATTCTTTTGATTTCACTCAAAGTTCTTACAGAAGTTTTCTCCTCCAGGTGCCCCTGCCAAGGTGAGGCTAGGCAGGTGGCTACAACAGAGAGGGCCCTTTCAGTGAAATGACCTCCAGAAAGGCTCACCTGGTGCCTATGTTGTGGTCTTCTTGGCACCAGGTGAATAACTTTTTATTCTACCAGACATTTTAAGAACTGCTTTTAGTGCTCTATTCTGCTACTGATTTTAATTTGGTTTTATGATGTTGTAATGGTTTATTCTTTGCTGCTGATTTTCCCTTAGTTTTATTCTGTGCTGTTTTTATTTTTTTATTTGTAATATCTCTACTGTATGTTTTAACTTACACAAACCATTCATACTTCAGTTATTGGGCAGTTTAAAAGTACAAATTCCCCTTTTACAAAATTTCCAAAAGTGTTGGTATTCCAACAAGGAAATGGCGATGAAAAGGAAACAAATCTGTAAGATTAGCAAAATGTCCCAGGAAGTTTCCATACATCTCTCTATTCGAGTTAGGCCATTCTTGCTAATGGAGTGTAAACTTAAATGCAAGTATTTAAAAGGACATTTCAGTGAAACTGATAGGGTGTATTTCTAAAGAAATGTTAAGATATTGGTAGCAGTCTCAGAGTTTTAGATGACTTAGCATCCTAAAGGTTACACTGTGTTGACTACAAATGTAATTCTGATAGTTTTAATTGATTTTGGAATAAAAACAAATCCTTAGAATTCATTTAGTATGCATATATGTGATGGCAAGAATTGTTGTTGTTCAGTCGTTCAGTCGTGTCCGACTCTTCGTGACCCCATGGACCATAGCACGCCAGGCCTTCCTGTCCTGCGCTCTCTCCCGGAGTGTGCTCAAGTTCATATTCATTGCATCAGTGATGCTATCTAGCCATCTCATCCTCTGTCGTCCCCTTCTCCTTTTAGTTTTGTAATTATGTTAATAAAACCAAATGTGCGTACATTTTCAAATTCAATACATAATATGAAGACAAAATAGCAATTAGAATCACCTTGATTCTTTAATGATGTAGCAGTTTGTTGTTCAACATCAAATGCATATCAAACAAGGAGTTGCTAACCCATCAGTTCTAGTCAGAGCCTCCTTCCTAGCAACAGGATATTTGATGAAAAGACAAATGTAACATGACATAATGCAGTAAGACCTGTCGCATTCCTTCCTAATCATTTTCAAACTGACCTTGACATTTTAATAAGAAAGGGGAAAGCAAAATGCAGTGTGCAGGAAAAGAATACCAAAATGTAATTAAAAAGACATCCATAGGAAAGCAGGCTAAACCAATGTACACTTTATACCTGTTTAAAACAATGCAATGCAATTTGGACACCAAATTGCAACATCTTGCAATTCACATTTGGAAAAGAATTGTGATGAATAAAAGAATATGCTTATTCTCATTAGGGCTTATGAAGATACGGTGAGCAACCAGACCTTGTGTGATAATAAACTTAGCTATACTTGGGCTGAGCAAAAATGTTTTCCAAAAACAGCAACAACAACAAAGCATAAAGCTTTCAGAGGGCCTGAAATTTTCCTCAAAGGCCACAATACTTTTTAAGACCGGTTTGCTGGTGTCTGCCACCTGAAAGACTGCAGCTTCAGCACCATTTTCTGTTTTAGAATTAGCCTTCTTTAACCTAGTAACATGATGTCTCAGTCATCACATAGCCAATCAGAGTTTGTTATCTGACGATGTCATGAAGGCAAATGAAGTTTATGAGGTAATGCCTATACTGGAAGCAAATCCATTGGCTATGACCACATCACTGTGTCTAGGATGAAGAATGCCAATTTGAAGGAGGTGAGGAAATATGTCGAAGCTGCAGTGAACCAGGGCTGTAAAGGCACACAAAATGGAGCATTGCTGCTGACACCTGAATGTCAGGAAGAGGGAGCACAGATTGACCTCAGTATATGTTGGAAGTGCCGGCAGCAAGAATGCAACACCTTTGCTCTGCAGTGTGCCTCTCCAACAAACTTGTTTTAAAAGCTCTTAAAGGTGGGTGACAAAAAATACCTCCCCCCCCAAATATTAGGCGCAGCCCTACTCTGTACAGTGGAACTCTATATAAGCCTATATAGTCTTTTTTCTCTTTAACAAGCAATAACTTTGGGTCCTCTTGCAAATGCAGATATGCTCCCCCCACCCCCGACATGGTGGTTGTTAGTTATCACTTAGCCCTATGAAAGTCCCTTGTGAAAAATAAATGGCTGAGTCCAGCTAATTAAGACCTCATTTTTCCTAGTTTAAAGGAAGCAATGTTCTATGTTTGCTTTAGAAACTGAGTTCCAAATTATTTGACCCATGGGGAGGGGGACTCCCAACAAAATGGGATATTTTATTTCCATATCTTGGCAGCGGGGAGTGGCACTGTTGTTTGAATGAACTGTAAATAAATAATATAGTGAATGACAGCCTGTTCATTGAGAGATAAAGGTTTTTTCAGCTACATCTTAAATGCTGCTTCTTGCTCTTTGGAATTGGTGTGTACAGATGACAAAGTTTTGCAGGCTGCCACTTTTATAGCTTTTTTTTTTTAATGGTTTATTCTAAATTCAGTGTTCCTTATGTTTCTGCACCCTAATCCACAAGTATATGTGTGTGTTGGTCTATGTTTGCCCCCCCAAAAATTTCTGCTTTGTTTTCCCACTTACGATAGATTCAGATGGGGCAGCTGTGTTAGTCTGTGGTATGTAAACAAAAAAGAGTCTGTGGCACCTTAAAGACTAAGTGTTTTATTACTAACGTATGAGGTTTCATGGGCTAAACCCACTTCATCAAATGCTGGAATAGATAGATCATCTTTTCCATCTTGTTTCTATCCATTCCTGCATCTGACAAAGTGGGTTTAGCCCACGAAAACTCATGCCTTAGTAATAAAACACTGTTAGTCTTCAAGGTGCCACAGACTTTTTTTGTTTCCACTTATACACACACACACACACACACACACAGAAAGAGACTCTATTTTAAGTTAAAAAAAAAATACAAGACATCTCACCATAGTAGGCAAGACTGTCTGTGACCAAGAAGCCTGTGTGGCCTGCACAGTCTGCTATCCAGGTGGCAACTGCTGATGGGCAACTTTAAGGCCCCTGCCCTCTCTTGTTATGTTTCTTTATTTTAAAACCTGGCATTGGACTGGACAGCCCTTCTAACAGAAACTGTCCTCCATAAAGTAGAACACATTGCCACCTTACCTCATGATGCAAGCTATCAGGAAAGAGCATGTGTGAAATTCAACTCCACCCCTTCCTGGAAACAACACACACACCTTCTACTGCCCTTGGGCCCTCTGTGAATCACACCCCCAGGATGTACTGTGACATCATAGCTAGGGTTGCCAGGGTTTGACCCAAAATTTCAAGGCCTTCTTCTCAGGGTCCCTTGGGGGATGACTATAATTTCAGGGTGAGGGATGGAAATCAGAGACTGACTATTTTGTGCTTGACTGAAGAACTGTTATTCAGTCCACACCACCAGACTGTACCTTATTTATTTATGTATTTATTTATTTTCATCATTTGTATACCATTCTGTTCCACATCTGAACATCTGTCTTCTTGGAGGCATCAGGCATGGATAGACCCACTTCCCCTACCCCGTCATATAGCATCCTCTGCTCCACTAGGCTCTACCCCCTGATCTACAAGCACCACCTTTTAGCTCCCAGGCTCTGTCCCAGAATCTCAGGAGACCAGCCAACCCTAATCACAGCAGCACAGTGACTACCAAGAAGCTTCTTGATGCAACACAAAGTCGATGTGGTGTAGTGGTTAGAGCAGGGGTGCATTCAGCCCTGTGGTTATAGGTCTGAATACACCCTTTAGCCTAATTTCAAAAGCCTTCTGCATGTGATAAGTTCAGACCTCTGGCAAGAGTAACTTGCCCCTTTCCTAGCAGTTTGCTTCATGGAAAGGGGGACAGGTGGAGAGAGAGAGAAGGGTGTAGCAAAAAGACACATAAAAGAGAGAGGCAGAAAGAGAAAAGGGGTTATACACCCTCTTTTGGCTCTGGCCCTGCTCACCACTGGCTTTGGCCCTAATTACCACTGACATATGGCCCCCAACAAATTATCCATGATGAAATGTGGCCTCAACAGAAAAAAGCTCGCCTACCCTGATTTAGAGTCTAGAATGGGGGAGACAAATCCCCATTTAGATATGACAGTGAATGGGGACCTCCAGTCAGTCACTATCTTTCAGCCTAACCTACTTCACAGGGTGGTTGTGAAGTCACAAGGTTAATAGGTAGACAACTATGTATCCTTAGACAAAGAGGGCAGTATAAAGGTGAAATAAATAAACCTTACGTCATTTCCTCAACAACCTAAGTCCTCTATCCAGAAATATTTTTAAAGCCCCATGATTTACCTTGTTATAAGGGGAAAGGAGTTGAACAACAGGTTGGTGATGCTGAATGCCTGACAGAAAAAGTACAAAATATAACCCAATACATGGGCATATTTATATCTACATTTACTGTACTTAATCAGAGCCTAATTGAATGTTTCTGCCTTACATTGATTCACTGATGTATTTCATTCTTTCTTAACTAAGTTTTATCACCTTTTCTTCTGGCACTGCTCACATATTTTCCTTTGGTTGAGGACAAATGAGGTGTACTATAATGAAACCAGCCTCCAGAAACCCAGAAAGAAAAGCAGTTAAGGTCTTATTCACTCCAGGGTTGCATTAAATAATCTATTAATGCCATGTTCTTATGAAAAATATATTGTTTGATAATGCTCATAAAAATAAAATACAAAAGTTTATTGCTGTAATAAAAGTAAGACCTGCCTAGAACATTGCTATATGGTGTCAATCATGAGATGTAAGTAGTTATGCTATGAAAATCGCATTATGATTATAGTTTTGTTAGTTTCTCCACCTCTCTAAAATTGCCAGTTTTATGTACACAGTTTCCATTCCAACTACAATAAAGCAAATCTCATGGGATGGTTTCCCAATAGTTTCACAGACCTAAATATTTTGGTTTGCAGAGATTTGTGTTTCAAAGCAGAAGACATATAGGAAGGTATAAAACTCCTAGAAAGCCACTTGGCTTTATTTATGTCAGTGATTCTTAAGTGGTGGCCTGCAGTATGCTTCCATATGGCCTGTGAGAGCATGACAAAGCTAAAAGAAAATTCTAGAAGCTAAATTAAAAATGCTGTCTTTCTGTATTTGGTGCAGTTGTGCTGAATGCATGGGGTGAAGGCTAAAGTAAATAATACAGACACCAGTGTAACAAGATGAAAAGCAGAACAGGGCCTTTTTGTTTGAGCAACACTTAAGCTACTAAGAACAGAAAAAGAAAGTCAAATTTACACAAGCTGTCTCAGAATTCACATATTCTTCAGCAGGGGAATATCACCAAATTCCCAGTTGCCCAAACAGAAGCCTGTTACTGGGGATAAGCAAAAATGTCAGTTTTGCTTTCTCCTCCTGCATTCAGGTTTTTAACATCTTAATTTATTTTTCTCCCAAGTATGAAGCAACTTTCAGATTTTGGTAAATTCTTCTCAAAACCAAACTGAAATAAAATTTTCACCCATCCGCACCAGCCAAAGCCAACGGATACATCTATTTCCATCATGGAGAGGACCAAGTTGTACCTGCCTGCCATATAGCTGTTAAAGAGGAGGAGCCTGTCAGAGAAAAGAGGTGGCAACCCTAATTGAGCACTAATATGATTGAATACGCAGAACTAATTTCTCAAAGCCCCAGGCCTGGATGGATGAGTCTGTCAATATTGGTTTCTCCTACATTCAGATTTTTTAAACCTTAAGTTCTTTTTGTCCTGGATATGGAGAACTTAGTGAATTTTGGTAAATTCTTATCAAAACTGAATTGAAATTATCACCCATCGCTACTTGTTACAGATGTGGAGAACCAGTGCTAAATGCTTCTGTGAGATGGGATCAATTCTGTGTTCCAACTTATTTATGGGTAGATGCTTCCAGGCTCTAAATGCTTCCCATCTCAGTTCCCTTCCTTCCCAGGTTTAAGTTTTTCCAACCCATTTCTGCATCTGTGCGCTTTTCTTTGTTTGTTTGTTTTAAGTCTGCACATAATTTCAGATGCACATGTGCATTTCTCCTATCATACCCAATTTTAGACACACATTTCCCTAACACATGCATTTTTGCAAGCAACTGAACCCATTACTACTACTACTACTACTACTACTACTGGCATGTTGTTTTTTCTGAGGTATACATTTTTGTGTACACTCACCCAATATCTACACATTTGTGTATCCATTTTTCAAATTAGACAGCTTCATCACAGAACTGGAAAAAGTGAGAATATTGAAATCTAACTTTCTTTCGGTTTGCATACTGGTTTGGGAAGTACGAATTAAGTAGCTTTGCATTAAATGTGAACCAAACAAATTTCTCCATCCCTAGTGGAAACCGTATATTCCCTGCCTCATTAAACTGTAAAATGGCAAGTATTGCAGTAGGAGGAAGGGAGGCAAGGGTGAGAAATAAATTGCACTACAGATAACATTTGAGTCAATAAATGTTAACCTTGGACATATTTTAGCCTGGACATTGTGTCCTGTCTTCCTTCTCTTCCTGCGAAGCTATAGGAGCAATGGAAGGAGGCAGTCTCAGGGAGTTTATTCTCTTAAATAATCAAGCTTGTATTTAAAAGAAACTACATGAGATGTATTTAAATTAGATATTCTGATGCAGCCTTCCACAACCTGGTGCCTTCCAAATATTTTGGACTACAACTCCCAGCATTCCTGACCATTGACCATGTTGGCTGAGGCTCATGGATGTTGAAGTCCAAAACATCTAGAGGGCCCCACGCTGAGGAAGGCTGATCTAGTGCAATTCAAGCTGTCTTGAGAAGTTGGAAATCTGGTATTAAGAAATGAATGAGTACATAGCTAAGTTGCAGAGAGCTGATTTTCAGGACAATCCTATGCAAGTTTACCTGAAAGTACATTTCTCAGCTTTCCCTAATAAGTGTGTTAGGATGATACACAGCATCCCTAAGAGTTAGCATAAGTTGAGGAATAGGCTTACAGTGCAATCCTACGCATGTGTACTCAGAATTAAATTCCCATTGTGTTCAGTAGGGTTTACTCCCAGGGAAATGTGTATTTATTTTTTATTAAATTTCTTAATTGCCCATCTGGCCGGTCACCCAGCCACTCTGGGTGATGTACAATAATACAACAGTTTAAAACAATGAAATTCCACATTAAAACATCGTATTTCTAAAAATACCCTAACCCACCCCAAATGCCTGCCTGAACAACCATGTTTTTAATGCGTGGCGGAAGCTCATTAAAGAGGGGGCATGGCGGAGTTCCCTAGGGAGGGAGTTCCACAGAATGGGGGCTACCACAGAGAAGGCTGTCTCCCTCGTCCTCACCAGCCTAGCTGTCCTGGCTGATGGGACAGAGAGAAGGCCATCCGAGGCTAGTATTACAACAACCCTAGATATTACAGTCACATCAGCAATGGATATTATGATGTATAATTTCCTTCATTAGAGGCTTCTAGGAAGTGACTGGACAAGCATCTGGCAGACTACGGGATTAAGCAAAGTATTCTGTGTTGCCACTTCCAACTCTAAGATGGTTTGATTCTAAAATTTTAATCTTCAGGCACCATTTGTGATTGCGATTTTGAAAAGAGAAGTGTCTCTTCTTGCACAGCAGTAGTTAATATTGTATTTGGTTATCCCATAAGCCTCTATTTTGAGAGGCTTATCCTTCAGCCACACAGCACTGCACTCATTCAGGCTCCAAGTAATCTCTCATCCCTTGAGAACTGTGTGGATTTTGCTGTTGGGCAGCCATAAGAGAGTAGGATTAAATACCAAAGGTGGATTAATTTGTATTAGGAGACAAACTGTTGAAAATGTAACCTAATCTCTTGTAATGAAATTTTAGGATAGATATTTAAAAATCAAGACATTATGCACATCCAAATGTAATCAATCATGATGTGAAGTTCAATATCCATGCAGATTGATAAGAGGTGCTGGTAGTGTCCATGTCTATGAACAAAATCTAAATGTGAGATTTGGATTATGGAAAATAGCTAAGTATGCACATAAACCATCAAGAGTGGTAAAAGCATAGAATTAAGATTCCCTTCCAGACCAGTCTGCACTCAAAAGCTTCTGAGAAGCTGTAGACTTCAAATATTCTGATACTTCATCCCAGTTCAGATAAATGTCACCCAGCTGAGCATGGGAATTAAACATCGAGCTTCAGTACTCCTGAAATTTTGTTTCCTTGCTTGTAAATGTTGTTTAGCTTGTAATATGCAGCATGTTTAAAACTGCTTTCATAAGGGATACTTAGACAGTTGTCTCTGACCACTAGTGCTGACTTCAGGAGGAAAAAGCAGATGCTGACCTCACTCATCACAGCTGTTACACAAAATAACAGGAGTCCATTCTCTTAAAAGAATACTAACTAGTATAGTCACCACAGTGATGTGTGACCCTCATTGTTCCACCAACAAGGGAAGGGCAATAAAACTTTGCTCACCATTAGAATACATAAAACAGAGTATGTGAAATGTAGGCAACTCAGCTGAATATCAGTTACATGTCTATGAGCATCTAATCAAACCAAAGCATATTGTGGCTTGGTTGTACATTGGCTATTGTTGTTGTTGTTCAGTTATTCAGTCGTGTCCGACTCTTCGCGACCCCATGGACCATAGCACGCCAGACCTTCCTGTCCTCCGCTCTCTCCTGGAGTGTGCTCAAATTCATATCCATTGCATCGGTGATGCTATCTAGCCATCTCATCATCTGCCGTCCCCTTCTCCTTCTGCCTTCAATCTTTCCCAGCATCAGGGTCTTTTCCAGGGAGTTTTCTCTTCACAACATTGGCTATAACCATGGGCAAAAGAGCTAAGAGCTGCAAAGCTGCCCAGAATATTGCTAGTGTCATGCTGTTTCAGCATGTGTATGACTTCTGAATTAGTTAGTCCTTCTACACCATTCCTAATTTTCGAGGTATGCTATTAATAACCCTCTGTTGCTTTGCTACTGTAGTAGCAGAAGCTGTAGATGACCTACTGGCCTTGTGGATTCCCCTTTGTTGCTGTAGAATACCATTTGGGAATGTGAAAAACAATATGTTTGAAAACAGTAGGCATCATAAAACCAAACTTTAAGCACGTCTAAGTACCCTGGGTTTCCAGGGGAGAGATTTAAATGCCTGCTTAACTTACCCATTCAATTCAGTGGGACTTAAAATTGGTTGGATCATGTTCAAAATATTTAAAACTGCAGCAAATATGAAAAAGCTGTACATGTTCCAATGCAGACAATGTACTTTCCAGTTCTACAACCTCATAGACTTATCTAAGTCTCAGTAAAAAGGCAAAGAGAGACAGATTCTTATACTGAGTCTTTAAACTCATTCTAGAAATGTTTGGATCCTGCCTGAGAACCACTCAAAGAGACCTGTTATTTGTGTTTTAATTGGTTCCCAAGTGCCATGATATTTTAAAAGACAGTAAAACCCCAGGAGTTATGGGAAGCCTTTTCATAGAATCATAGAATACTAGGGTTGGAAGGGGCCTACAAGGCCATCAAGTCCAACCCCCTGCTCAATGCTGGAATCTAAGTCAAAGCATCCCTGACAGATGGCTGTCCAGCTTCATCTTGAACACCTCCAGTGTTGGACAGCCCACTACCTCCCTAGATAATTGGTTCCATTGACGTATTGCTCTAACAGACAGGACGTTTTTCCTGATGTTGCCGGAATCTGGCTTCCTGTCACTTGAGCCCATTATTCTGAGCCCTGCATTCTGGGATGATCAAGAAGAGATCCTGGCCTTCCTCTCTGTGACAACCTTTCAAGTCCTTGAAGAGCGCTGTCATATCTCCCCTCTGTCTTCTCTTCTCAAGGCTAAACATGCCCAGTTCTTTCAATCTTTCTTCATAGGGCTTTGTTTCCAGTCCCCTAATCATCTTTGTTGCCCTCCTCTGAACCCTCTCCAGTTTGTCTGCATCCTTCTTAAAGTGCAGTGCCTAGAACTGGACACAGTACTCCAGATGAGGCCTAACCAGTGCTGAGCAGAGGGGAACTAGTACTTCCAGGGATTTGGAAGCTATGCTTCTATTAAGGCAGCCCAAAACATCATTTGCCTTTTTTTGCAGCCACATCACATTGTTGGCTCATATTCAGCTTGTGATCGACAACAATTCCAAGATCCTTCTCCCTTGTAGTGTCGTTGAGCCATGTATCCCCCATCTTGTAACTGTTAGGGATGTCAGAGAATTCCACCACGGACTCCAGTGAGGCCGGATTCTTTAGAATCCGCCCCCCCCGAATCTGTGGCAGAATGGCCTCTCCCTCGCCACTCCATGGAATCCCCCCGGGACAGAGCATACCTGGCGGTGGATGTGGCAGCGGCGGATGCGGCGGCAGTTCTGGCTAGTCTCCCAGCTGCTGCTGGGCTGCTGCGGCTGCAAATGGCGGCTGTTGTAGCGGCCACCATTTGCATGGCCACCTTTCTTCATGATAGGCTACCTAAATACTTAGATAGCCTATCACGGCAAAGAGCAGGGGTGCAAATGGTGGCCGCTACGCCATTTGCGCCCCTGCTCTTTGCCGTAATAGGCTACGAAAGTATTTATGTAGCCTATCACGGCAAAAGGCAGCCACGCAAATGGCGTAGCGGCCACCATTTGTGTGGCTGCCTTTTGTCGTAATAGGCTATGAAAATACTTACCATTTGCGGCCGCAGCAGCCCAGCAGTGGCCGGAATTCCGGCTGCGGCCAGCCCCAGCTGGCGGCTCTGCAGAGTCACTGTGGAGCAGATCCAGCTGGGGAGGATTCTGGGGGGAGCAACAGAGCGCCTCCCCCGTACCGCGGATGCCCCGGAACAGAGCAAGGTAAGTGTTTCATACATCCCAAGTAACTGTGCATTTGGTTTCATTTTCCTAGGTGCAGAACTTGGCATTTGTCCCTATTAAATTTAACTATGTTGTGTTCTTCCCAGTGCTCCAGTCTATCAAGATCACTTTGAATTTTGTTTCTGTCTTCCAAGGTATTAGCTATCCCACCCAATTTTGTGTCATCTGCAAATTTGATCAACATTCCCTGCACCTCCTCCTCCAAGTCATTAACAAAAATGTTGAAGAGCACTGGGCCCAGGACTGAGCCCTGCGGTACCCTGCTCATTACCTCTACTCAGTTTGAGAAAATCCCATTAAGAAGCACTCTTTGAGTCCGATTCTGTAGCCAACTGTGGATCCACCGAATCGTTGTTTCATCTAGCCCACTTTGAGCTAGTTTGCTCATCAGGAGATCATGGGGCACTTTGTCGAAAGCTTTGCTGAAGTCGAGGTATATTATGTCCACAGCATTCCCACGGTCCACAGGGGAGGTTACTTGATCAAAAAATGAGATCAGATTTGTCTGGCAGGACTTGTTCTTGATAAATCCATGTTGGCTTTTAGTAATCACTGCATTGTTTTCAAGGTGCTTCCAGATGGATTGCTTTATAACCTGCTCCAGAATTTTCCCAGGGATTGATATCAGACTGACTGGTCTGTAGTTTCCAGGTTCCTCCTTTTTACCCTTTTTGAAGATAGGGACAACATTAGCCCTCCTCCAGTCATCTGGCACTTCCCCGTCCTCCATGATTTCTCAAAGAGAATAGACAGCAGTTCTGAGAGTTCTTCTGCCAGTTCCTTTATTCCTCTAGGATGCAGTTCATCTGGCCCTGGAGATTTGAACTCATTCAAAGTAAATAGGTGTTCCTTGACCATATGCCTATTGATCTCAAGCTGCAATCCTGCCCCTTCAGCCTGTACTTCACCTTTGCCAGGGGGCTCATAGACCCTCTTTTGGGAGAAGGCTGCGGTAAAGTAGGAATTGAGCACTTCTGCCTTTTCTTTGTCATCTGTTATCATTTTTCCATCCTTATTTAATAGCTGAGCCACCATTTATTTCCTCTGTCTTTTACTATGCATGTAGCTGAAGAAAGCTTTTTTGTTGCTTATAGCATCCCTCGCTAACCTTAGCTTGTTCTCAGCTTTTGCTTTCCTGATGCCATCCCTGCAGTTCTGTGCTACCTGCCTGTACTCTTCCTTTGGAGCTTGACCTTCCTTCCACTTCCTATATGTGTACTTTTTTTGTTGTTTTCAGGTCATCTCTAAGCTTTCTGAGAAACCACATTGGCTTCTTCTATTGCCTTCCACCCTTTTTTCTTGTTGGAATTGTTTGTAATTGTGCCTTTAGACTTTCCTTTTTTAAAAACTCCCACCCACCTTGGACTCTTTTTCTTGTTGGAGTCACTTGCCATGGGACCTTACTTATCATTGTTCTGAGTTTATTAAATCAGCTTTCCTAAAATCCAGGGTACATGTTTGGCTACACTCAGCTTTTGCTTCCTTTAGAACCAAGAACTCAAGTACAATATGGTCGCTTTCCCCCAGAGTTCCTGTAACTGCTACTTTATCCACTAAGTCATCTCTGTTGGTTAGGATCAAGTCAAGGATAGCCAATCCTCTAGTTCCTTTCTCTACTTTCTGTAGGAGGAAGTTATCCACCACATAAGTCAGGAATTTCCTAGAGGGGCCATGTTTTGCAGAATTTGTCTCCCAACAAATATCAGGGAAATTGAAGTCCCCCAATAACTACTACATCATGCTTCCTTCAAACATTGGCTATTTGCTTTTCAAAAGTTTCATCCTCATCTTCTCCTTGATTGGGTGGCCGGTAGTAGACTCTGACCACCATGTTCCTTTAATTCTTTGCTGCATTTATTTTTATACAGATGCTCTCGATGGGGCTACCAAGCTCATCCGCCTGCATTTCTGTGCAGAGATATGTATTTTTAACAACTAGTGCAATCCCACTTCCCTTTCTGTTCCTCCTCTTCTTTTTGAACAGGTTATATCCTTCAAGGAGAGTTATCCCACCAAGTCTCCGTTACACCTATCAAGTTATAATTTCCCTCCTGTATTAAGAGTTCAAGTTCGTTCTGTTTGTTCCCCATACTCTGGGCATTAGTATATAGACATCAAAGACCATGTGCTTCATGGTCTGGCTTCCTTCCTACATGTTTGTGAAGACTATTATTGGGCACTATTACAGCTGCTCTCTCCATTGCGGTGCATGAGCCTTCGTCCATTGTTACCCCCAACTTTACGTCTCCCTTCCCCATAGGATTCAGTTTAAAACCCTTCTGATGAAGTTCTTCATGCTGTGGCCAAACACATTCCAGCCTTTGTGAGGTACAACCCATCCCTTGCCAACAGTTCATCTTCCAGGAAGTATAGCCCATGGTCCCAGTATTCAAATCTCTCTTGTCAGCACCACCTTTGTTTTAGGTGTTTTCTTTAGTTTATTTATAATTTCACTTTATCAGCAAATATATTCTCCTGAAGGAAGAGAAGGATATTTGAGGGCATAGACTCTGTAGGCTTTAAATCCTTGGCTCTGCATAACTGACTGGATAAAGTTGACTGTTCTTGAAATCTCTCCAGAGAGAATGCCATGGAAATGTTGTTGCCCATTTAGGAATTATATGGTATTTTGTAGCTCAAAATAACCCTTGATGTACTATATAGCCATCATCTATTACTTTGTCAGATGCTAAGGGCTTCACCACACCAGGCTTTTTATCCCACAATTTACTGGAGCTTCTCCTTCAGGATTCTTTGTGGGATTAAGATCGGCTCCTTACACAAGCTGACACAGGCTGTTTTTTCAGGGCTGTCTTTCTCAGCAAGCTCTTGGCAAGTTCTATATGTTTCATTTTACAGCCACTAGACAGTGCTATGGTTATAGCACAACTCTGTCATTGCACACTGCCAATATATCAGATTAACATTCCTTATCAGGTTATCTCCAATCTTTTTAAAGCAGGATAAAAGTCAGAAAGTGCGGGAGATGCCCTGGAGATTGATGATGTTGTGTAAAGGACCCACAAACATCTGTGACTGATCATCATGAGCATGCAATAAAAGCCTTGTGTAGAAATGCTCTTATACATGAAACAATTGAAAGAAATACTTAGAATGTTTGTGTTCCTTTTACAGTAGGAATAGATCCAGGCCCATAGTTGACATGACTTCAATTGTATGTTTGACACTAAAAGCAGGAGTTGTTCCCATGTCCTGTCTCTCCAGCTCTGTACTATCTAGCAGGCAGCAGTACCTAACCCATGTCAGGATGTCAGAGAGCTCCATGTTCTCCTGCTTTCTACCACCAACAGCCAGTGAAGTAGAGTGGGAACAGGGACTGGCTATTTGAGCTGTGGTTTCACTATCAATGTCCAGTGGAGAGATAGGATATTGCCCAAAATTTTATCCACCATCTGGAGGAACTGGTGTTTACCATAACAACTGCATTTTTTTAAAACGTACCTGGAACTAGTTCAAGAATAAGCAACGGAGGGAAGTGCAGGGGCCGTTTTCACCCCCAGATCCCCCTGCTAGCCACACTCCATGAGGAGTCCTCAAATTTGTTTTTTAAACATTAGTGATATGACACCAGTCCGTAGCACTATGGAATACTACAAGGCTTAAATCAGCTTGTTTGCTGAAATCCAGCTACTTTTATTTTATTTTTTGTAGTGCAGTGAGGGATACAACATGCAGGCCACATGTCCTTCCCTAGTCTAGTTGATGTGAAACTTCTCTCGTTTCCATGACAATGATCAATTTAAAACATGTACATTCTTTGGAAAGGTGATATATTATTTCTCAACATTTCTTCTCAAGAATTAACCATTAGGACACAAACATATCAGCAAGTTTCCAAAATGCTTTTTCAGGCTCTTTAGCCCGAGTGTGTCACCTTCAATAAGTTCAAAAGATTGATGGCAGAAATTCCTTATGCCCAGGTCCTGACAGTCACTGTCTTCAATGCAGTTTCCACCATGTTGCAGTTCTCATTTTCCTCCTCTCAGTCTTCTCCTGCTGAAAGGATTTTTTTCTCTTGGGCTTCGCAACTTTCACTTAGCATAGAAGATAGCACTTGTGGAGGGGCGGGGGGTAACGCTTTTGTGTGTAGCAGGGCAAGTAGGGGAGCAAGATCTCTTGTATTAGAAGCTTGCTAGATGCCATATATACATTGATGAGAGATGTCTTGATAACCTTGCAGCTGTCTGTATCCTTACAAGAGTAATGGGGTAAGGTAATGGGTAAGGGGTCATAGAAAAGAGCCAGTGAGAGTGTAGGGAGAGCCAGTGTGGTGTAGTGGCAAGAGTGTTGGACTAGGAGCTGGGAGATCCGGGTTCTAGTCCCCACTCAGCCATGGAAGCTCACTGGGTGACCTTGGGCCAGTCACACACTCTCAGGGTGGTTGTTGTGAGGATAAAATGGAGAGGAGGAGGATAATGTAAGCTGCCTTGGCTTCCTTGCAAGAGGAGAAAAGGCATGGTATAAATGCAATAAATAAAAAGAAATAAAAAGAACACACTGTGGTTTCGGTTTCCCCTTTGTCTAGATGGCTAGACAAAGAAGGAGAAGTAAAAGGAGCCATTGACTGCAGGAAAAGAAGAACTAAGGCCCATTTTGGAGTTAACAACAAGTGTCAGAGATAGGAGGGAACATTTAGGAAATGTAGCCTAACACATGACCTAAAAAGGTGACATGGACCAGTAGGTTTAAAGATTTTAGAATATGTAGTAAGAAGGAGGTCACCAAGTCTGGGAGACAATTTAAGTCCATGCATAATGGGACTGGGTGTGTCCTGATTGCAGGGCCACAATAGAGGTTCCTGTATTGTGAGAAGGTTCCGTTTGCCCATGAGAGAAGATCCTTCCTTTACTCATACAGTCTGGTGTGAATGGTGGGCATAGAGCTGCAATATTTGTAAGTATGTCTTTGCTTTACTGAATGAAGGTTTGTGTGTTTGTGAAACTTCATCTTTCTTTAATAAATGCGTTTAGCTTATGTCATCGTGTTAGCCCTTCTTTATAGAATCTGAGTGAATTTGACTGAATGTGAACATTCTAGCTCAAGTCCTTGAAGGAACTTCACCTGGAAAATTCAGGACAAATGGAGGCTGTCTAAAGTAAATGTGCCTAGGTATGCAATACCAAGGACCCTGAAATTTTAGCCTCCAGTTTTTCCCTCGTGCGACTCCTGTCCTTGCTCAATGCCTCCCAGGTCGTGTCCAAGAACTCCTCATCATCTCTGACAGGGCAACGTGAGGAAGCTCCTCCAGTCCTCATGACTTCAGTGCAACAGTGGCCTTCTGCCAGTGGGATGAAGGGGGCCCTTCCACAGAAGATTTGGAGGTATGCAGAAGGCTGCAGTGGGGAGGAGAGGACGGGGAAGGCCTGTTGTGTGGGCGGAAGCAACACTGGATTTAAGCCCTTGCACCTTCTCTTCCAGCAAAGCAACCAGCTTGCAGGGAGTGGTATGTGTGTTTAAGTTGTAGCCTATGATGTTTCCAGGCAGGGAAGTAAGCACAGCACACAACTGCAGCTCAGCATCTCAGGGCTATCTCTGTCTTCTTACCTCTTGTTGATGTCCCATGGAGTCCCCTTTGCTTCTTCCTTCACGCATTGCATGATGAAGGTTGCCTGAGTTACTGTTATGCTGCTGTTTAGGCATGTGACTTTTGACCACTGGTAGAGAGAGAGCAAGCTTCTTGCTCTCTCTATACCAACTGGCAAGAAGCCAGAGCCCCAATCAGCTCACAACAATGTCTGCCATCTTTAGCAGAGACTGCTGGGAAAGTATGCAAAGGAGTAGCTGTCTCACCAGACCTGTAAAACTGTATTCACTCACCTCATATTTATCTATTTACTTACTTACTTACTTTTTATTTACTTACAGAGGTGTATATCCCACTTTCTCTTCAAAGTGAAACTGAAGTGAATAATTCAAATAAAGAAATAACGAAAACAATACATATAAAAATTACTCAAAAAGGTGGGCAGAACCCTGCAGACACTGCAGCCAGCTTTAAAAAAAACAACCAAGAGAACTTCCAACAGGTGTTTACCATATGCAAATATCACAACAGCAAAAAACAAAACAAAAAAGGGAACCACAAAAAAGGAAGAAAAGGAGAAAAAAGAAGAAAACAAGGAAAGAACATATCATAAAACATATCCATACACAGTAATCATTTTCATCACCCTTAATTAAAAATGAGGGGAAAAGAAGGATTTAACAGATTCATTTCAAATATATACATTAATATAAGCAGTCCATATATCTAAATAAGCAACCATACAAGATTGACTGCTGTAGAAGATAAATTCACATGTAGCAAGAGCAGCAAGATCTTCAGTCCATTGAATGATAGGTAGTGGTGGGTGTTTATCCTTACAAGCCAGAAATGTCTCTATGAAACTGTAAGGGCTCTCAGCATTTACTTTTGCTGTCCATTTGTTAATCCCCACATCACAGGGATGTAATTTAAAAGCGCACGAACATCTGCTATTATCACAGATTTTTCAAGAACAAAATTGATATGAGTAGTGACTTCCAACCAAAAGGAAGCCATTGCAGGATGTGCCCACATACATGTCTCAATGAGGCATTGTCCTTATTACATCGCCAGCATCTGGCAGAGCTAGCCAGCCTCTTCTTAACAAGCCACTGTGGTGCCCAATATTGAATCAGCTCTAGTCCTCCACTTGAAAGGCTGTGTCTCTATTTTCAAGACTGGATTCTCCCATGAAGTTAATTTAACACAAAAACATGAAATTGGAGCCCTCTGTCTATTGAATGGCAATCCCTTTGGATTGTACTCTAAAATGCTTATCCAGTTGTTCAGAAACAGTGACCGTAGATGAGCAAAGGGCTGGATGTGCCCGATCTTGTCTGATCTCAGAAGCTAAGCAGGGTCAGCCCTGGTTAGTACTTGGATGGGAGACTGACTGCCAGGGAATCAGGCTTCCTGCACTGAGCAGGGGGTTGGACTCGATGGTCTTGTAGGCCCCTTCCAACCCTATGATTCTATGGTGCTATCAAGTCTAACTTATATAGAAATGAAAAGTTGTCCCAGAAGCACAACACAGTCTCACATAGGGATGTATGAAAGTCACTTACCTTTTCGCAGCTTTGATTCGCGGTGGGGGGGAGTCGCTCCGTCCCTCCCCCCGGAATCCTCCCTGGGCCGGCTCTGCTCCACAGCGGCTCCACGGAGCCACCGGCCAGGGCCATCCACAGCCGGAGTTCCAGCCATGGCCAGCTGCTGTGGCTGCCATTTGCATCCTGCCAGGCTGCCGTGATAGGCTACGTAAGTATTTACATAGCCTATCACGGCAAAGAGCAGGGGCACAAACAGCGGCCGCTATGCCATTTGCGCCGCTGCTCTTTCCGTGGTAGGCTACGTAAGTATTCATGTAGCCTATCACGGTAAAGGCAGCCATGTAATTGCGGCCACTACAGCAGTACCATACCATTACGGCAGTACCATACCATTTGCGTACCATACCATTTGGTAGCTGCCTTTACTGTGATAGGCTACGTAAATATGTAGCCTATCACAGAAAGAGCAGTGGCGCAAACGGTGTAGCAGCCACCGTTTGCGCCCCTGCTCTTTGCTGTGATAGGCTACGTAAATATTTACGTAGCCTATCACGGCAGCCTGGCAGGATGCAAATGGCGGCCTCAGCAGCCGGCTAAGAGACCAGCTGCCTCCGGAGCCACCGGAGCCACCGCTGCTGGAACATCCGCCCCAGGTAAGCTTTGTTCCAAAGGGGATTCCACGGGGGGTGGGAGGCCGTTCCGCCACTGGTTTTGGGGGGCCAAATGCCAGTGCATTCGGCCTCACTGAAAACCATGGCAGAATTCTCTGCCATCCGTAGTCTCACATAGGGATATCACAAGCACAGTTTGGAGTTTGGGAATTCCTCGAGCAATCCCCGAATTGCGCCTGCCGAGATGTTGTCCTTGTATGCCCCCTGCTCATGCTCCCCAGTACTCACCGCGAGGTATAATCCCTCTAATGTTGCACTTATTTAGCTTTCCTAGCTCCAAACTGCGCATATTTGAATATGCACATTTTTTTAATTTCCTGTTTTACGCAGAAATCAAAGGCGTGAAAATGGCGGTGCTCACCGAACGGGTTCGCAGTGAGCACTGGGGAATTCACTGAACTCGTGGGTGGCTCGAGCACAGGTTCGGGGGGATGCGAGCCGGGGTGCTGCTTCGGCATGTGCCTGGAGAACCTGAACGAGGGTGAGTTCTTACATCCCTAGTCTCACTGAGAAAGGACACTTCTAAAAAATGAGGAAATTAGCTAAAAGTAAATTGAAAGGGAGTCTGGAAAATCAAATCTTCAGGACCCCAAAGTGGCAATCCTATAAAAACTTTCCTCAGAGTAGGCCCATCAAACACAGTGGGTTTTACTTCAAAGTAAATGTGCACAGGATTGTGCTGCCTGTTAGAGCTTATTAAAACCAATGAAATAGAAGCTCAGATAAAATGTGTCCAACGTATTAGGAAAGGTACAAACAAGTCGAATAGGGTGCCAGCATTTTTGAATAACGGCAGTCAAAGAAGCTATAAAGACAAAAAGGCTTTTTCCTTAAAAACAAAGTTTTGCATAAATGAGGAAAATAAAAAGGATTTTGACAAGTTCTGGCAAAACAAATACAAGTTGACAATAAGGCAGGCAAACAACAACAACAACAAATTAGAGGAGCATGTTACTAAAAACATTAAAGCGAACGATCTGAATGGTGAAATAATGATGGATATAAACTGACTACACATAAGGGAAGTCTGCCTGGCCCCGTCCCATCTCTTTGCAATTGACATTTTGGGCAAATGGCATCCATATGCAACCCTGAATTTTGTTCTGCTAGGCAGTCACATATAAGTTGGAACTAGGTAATTCCAAGGTATATGTGGATACTTGCCTAGATACTTGCCTAGCATTCATTATATAAATATTTTCCCTGCACAGTAATGCAGTTTAAAAAAAGCATTTGCTTAAAGCTTATTTGATGTAGGATGTTCACATACCATACAGGTCTGAAGCATCTTCTTCTCTCTTTAGAATTAGTTGTCCTTGCTCCTTTGAATTTCTGTAGTTCCTTGTGAAAGATCTTACTGGTGGCTGCGTTGTTAATAATTGCTCAGCATTTCCCATTCTAGCCCCCAGTCCATCAGACACCCAGTAAATTAGACTGCAAATATGATATCAGAGGTTTGGAATTTTATTCCTCTTATCCTTTGCATTAAAGGTGGAATCTCTTGCTGTTTTGTAGTTAAGAGCATCCTCCTGGGTTGGGGAAAGATAGAAAGAAAGAGGTCATGCAAATGGAAGATATTCACATAAGACTGTACAGTGAAAGGTTTATGTAACCTGCAAAATTCCTAAGCTTCAGTGGTCAGCAGTTATCTTATTCTGAGAAGAAAAAAATTCTAGGATTTTAAAATAGAGAAGATTAAGGAGGATTAGCCATCTTTGTTCAGCAAAACAGGGCCCAAGGTATCACAAAGCATTGTTGTTTTAACCATTGGCAGGTTCATTCTTGTTGTGGCTGTTTGCTCCCTTTTACTCTTGGCTTTGTCTTCCTTGTTGACTAACTAGTCCTTTAAGCATTTTTTAAACTTGACGTATTTGGGCTGCCTTAAAGACGAACAACCACTCTCATGCTTAGGCAATATTTTTGTGGTCTGGGGGCTAAAAGCTGCTGTCAGGCAAAGTGTTTGTGAGCTTGGTGAAAATGCGTCATATGTAAAATGAATATCATATAATGATCATTATTAACAAATTGAGAAAGACATGACAGACAGACAGATGGAAGTCAAGGTTCCATAAGCCAGTGCAGAGATCCAGAATGGTACAGTGAGTAGCACAGCATTATTATTTTTGATCTAATATAGGAAGAGAGATGGCCGACACAGAACATACCTTCTAAAATGAAAGACTAGCACTGTGCTGAACAGTTCTCCCACATATTTTTTGACCATTCTCATTCAATTTGCTTGAAAAGAAATTGTTTTTGAAAAGAAATTCGAAGGAGAAGAAAATGTCAGAGAAATTCTCACGGGCTGGGTTTGGGGTTCTTGTGTTTACCTTACTTATGAGGTTGCCAAGGTGTGTGTGTGTGTGTGTGTGTGTGTGCCCTGTCTTTTGTTGTACGATCAGACTGCAGGCTTCCTTCACTTCACTTAAGGCCCAGGGCAAAACATTATGAGGTAATAGTCTGCATTCAAATGTACAAAAATTGGGGCCCATAGGTTCCTTGATGATACAAGTATGAGTGAGGTACCAATCTTCTTGTTAAAGCATGGGGAATCAAGTGCTGAAAGGTGATAGGCTCAGACCCTATTCAGTTATGAGTTACAGGGAGAAAACAAAATGGCAGTCAGAATTTTTTTAAATTTCATTAGTTGTTACTGGAAAATAGTTACTGCGGCCTATTTTGGTTATTATTTGCATTGTAAATTGTTTATTGAGGCATATATTGAGAAAACAGTGCAGACATCAAAGTATAAAAACAAAATGGTGGCTACATGTAATGTAGTTCAGCACCTTAAGGATTTAAAAATGAAAAAAAGAACAAACTATAGTTTGCACATTTGTTTGAGAAAGGCCATCTCAACAACATACTTAAAGTCATCTCAGATCCAAGGCTTTTGTGTTTGGAAAAGAACTCAAGTGAAATAGTTTCGTTTATTACATGAGGTCAAGCAATAACTTTATTTACCATTCTCTTTATCACCACAATCATCATCATCAATCTCATCAGAAATACCATTCAAGTCATCTACTTAATCTTCAACCTCTCCCAAATTGTCACACCAATCCGGGTCTCCTTCACAATTCTGTACACTTGAGACCATAAGCCTGACAAGTGCATGGAGGACAACACTTCCTTTGGGTGCAGGAGCAGTGACAAAGTTTGAGTATAAACTCCGGAGCACAGGGCATTGTACACACAACTGATTTGTATGTATTCCCAACTTTTCTCCATCCTAGTTCTATAGATGGAGGAATCTTAGGATGCTGAACGATATCGTGAGCTCCTAGTAGGGCTGGAGAAAGGCTATCATCATGACATTATTTTTTTGGTGAATAACCACCACCTTACAGCTCCTATATCAGTCAGTGTTGTTTTGGGGATGTACAGTTGGCAAACAAAGGCTTCTAAAGCATCCTGGAAATCTTCAAGAAGAGAGAGGATGGTGCCCAGTTTGGCCAAAGCTTGTAGTAACTCACTGTTCATCAAATTAAATGCCTTCCACCACTTTAGTTTTCCCGTATTAGCAAATGAACCTGTAACATCTGCACCGGATAGTGCAAATCCAGGGAATGCAGAAGCTTTTAGTGGTCCTAGTGCTTTGTAGATAGGAGCTAGCTCAACATACCTTTTCATTTCATGACCAAGATAAATGCCAAACTCCTATGGAAGAATGGGATATTGCCTAAGCGCCAAAATCATAATGCCAGTGTCAGGTGAGTACACATGCACGACTTTGATTCCATTGCTTGCTAAGTACACTCCATGAAATACTTGTCTGCCTCCTGTGAACTGAAAAGAGATGAAACATTAACACCATGTGATGCAGGTGCACTGTCTCTCTAACTGACAATGTACATTTTCCCCTTAATTTTACCATGCTGAATGAGGTGTTCAGCAAAGAATGTAGTCAATTCATCTTTTGTTTTATCACGGAACAATAGTTTATGCACTTGAGTGTTTGAAATTTTTGTTTCAGGTAAGATTTTGTACTGGATTGGCTCTGATCCTCTTTGTTGAATCTCTCACATTTCACTTTTTAAGGAGTCAGCTTTGTAGCAGACAAAAAGCACTGGAACTTCACTACAGATGTGGAATTTTTCACCCATCCATTTGCAGAAGTGTGCTCCGAGCTTTGTTGTAAATGTGAAGAATAGCCGTGCCATCTACTATTGCTACTTTTTCTTGTGATGGATTAACATCGTCACAAGAAGTAGCCATTGTAGAAATACTATCATCTGAATCTTGGCTAGATGTAGGTAAATATTCCAATACTATCATAAGCTTATATTTAGCCAGGCAATGATGCATCTTCCTATCATCAGCAAACAAAGATCGTGGAAGTGCTGAAAAGTCATACTGACTTAAGTTTGACTTAGTATCTATGTCCAGTCTGCTTCTTCATGCAATTAATAATCTTGAAGTCAGAGACATGTCAGTGTTCATGGTTATGGTTTTCTCTTTCAGAACAATGTTTACTTTCTGTGCTACTGATTTACATAATTTCAGTTCACATTTTTTCTTTGGGGCCCAGAGGTTGATGTAATTGGTCTGCACTCGGTGCTGCAGGAAATTATCTAACAGTTCTTTACGAACTTCTGCCACATGGTCCAAGGAAACCTGTACTTTTGGGGGGAAGACACGTGGAATGAGAATGTGAATAAGCTCTTCATTTTTACATTGAAAAGGCTTTGTTGACATTTGAAAGGCTGCTTTAAGTTTCAATATGTTGGAATCCTGATGTTGAACTTTAAGGGAAACTTCATGATGGGGGGGGGGCGTTAGCAAGGAAAAAATGATTCCTAGCATTGTCATCAAGTGTTATTTCAGCTTTCTGTTTTGATGTTTGAGTGCTTCATCAGCTCCAAGAGCACAGAATAGCCCACACTTCTGTACACTAGGGCTGTGCACCTCTTCAGCCTGAGGCCCAAACCCTGAGTCGAAGCAGGCTGCTTCGGGTCACTCTGAGCCCCTTCTGAGGCAAAGCGGAAGGGGCACGAAGTGACCTGGAGCAGGTCAGGGGCTCTCCAAATGCCAGGTCCTTACCTGAGCCTCTGCTGCTGCCTCCGTCACTGCCGCCGCCATCCTCGCTGCCACCACTGCTGTCCTCACCACCATCTTCACTGCCTCCTCCGCCATCATTGCCGCCATCCTCACCACCACCTCCATTGCCATCCTCACCGCTGCCAACTCCTGAGGCCTGGATATGTGTACTGACTCTTATTGTGGGGAGTAGTCATTTTAAAAATGGCGACTCCCTGCAGTAAGGGTCGGCACATGCATCCAGGCCTCAGCAGTTGGCGGCAAGTACAGCGATGGCAGCGGTGACAGAGGTGGTGCTGAGGATGGCGGTGGCAAGGACAATGATGGAGGAGGCAGCAGAGGTGGCAGCAAGGTAAGGGAGTTTGTGTGGGGGCATCGTGGGGGACCCGAAGCAGGGTTCGCCATCCTAATCTCTCTTCGGGTTCAGGGTCGAGTCGGGTCAGGGCCCCCCCTGAATCTGCCGGAGCCAAATCGGGCCCGCATCTGAAGCCACAAAGTGTCTTCTGAGTCAGATCGGAGGGAGGGTCCCTGGACAGCCCTACTGTACACCCACCCACTTCCCTTCCATGAAGTGCTCTGGATCAGTTAACTTCACATTATCCATTTGTGAAAGGTACAAAGTAATCATCCGGGCATAATTTTGTCTATTGAATGCAAAGAAGTACTTGTTAAATTTATGAAGGGAGGTCCAGCCTAGCATCCAGTCTGATGTTCTTACAGCTCTGATGATGCAAAACACTGTTTGCACCATATCCATATAAGTGCATGCTAGTTTGAAAATGGTTTCCTTTGCCTTTCTGCTCACAGCAAATTCTTTCAGCTTTTCAACAATTTCCTCATCTTTGATGGCAGAAACTAATATGATATGTTTCTCTTTGAATCTGTCTTTATTCTCAGCACTGAATGTCTCGATCACATCTTGTAGAAGAGGTCTCAAACTGTGTAGTATTCCATAGTTTTTAAGCTCAAATTCTTCATGAAATGGAATGCAGACAGGGTAGTCATGTGAGCTTCTATAGCTGTCCTTACATGTTTTCCGTCAAGGATTTATTTCATTGTAGCATTCAATCCACAATTCAGGTATACCACTGCCATGTAGAAAATGTCCTATTATGCGCAATTGAGCTATTATAATGTAATACATAGGGGTGCATGAAAGTCACTTACCTGGTCTCGCAGCTTTCCGTGGTGGGGGGAGGCGCTTCACTGCTCTCCCCCCGATGTTCAGGCCACGGGGGGAGGCTTCCCGCCTCGCCCGGCCGAAATTCAGGCCGGGGAGGAGGCGCCTCGCCTCGCCCGGCCGCGTACTAAAAAGTTAAAAAAAAAACGCCCCCGTGATAGGCTACGTGATGATTAACGTAGCCTATCACGGCTAGATCTACAAAGTCAGCCGTGATAGGCTACATAAATCGTCACGTAGCCTATCACGGGTGACTTTAAAAAAAAACCAAAAAAAAGCGCGTACGCAAATGGCGGCCCCCATAGGGAGCCGCCATTCGCGTTCCTTATTTGGTCACTGTAGTCTACGTAAATCTTTACGTAGACTACGGCGAAAATAAGGGCAACGCAAATAGCATTGCCCTTATTTTCGCCGTAGTCTACGTAATCTTTACGTAGACTACAGCGACCAAATAAGGAACGGGAATGGCGGCTCCCTATGGGGGCCATCATTAGCCGTATGCGCTTTTTTTTTTTAAGTCACCCATGAGAGGCTACGTGACGATTTACGTAGCCTATCACGGCTGACTTTGCAAATCTAGCCATGATAGGCTACGTTAATCATCACGTAGCCTATCACGGGGGCGGGGTTTTTTTTAGTTTTATTGGAATGGCGGCGGCGGCAGCCGGTCGAAAGATCGGCTGCTGCCCCCGCCCCTGACGAAGACCCGACGAACCGCCGCCGGGACCCGCCGCCGGGAGGGACATTCGGGAAAGGTAAGTCCCATCCCGGGGGGGGTGCGGGGGGAGGGGGGTTGGAGAATTTCTCCCCGAAACTTGTTCAGGGGGCCGAACACATTGGCGCTCAGCCCCCCGAAGTTTCGGGGAGAAATTCTCCACCAACCCTAGAATACTGAGGACTGGTCACCGTTCATGGGGGCAAGGGAGGAATTTTTTTTCCAGGTTACACAGATAGGCCAAGTGTGACTTAGATTTTTTTCCCTCCCTTAGGAGGACCATTCATGGGGTACAGGGTAGCTCCAGTTTGTCCTGCAATGGATGGGGTTGGACTAGAAGGCCTACAAAGCCCCTTCCAACTCTATGTTTCCATGATTCTATATTAATAGTTCACTATATAGCACTATATACTTGCAACAGACATGCTGAGAGAAAATGGATGTTTAATTTGCAGGTAGAGGTTACTCCTAGAAAATAATTGGTAATTATTATGAAGCCTCCAAGCTGCTATCTCTCCCGCCAAGGATCCCTGGAGGCAGACAGACCCAGGAGCACTCACCAGAGACTGCCTGGGAGGACATACCAGAGAAGTGGGAAATGACAGGGGAAGAACCCAAAAGTGGCTGATAGAGGTTGGAGGACCCAGAACAACTGAGATGGAAGCCAGAGCAGCCAAATGGGGAAGTGGATCACAGAGAAACAGGGGAAGGGGCCAGAATGGGGCTATATATGGAAGGGAAGGGATGGCCAATGAGGAAAGATTCCCTGTGCTTATGAGACCAGGAGGTCTGAGTGAGTGGGAACCAGAGGAGGAGGACAAGGGTGACTGGTTACACCCCACCCTCCAGTACTGAGGCCATGGGTGGGCCTAGACCTGAGTGGAGGGCCAACACAAAAGCAGGAGCACCCAGGATCATCTGACAATGACAATCTGACTCCCAAGCATCCACAATAACAGTTTTTGTAGAAAATTTTATGAGGAACAATTTTGATAATAGTTCATTTTGTCGTAGGAGCAATGGTTAACAAAATAAATGAGAAAAACAGTTTTAGGTGGTGGCCATTTTGTTTTCATTCAGCACTTGATTCCCCATGCTCTAACAAGAAGATTGGTACCACAGTCATACCTGTATCATCAAGGAACCTACAGATAAATGGGAAAACTAGGGGTGTACGAAACCCCGCTTACCTGGCTCCGCCAGGTTCCGCAGGTGGGGGGAGATGATCCGTTCCTCCCCCCCCGGAACCCTGCCCGGCTGGCTCTGCTCTGCGGCCAGGCTGCAGATCCGCTGGCCGGGCCAACCCACAGTGGGGCCTCCAGCCACTGCTGGGCTGGTGCGGATGCAAATGGCGTCCTGTGTAGGGGATGCCATTTGCATCCTTATGCCAGCCCTATCACGGCTAAAGCAGGGATGCAAATGGCATTCCCTAAGCCATTTGCATTCCTGCTTTAGCCATGATAGGCTACGTAAATATTTACGTAGCCTATCATGGCAAAAAAAAAAAGGGAACACAAATGGCTGCAGCTATGGCGGCCGCCATTTGCGTTCTCTTTTTTAGCTGTGATAGACTACGTAAATATTTACGTAGCCTATCACAGCCTCTGCAGGGACACAAATGGCGTCCCTGCATTAGCCGTGATAGGTTACGCAAGTATTTACGTAGCCTATCACGGCCATTCCAAAGACGTGAATGGAAGCTGCAGATGCAGCCGCCATTCGAGGAGCACTGGAACAGCCAACAAAGGTAGGCTCCGTTCCGGGCCCATTTTGCAGAGTGGGGGGCGGGGGGCTTTGTTCCGCCATGGAATTCGGGGGGCCGAATGTGCTGGCATTCAGCCTCACTGAGATCTGTGGCGGAATTCTCCGCCATGCCTAGGGAAACCCCATTTTAGGCAGTGGCCTTTTTTTCTCTCCTTGTAACTCATAACTGAAGATGTTTTGAGCCTGTCACCATTCAAAACTTGATTCCCCATGCTCTAATAAGAAGATTGGTACCTCATTCATACTCTTGAACTCTGTAACATCCCTCGGCTAGGCAGCCGACACAGCTGATGCTGTTGCAACTTGCAGTCGCAATGCAAAAAGACAAAAAACTTTTGGTAAAAAAAGACTTCGTTAGGTAGAAAGGAAGGAAGGAAGCCAGCCAGCCAGCCAGCCAGCCAGCCAGCCAGCCAGCCAGCCCGCCCCTCAGGTAAAAAGAAGTAAGTTAGGTAAAAACAAAGAGCCCTACCTGTGAAAAACTGTTGGGGAATTTCTCCTCCCCCTAGAGAAATTTGGTGAAATTGTTTACCCAATTTCTCTTCCCACAAATAGGGTGGAGAATTTTGAGAGGTCATTTGTACACAGCTAGGGATGTACGAAAGTCACTTACCTTTTCGAAGGGTGACATTCGTGGGGGGGAGGTGCTCCGTCCCTCCCCCTGAAATTCTCCCCAGCTGGCTCCGCTCCGCAGCGACTCCACGGAGCCGCCGGCTGGGGCCGCCTGCAGCCAGACATCCGGCCGCTGGGCTGCACAGGGACGCAAATGGTGGCTGCCGTAGCCACCGCCATTTGCTTCCCTGTATTTTGCCGTTATAGGCTACATATATATTTATGTAGCCTATCACGGCAAAAAAAAAAAAAAAGGGGAACGCAAATGGTGGCCGCTGTAGCCGCCATTTGCGTCCCTGTTTTTTGCCATTTTAGGCTATGTAAATATTTACGTAGCCTATTACGGCAAAAGACAGGGGTGCAAATGGCAGCCACTACGCCATTTGCACCCCTGTCTTTTGCCGTGATAGGCTATGTAAATAGTTACATAGCCTAAAACGGCAAAACGAAAGGGAACGCAAATGGCAGCAGCTACGGCGGCCACCATTTGCATTCCCTTTTTTTGCTGTGATAAGCACAACTCTAGTAAAAACACTTCCAAAAAAGCAGGTATGTTGATGTGATCAAATGTATGAATGATTATGTCTTTTGTGTGCAGTGCTTTTCTGATGAATAGGTTGCCCACGTATATGAGTTCATAAAACACCACCAAACAGAGAATCTTGATTAGGGGAGTGCAAACTCACCCATGTCCAGGTTCGCCGGACACCCGCTCAGCCCTGCCCCTGCTTGCTGGTCCCTGGACTGCACTCGAGCCCCTCCCACGCTCAGCGAGCAGCCCACAGTCACCCCAGTGGCCTCGTCAAGATCTGTGGTCACCATTTTTTTGAAAAATAAAATGGTGATTGCAAAAATGCGCATGTTTTTATATGCAGGAAAATTAGCAATTTTGCAAATGCACATATTTTCATGTGCAAAATGTGCATTTTTGTGAAAGCGCACGTGTGTGCATGCAAAAATGTGCATTTTTTAAAAAATGCACATTTTCGCACATATCTGAATATGCACATTTGCAAAATGCGCATTTTTGTGTGTGCACAAATATGCACATTTTTGCAATCGCCATTTTATTTCTCAAAAAATGGCGACAGCGAAGCTCAATGAGGCCGCCGGGGTGAGTGCAGGCCATTCACTAAGTGCGGGCAGGGGGCGGGCAGGGGTGGGGGCTCAGCAAGCAGGGCTCCAGCATGTAGGCAGGGGTGGTTCTCCCAGATTCCCAAAGTCCTGCATTTGGGGATGATTGAGAAGAGATCCTGGCCTTCCTCTCTGTGACAACCTTTCAAGTACTTGAAGAGCGCTATTGTATCTCCCCTCAATCTTCTCTTCTCAAGGCTAAGCATGCCCAGTTCTTTCAGTCTGTCTTTACAGGGCTTTGTTTCCAGTCCCCTGATCATCTTCGTTGCCCTTCTTTGAACCCTCTCCAGTTTGTCTGCATCCTTCAACGTGTGGCACCCATAACTGGATACAGTACTCCAGATGAGGCCTAACCAGTGCTGAGTAGAGGGGAACTTCATGGGATTGGAAGCTATACTTCTATTAACGCAGCCCAAAATAGCATTTGCCATTTTTGCAGCCACATCACACTTGGAATTGTTGTAGATCGCAAGCTGAATATGAGCCAACCCTAAACAGTAACTTATAAATCTTTAAAATAAAAAATTACAGAATTATCAATGTACACACATGCATACTTGCATTAGTAAACACTGCACAAAAGTAATCTTGATTCAAACAGGCATACAATCATAGAGATTGCTTTTTTTGCAGTATTTTATCAATATGCACAGTTAATGTGGATAAGAGGAAGACATAAAGGATCTGGAATAAGTGAAAATGGTAGCAACCTATATGTGCACAGTGGTCTGTACAAAATTTGGAAATAAAAAACAGAACAATGGTGAATTCCTAATACCTTAGCTCTGCTGTGGAAACCAGATTAAGCAATTCAAAATTTCAACTAATGCTCTTTTCCCAGGCCACATCAACTAAGGGCAACTCACACACAAACGAAGTTTCTAGTCCTTTCTTTCGACACTTTGTTGCAAAACTGAAGCGTTACCTGTGGCATGGTCCTTTCACAATGACAGTGCTTGGTAGGGATGGTGGAGAATTTCTCCATGAATCTCCGGGAGGCCAAATGCCAACGCATTTGGCCCCCCGAAATTGGTGGTGAAATTCTCCGCCGGCCCCCCACCCCCCCCTCGGGATGGGACTTACCTCATGCAAATGTCCCTCTCGGCGGCGGGTCCCGGTGGCGTTTCGGCAGCGTTTCAGCGGGGGCGGTGGCGGTGGCGGTGGCCGGTCTTCTGACCGGCTGCCGCCACCGCCATTGCAAAATAAAAAAGGAAAGTAAAAAAAAATACACACACACCCGTGATAGGCTACGTAACGATTTACATAGCCTATCACGGCTAGATTTCCAAAGTCAGCCATGTTAGGCTATGTAAATTGTCACGTAGCCTATCACGGGTGACTTTGAAAAAAAAAACGCGTACGCAAATGGCGGCGCCCATGGGGCGCCGCCATTTGCATTCCTTAGTTTGGCACGTCTAGTCTACGTAAAGATTTACGTAGACTACGGCGAAAATAAGGGCAACCCAAATAGCGTTCCCTTATTTTCACCGTAGTCTACGTAGGGATGGCGGAGAATTTCTCCCCGAATCTTCGGGGGGCCAAGCGCCAACGTATTCGGCCCCCCGAAATCAGCAGTAAAATTCTCTGCCCCCCGCCCCCCCGGGACGGGACTTACCTTTGGTGAATGTCCCTCCTGGCGGCGGGTCCCAGCAGCGGTTCGGCAGCGTTTCGGCGGGGGCGGTGGCGGCGGCCAGTCTTCTGACCAGCTGCCGCCGCTGCCATTGCAAAATAAAAAAGGAAAGTAAAAAAAAATACACACACACCCGTGATAGGCTACGTAACGATTTACGTAGCCTATCACGGCTAGATTTCCAAAGTCACCCGTGATAGGCTACGTGACGATTTACATAGCCTATCACAGCTGACTTTGGAAATCTAGCCGTGATAGGCTACGTAAATCATCACGTAGCCTATCACGGGGTCTTTTTTTTTAACTTTTTGTTTCGCAGCCAGGGAGACGGGGCGCTTCTCCCCGGCCTGAATTTCAGCCGGGCAAGGCGGGAAGCCTCCCCCCCGGCCTGAATTTTGGCCGGGTGAGGCGGGAAGCCTCCCCCCTTCGCCTGAACTTCGGGGGGGGGGAAGCGAAGCGCCTCCCCCCCACCGCGAAGCTAAGCTGTGAAAAGGTAAGTGACTTTCGTACATCCCTAAGTCTACATAAATCTTTACATAGACTAGACATGCCAAACTAAGGAACGCAAATGGCCCAAATAAGGAACGCAAATGGCGGCGCCCATGGGCGCCGCCATTTGCGTACACGCTTTTTTGTTTTTTTCAAAGTCACCCGTGATAGGCTACGTGACGATTTACATAGCCTGTCATGGCTGACTTTGGAAATCTACCCGTGATAGGCTATGTAAATCGTTACGTAGCCTATCACGGGTGTGGGGTTTTTTTTGGTTTTTTTTACTTTACTTTTTTTTTTCATGGCCGGGTAGACGGGGCACTCCTCCTCGGCCTGAATTTCGGCGGCGAGGGATGGGGCGCCTCCCCCCCGGCCTGAATTTTGGCCAGGCGATGCGGGGCTCCTCCCCCCCCTCGCCTGAACTTTGGGGGGAGAACCGAAGTGCCTCCCCCCCACCGCGAAGCAAGCTGCAGGACCAGTTAAGTCCCTTTCGTCCATCCCTAGTGCTTGGTCCCCTGTATGACAGAACCACCCATTCACAACCTGAACAACTATGTGGGGAATGATGAGTGATTAGTGCTATGTGGCACGCAAGAGTGATAACTGGTAATTACTATACTCACCTGTGCAGGCATGCCCTGATTTGAATCTCACTGACATATGCCATGTCACTGAAGAGTAATTCATGATAAACCAGTATGTGCAGCACAAACAGGGATCAATAAACAGATGCTTAGAGCTATGTCATGAGCTTTAGGGCAAAGCAAGCCCCACATTGTCACCAGACAGACAGTTAGAAACTGAATTGTTAGGCCCTGAGGTTGCTAATATTTACACGTATAATCTTATGCACATGAGTACTCCTGTTAAATGCATGAGTATAAATGCATGAGTTACTCATGAGCATAACAATCTGCAATAATGGGGCCATAATTTGTAGCAAATTATTTCTTTGGGTGCAACAGTTAACCTCTTTTACTGTCCATCTGAGGCCATTTTTTAAAGAAGTTTGCTGTTCAGAAATAGTTTCTACATAACTGCTGGAAGGAATGTGCAAAATGAACAGCAAGTATCTGGAAACAACAGTACAGAATTTCAACTGTGTTTGCTGCTTTTAACTAACTAAAACATAACTAAGCATAACTAAGGGCGCAATCCTATCAAGATAGGTGGCTGCCTCCAAACGAGGGATGTACGAAAGTCACTTACCTGGTCCCGCAGCTTGCTTCGCGGTTGGGGGGAGGTGCTTCGGTTCTCCCCCCGAAGTTCAGGCCGAGGGGGAAGGCGCCTCGCCCGAACGAAGTTCAGGCCGGGGGGGGAGGCGCCTCGCCCGGCCGAAATTCAGGCCGGGGAGAAGCGCCCCATCTCCCCGGCCGTGAAATAAAAAAGTGAATGTAAAAACAAATGAACACACACACGTGATAGGCTACATAACGATGTACGTAGCCTATCACAGCTAGATTTCCAAAGTCAGCCGTGATAGGCTACGTAACGATTTATGTAGCCTATCACGGCTGACTTTGGAAATCTAGCCGTGATAGGCTACGTAAATTGTTACGTAGCCTATCGTGTGTGTGTTGTTGTTTTTTTACATTCACTTTGTAATGGCGGTGGCGGCAGCCGGTCAGAAGACCGGCCACCACCCCTGCCCCGGCCGAAACACCGCCGAAACGCCACCAGGACCCGCCACCAAGAGGGACATTCGAGGGAGGTAAGTCCCATCCCGGGGGGGGTGGGGGGCGGAGAATTTCACCGCCAATTTCGGGGGGCTGAATGCGTTGGCATTCAGCCTCCCGGAGATTCGTGGAGAAATTCTCCGCCATCCCTACTCCAAACTCGGAGGCGACCGCCTATCCAAAGCAAGGCAGGAGAGGCACGGGGGGGATTGTTCCTTCCGCACCTCTCCTGCCCTGCTATTTTCCTCTAGACAGCCATTTTCAGCTGTCATACACGCAGCTCCGCTCTCCCCGCCCCAGAATGCCCCCAGCCCTGTCCCTTTTCAGTTGCTCTGTGCTCCTCTTCCGAGCACGGAGGATGGGGCTTCTCCATGCTGCCCCCGAGGCAGCGTGAACGTGGGGGAAGTCGGCTTTCTGGGAACCAACCTTGGTCAGTTCCCGAAAAGAGCATATCCTATGGCCCTCTAGACAGTGTCTAGTGGCCATAGGATTGCTCCCTAAAGGTGCAGTCCTACATTTATTTAGACAGAAAAAAGTCCTACAATTCCCAGCATTCCCTAGCAACATGGATGGCTGGAGAATGCTGGGGAATGCTGGGAATTGTAGGACTTTTTCTGTCTAAACATGCATAGGATTTCATCCTAAAGATCCAGAAGTATCTTCGCCTGAACAACTTCCACTGGTATGAACAGGACTTGATCAAGATGGAGTATTACACTTCTTTTGCAAAGCCCTATTCATTACAATGAAGCTTGTCCAAAGAACCGCCTTATATTATTTATTTAATAATATTTAAATTAAACTGCATGTAGATACAACTTAATCGAGCTATGCACAGAATACCTTCCCTGGTATAACTGTGATTTACAATTCAGAGGCATATATGCAAATGAAATCAGAGTTTGCAAAAACATAATTATAGATTCTCTTGGGAGGATTAATAGCTACTGCCTGCCCTGTTTATGTTGAGGTTTAATTTAATTCAGTTGCATGAATTCAAGGGGGAAATTAATTCAGCATTCAGTATTGTGCTCAGCCTTTAATATGCACCAATATTCAGCCCAAAGGCTAACCTGCAAAGACCACATAGACCAGATGTGGCCATGGTCTAAAAATGGGATATACTATACAAACACAAGAAGAGCCATGATGGATCAGACATTCTGTTCATACAGTGGGCAACCAGCTGTTGACCGGAAACCCACATCAAATCTCCCTACCCATGAAGTGCGAGAATTTCAGGCTAGGTATAGAACCTTGCCTTCTTCTGGACATACTTCTTTTTCTGTGTACAAGGATATATACAAGAAAGCATGCAGACAAGTAAAGCAATCTGCCAACTTACATTCAAGAATGGAATAGTCCCAATCCCTATATTATATGCTATTTCTAATCTTAAGAATTTAAGAAGAGCCATGCTGGATCAGACTAAGGGTTCATCTAGTCCAGCATTCTGTTCACACAGCGGCCAACCAGCTGTTGACCAGGAAACCACAAAGAAGACATGAGTGCAAGAGCATCCTCCCACCCATGTTCCCCAGCAACTGGTGTACATACACATACCTCCTCTGGTACCAGAGGTAGCACATATCCATTGAGACTAGTAGCCATTGATAGCCTTTTCCTCCAAGAATTGTCTAACCCTCTTTTAAAGCCATCCAAGTTGGCAGCCATCACTACATCTTGTGGTAGCGAATTCCATAGTTTAACTATGCACTGTGTGAAGAAGTCCTTCCTTTTATCTTTCCTGAATCTCTCACCAATTAGTTTCATGGGATGGCCCTGGGTTCTAGTATTATGAGAGAGGGAGAAAAATATCTCCCTATCCACATTTTCCACACCATGCATAATTTTGTAAACCTCTATCATGTCTCCCTTTACCCTCCTTGAGGGTGAAAGTGGAGAGTGCAAAAGCTGGTTTGAAACTCAACATTAACAAAACTAAAATCATGGCATCTGGCCCCATCACTTCCTGGCATATAGAAGGGGAAGAAATGGAAGCAGTGACAAATTTTATTTTCTTGGGCTCCAAGATCACCGCAGACAGTGACTGTAGCCATGAAATTAAAAGACGCTTGCTCCTTGGGAGGAAAGCTATGGCAAACCTAAACAGCATAGTAAGAAGCAGAGACATCACCTTGCCGACAAAGGTTCGTATAATCAAAGCTATGGTTTTCCCAGTAGCAACGTATGGCTGTGAGAGCTGGACTATAAGGAAGGCTGAGCACCGAAGAATCAATGCTTTCGAACTGTGGTGCTGGAGAAGACTCTTACAAGTCCCCTGGACTGCAAGGAGGCCCAATCAGTCAATCCTAAAGGAAGTCAACCCTGACTGCTCATTAGAAGGACAGATACTGAAGCTGAAGCTCAAATATTTTGGCCACCTAATGCGGAGAGAAAACTTCCTGGAAAAGACCCTGATGCTGGGAAAGATTGAAGGTAAAAGGAGAAGGGGACGGCAGAGGATGAGATGGCTAGATAGCATCACTGATGCAATGAATATGAATTTGAGCACACTCTGGGAGGGAGCGCAGGACAGGAAGGCCTGGCGTGCTATGGTCCATGGGGTCATGAAGAGTCGGACACAACTGAACAACTGAACAACAACAAATCATGTCTCCCTTTACCTTCCTCCCCCCCGCCACTGTTTTTCCAAGCTAATCCCAACTGTTGTAACCTTCCCTCGTAGGGGAGATGCTCCAGCCCCTTGATCATTTTAGTTGCCCTTTTCTGCACTTTTTCCAGCTCTACAATATCTTTTTTTAGGTCTGGTGACCAGAACTGTACTCAGTATTCTAAGTGTGCTTGCACCATAGATTTGTATAAGGGCAGTATGATATTGGCAGTTTTATTCTCAATTCCTTTTCTAATTATGCCTAACATGGAGTTTGCCTTTTTTTACAGCAGCCACACTATGGGTTGACATTTTCATCAAGCTGTCCACCACAACCCCAAGATCTCTTTCTTGGTCAGCTCAGATCCCATCAGCATATAAGTGAAGTTGGGATGTTTTGCCCCAACGTGCATCAGTTTACACTTGCTTACATTGAACTGCATTTGCCATTTAGATGCCCATTCTCCCGGTTTGGAGAGATCCTTTTAAAGCTCCTCACAATCCCTTTTTGTTTTAACCAACCTAAATAATTTGGTGTCGTCAGCAAACTTGACCACTTCACTGCTCACTCCTAATTCCAGATCATTTATGAACAAGTTGAAAAGCATTGGCCCTGATTCAGATCCCTGTGGGATCCAGCTATTTACATCCCTCCATTGGGAGAATTTACCATGTATTCCTACTCTCTGCTTTCTGTTCTTTAACCAGTTGCTGATTCATAAGAAGACCTGTCCTCGTATTCCCTGACTGCTAAGGGCTGTCTTTAAAAACCATTTAAAAACATAACTCATAATGCATTCAAGCATCACATGGATGTTTGGAATGCAGGAATGTAGGAGTACATTTCACATACTTAATCCAGACTCAGAATGGTAGCAGGGGAATTTGCACCATCAGGAATGTACCATTTAGGCTTGCAACAAGACATACATGTACAGAGAGGCCTGGAAGTTCTTCACTATTCACATATTTAACAATCCTTGGTTTAGGGGAGAGAGGAGTTCCCATGTTCCACCCAATGGGCACCCAGGAATGTATCTATACAAATTGTATGTATGTGTGTGTGCACGCATGTGTACACATTACACACACATACATATAATGATTAACAATAATTGTTCAATGTAACATTATTACAACAATGGCAAAACTAACCCCTTGGACTTAGGGGTGTACGAAACCCCACTTACCTGGTTCCGCCGGGTTCCGCTGGGGGGGAGGCGCTCCGTCCCTCCCCTGGAATCCTGGCCAGCCGGCTCCGCTCTGCGGGGATTCCGGTGCTGGGGGTGGAGGAGACCCCGATGCAACTGGGGGCTACCCGAGCCTCACTGCCGCCAGAGGAGCTTCAGCGCCGGTGGGTTGAGCGCCGATGTTTTCGATGTGGAAGTCTGGGACATTTCGCCAAGACCTGCCCAGTTAAATCCACGGCTCTGCTGCCTCCTCCTCCTCCTCCTCCTCCTCCTCATCCCCAGGCTTGACTAGACTGCCCCCCAAGCTTCTTGGGGGCCTCCAGTGTGGGGGTCAGCTCCCCACCGGCTGGGTGCTTTCCCCAAACCCCCCACCCTCCCATCTGCGGTTGCATGTTCACCTCCCCCCCCACTCTACCCCCTTTTCTTTGCGAGGTGGCCTGCTTTACCATTCCGGCTGGGTCTATGTGCCTTCTAAACCCCTCCACGAGAGGGTCCTCCATCAGTGCCACAACTCCCCCACAGCTGGGCATTTTGGCATCGCCAAGGCCCTGCATGGAGTGACTAGGGATTTTTAGTGGCCTCGTGTGTGTCAGGACGTCAAGTCCTATGTCGCCTCCTGCCCAACCTGCCAGCGAGCGAAGGCCCCCTCAGGCAAGCCCACAGGCTTGCTTCACCCCCTGCCTACCCCCTCAGGACCTTGGAAGCTGCTCTCCCTTGACTTCATCACTGACTTGCCTCGCTCACACGGTAAGACCACCATTCTGGTGATGGTGGATTTGTTTTCTAAGATGGCCCATTTCATCCCCTGCTCGGGGTTGCCCACAGCCAGGGAGATGGCGGAGCTGTTCATGGCGCATGTTTTCCGCCTCCACGGATGGCCCGAGGGCCTCATTTCCGATAGGGGGGCCTAATTCACTGCCCATTTCTGGAGGGAGCTACTGGTGTTGCTCCATGTGATGCTCTGTCTTTCCTCCGCCCACCATCCATAGACGGACGGTCAGACCGAGAGCATCAATGCTACTCTGGAACAATATCTGCGCTGTTATGTCAATTACCAGCAAGATGACTGGGTTTCCTTGCTGCCTCTTGCAGAATTTGCTTATAACAATGCCTGCCATGCTTCCACCTGCCAAACTCCATTTTTTGCCAATTTTGGTTACCACCCCAAGGCCTTCCCGTCCACCCTAGCTCCCTCTTCGGTGCCAGCAGCCCAGGACTTCTTAGAGGAGTTGCGAGCGGTACACCACCTCTTACGGGACTCCCTTGAGCAAGCCAAGACAGCCTACAAGGCCTCTGCAGACCGGCGGCACCAGCCGGGTCCGTCTCTGCAACCGGGGGACTGGGTTTCGTTGTCAACCCAATACCTCCCCTCTCACTCGCCCGCACGGAAGCTCGCGCCTCGCCGCACGGGGCCTTTCCAGGTTATGGCCCAGATTAACCCTGTTGCTTTTCGCCTGGCTCTCCTCCCCTCCATGAAGATCCATCCTGTTTCTCATCGGTCCTTGCTGTCCCCCTGGTTTCTGGCAACCCTCATAGCTCAGTCGGCTCCCCACCACCACCAGTGCTGGTGGAAGGGGAGGAGGAGTTTGAGATCATGGAGATTCTGGACTCCCAACTTTCCCGTGGCCGCTTGCAATATCTGGTTGACTGGAAGGGGTACGGGGCTGATGAGCGATCCTGGGAACCCGCAGAAAATGTGCATGCTCCGTTGCTGCTGTGGCGCTTCCACCAGCTGTACCCCCACAAGCCCGGGGCCCCAGGGGAGGAGCAGGAGGGGGGCCTCATGGGAGTGGGGATGATGTCAGGGTGGACACTGAGCCCATAGAACCCCAGAGTAGTTCTGATTCGGAGGAAGAGCAGTCGCTCCTGGGAGAGGAGTGCGCCCCTTTTTCCCAGGGCCCGCAGCTGACAGAGATTCCTCCCACCCACATTCCTAGATTAGAAAGCAGTCCAGGGAGTGACCCAGCACCGATAGCGGACTGGTTGGATGCGCGGCGCAGATGCAGAGAGCGGCGCCAAATGGAGAGCGCGGAAAGGAGGCGTAGCGCCCGGTTGGCGCTCAAAGAACGGTTGCACCCAGAGGATCCAAGGGAAAAGGGGAGGGATTCTCCCTAGTCCTTATATTCAGGGGTCTGCCAGTAATTGCTTTTCAAATGGGGACCAACTGTTCTAACTTAGGACATAGGGATGCTGCTGCTCAGATCTAGTTGCTACCTGTAGAGCTGTTAAGTTGTAAAAGAAGAATAAAGCTTTGAAAAGAATCCCTTTGTCTGTATCTGGACTTGGCTACTGGATTAGACTGAGAGCCCTCCAAGGAGCCCTTGACAGCTACCCGAGCCTCACTGCCGCCAGAGGAACTTGAGCACCGGCGAGCTGAGCGCCGATGTTTTCGATGTGGAAACCTGGGGCATTTCGCCAAGACCTGCAGAGTTAAATCCACAGCTCCACTGCCTCCTCCTCCTCTCCTTCCCCCTCCTCCTCCTCCTCATCCCCAGGCCTGACTAGACTGCCCCCCAAGCTTGTTGGGGGCCTCCAGTGTGGGGGTTAGTTCCCCACTGGGTGGGTGCCTTCCCCAACCCCCCCCACCCTCCCATCTGCTGTTGCATGTTCACCTCCGCTCCTCACAGCGGGGTGGGGTGGAGGCCCTAGCTTTAGTGGACTCGGGGGCTACGACTAGTTTCATGGATGAGACCTTCGCCCTCTTCCACAGGATTCCTACCCTGCCCCTTCCTGCCCCCTTGGCAGTGCAGACCATTGATGGGCGTCCTCTCTCTTTGGGCGAGGTGACCCGTATTACAGTTCTGCTCACTCTGCACACCCAGTCCCACGTTGAGCAGATTCAGTTTCACTTAGCCAAGGTTCTCTTATACCCAATCGTGCTGGGTTTTTCCTGGATCTCTAAGCACAACCCTCAGATTTCTTGGGGGCTTCAGCAAGTGCAGTTTGCATCTCCCTACTGCCGGGAGCATTGCCTCACGGAGGAGGCGCCAGTCCCGGCCCAGGCATTAACCCTTCCCCCCCCCCTCCTTGTCTGTTTCTGGCAGTCCTTCAGCTACCGTCATCCTCCCAGAGAAGTATGCAGCTTTTCGGGAAGTGTTTGACAAGAAGGAGGCTGACTGGCTTCCCCCCCACCAAGGCCTGGCAGCAGCTGTGGTGCCTCATTCTTGGGAGGAGCTCCTTCTCTCTGCACAGCCTCAGGATGCTTTTGTTCGCACAAAGGTGGAGGAATTGGGGCTAGCCTCTGCCCCCCCCACCCCCTTCTCTTTGCGAGGTGGCCTGCTTTACCATTCCGGCCGGGTCTATGTGCCTTCTAGACTCCTCCGCGAGAGGGTCCTCCATCAGTGCCACGACTCCCCCACAGCTGGGCATTTTGGCATCGCCAAGACCCTGCATGGAGTGACGAGGGATTTTTGGTGGCCTCGTGTGTGTCAGGATGTCAAGTCCTATCTTGCCTCCTGCCCAACCTGCCAGCGGGCGAAGGGCCCCTCAGGCAAGCCCACAGGCTTGCTTCACCCCCTGCCTACCCCCTCAGGACCTTGGAAGCTGCTCTCCCTTGACTTCATCACTGACTTGCCTCGCTCACACTGTAAGACCACTATTCTGGTGATGGTGGATTTGTTTTCTAAGATGGCCCATTTCATCCCCTGCTCGGGGTTGCCCACAGCCAGGGAGATGGCAGAGCTGTTCATGGCGCATGTTTTCCGCCTCCACGGATGGCCCGAGGGTCTCATTTCTGATAGGGGTCCCCAATTCACTGCCCATTTCTGGAGGGAGCTACTGGTGTTGCTCCATGTGATGCTCCATCTTTCCTCCACCCACCATCCACAGACGGACAGTCAGACTGAGCGCACCAATGCTACTCTGGAACAATATCTGCCCTGTTATGTCAATTACCAGCAAGATGACTGGTTTTCCTTGCTGCCTCTCGCAGAATTTGCTTATAACAATGCCTGCCATGCTTCCACCCGCCAAACTCCATTTTTTGCCAATTTTGGTTACCACCCCAAGGCCTTCCCGTCCACCCTAGCTCCCTCTTCGGTGCCAGCAGCCCAGGACTTCTTAGAGGAGTTGCGAGTGGTACACCACCTCTTACGGGACTCCCTTGAGCAAGCCAAGACAGCCTACAAGGCCTCTGCAGACCGGCGGCCCCAGCCGAGTCCATCTCTGCAACCGGGGGACTGGGTTTGGTTGTCCACCCAATACCTCCCCTCTCACTCGCCCGCAAGGAAGCTCGCGCCTTGCCACATGGGGCCTTTCCAGGTTACGGCCCAGATTAACCCTGTTGCTTTTCGCCTGGCTCTCCCCCCCTCCATGAAGATCCATCCTGTTTTTCACCGGTCCTTGCTGTCCCCCCTAGTTTCTGGCGACCCTCATCACTCAGTCGGCTCCCCCCCACCGCCAGTGCTGGTGGAAGGGGAGGAGGAGTTTGAGATCGCGGAGATTCTGGACTCCCGCCTTTCTCAGGGCTGCTTGCAATACCTGGTGGACTGGAAGGGGTACGGGCCTGATGAGCGATCCTGGGAACCCGCAGAAAATGTGCATGCTCCGTTGCTGCTGAGGCGCTTCCACCAGCTGTACCCCCACAAGCCCAGGGCCCCAGGGGAGGAGCAGGAGGGGGGCCCTCATGGGAGCGGGGATGATGTCAGGGTGGACACTGAGCCCATAGAATCCCAGAGTAGTTCTGATTCTAAGGAAGAGCAGTCGCTTCTGGGAGAGGAGCGCGCTCCTCTTTCCCAGAGCCCACAGCTGACGGAGATTCCTCCCACCAGCATTCCTAGATCAGATAGCAGTCCAGGGAGTGACCGAGCGCAGGAAGTAGTCTTGGTGGACGCGCAACGCCTACGCAGAGAGTGGCGCCAAATGGAGGGCGCAGAAAGGAGGCGTAGTGCCCGGTTGGCGCGCAAACAACGGCTGCGCCCAGAGGATCCAAGGGAAAAGGGGAGGGACTCTCCCTAGTCCTTAAGTTCAGGGGTCTGCCAGTAATTCCCTTTCAAACAGGGACCAACTGTTCCAACTTAGGGCATAGGTACTGCGCTGCTCAGATCTAGTTGCAAACAGTAGAGTTGTTAAGTTGTAAAAGAAGAATAAAGCTTTGAAAGGAATCCCTTTGTATGTGTCTGTACTTAGTTACTGGATTAGACTGAGAGAGGCCTCCAAGGAGCCCTTGACACCGAGATCCATGGCGGAATTCTCTGACATCCCTACTTGGACTGCTTTGCATGTTAACTGGAGCAGCATGGTTGCCAGCTACTCAGTTCTTGTTGCCACTTTGCTCTAGGAACATATAAAGCTTCTTCCAATGTGGTTTGGCTGTACTTGTGCATTTACATAACACAATGGTGAGGCACCTCCCAAAGAAGTGAGCATGGTATTGCTGCTGGTATGTTATATATGTAAACATACAGGAATAGCCAAGCCATGTGGACATAATCTTCATATATTCTCAGATCAAATGAGATCAACAAAGAGGAAACAGCAACAACTCCAGGGACTGAGTAAAATGGTTGTTTTCGCGATCAAATTGCAAGGATGGATGAAAGTCCCTTACCTGGTCCTGAAGCTTGCTTCGCGGTGGGGGGGAGGCGCTTCGGTTCTCCCCCCGAAGTTCTTGGCAGGGGGGGAGGTGCCCACCCCTCCCGGCTGAAATTCAGGCCAGGGGGGAGGTGCCCCATCCCTCACCGCTGAAATTCAGGCCAGGGGGGAGCGCCCCGTCTCCCTGGCCGCGAAATAAAAAAAGTAAAAAAAAAACACGTGGTAGGCTATGTAACGATTTACGTAGCCTATCACGGCTAGATTTTCAAAGTCAGCCATGATAGGCTACGTAAATCTTTATGTAGCCTATCACGGGTGACTTTGAAAAAAAAAAGCGCGTACGCAAATGGCGGCGCCCATGGGCGCCGCCATTTGCGTTCCTTGTTTGGGCAAGGGTAGTCTACGTAAATCTTTATGTAGACTACCCCTGCCCAAATAAGGAACGCAAATGGCAGTGCCCATGGGCACCGCCATTTGCGTACGTGCTTTTTTTTTTTTCAAAGTCACCCGTGATAGGCTACGTAAAGATTTATGTAGCCTATCACAGCTGACTTTGGAAATCTAGCTGTGATAGGCTACGTAAATCGTTACGTAGCCTATCACGTGTTTGTTGGTTTGTTTTTACTTTACTTTGTAATGGCGGCGGCGGCAGCCGTTCGGAAGACCGGCCGCCGCCCCCGCCCCCGCCGAAACACTGCCAAAACGCCGCCAGGACCCGCTGCCGAGAGGGACATTCGAAGGAGGTAAGTCCCATCCGGGGGGGTGGGGGGCGGAGAATTTCCCCACCAATTTCGGAGGGCTGAATGCGTTGGCATTCGGTCTCCCGGAGATTCGTGGAGAAATTCTCCGCCATCCCTATCAAATTGATGGTTAGGGTTGCTTTGGAAATATTTGTTTGCAGACTCAACAATGGGTTGAATCCAGACCTAGTCAAACTTTCCATAGACCCACTGAAATCAGTGGGACTTATGTTAGCCATGTCTAATTTAAGTCTTATTGATTTCAGTGACTCTTCTCTGACTAAATCTGGTTCCAACCCTTTCTGCAGGAGGTGGGGGTGGGGGATTGTTATATTCACTCAGGATTTCTAATGACAATTTCACAATATGGATTTAGTAGGATCTGGTCAATGGTATGATCTTGCACAAATACTGCCGATGATACATTTTTTGAAAAGTTTCATGTGCGTGCACTCATGTGTCTTGGCAACAAAAAACGGGGGGATAGGATACAAGTTGATATTGAGCTCATGGTCCAAAATTTGGGCCACCAACTTAATGCTATTTCACCCACAACGCACTGATGTCAGTAAGGAGGGCTGTGCACCACTTTGGAGCCAAATCTCAATCCCAAAGTGAATCAGGCTGATTTGGGGGTGCTTTGCTGAGCTCTGAAGCAGGTCAGAATAGCCCTGAGGCTGTCAGAAGCGAAGCGGGTCATCCCCAAAGCGCCCCAGTGCACCTTGGAGATTCAGAGCTATTCTGAAGCCATTCTGAAGTCCAGACAGCCTGTGTCTAAAATGTGTCAACCTGCGAAAGATCAGGGAGGGAGCGAGGACAGAGGCGGGAAGGAGAGAGGAGGAAGAGGGGGGAAATGGTGAGTCTCGGTGAATGTCAACTCTAGTTGCCTGATTAGGGCTGAACCTAACCCAGCACTCTCCAATCAGTGACAGTGGTGGAGGGGTGTGTGTGTGGGGGGGGATGCAGTATATAACAGGAAATCTGTCTGCTTTCGTTTCACTGTGAGAGAGAGTTGGTTAGAGAGAGAGACTTGGTTAGAGGGAGAGTTGGCTAGCTAGATTTGTATGGTGTTTGTGTTCTATTGCAGTTTCACTTGCTGTTCTTCTTTCCTCCCACCCAGCCCTTCTCAATTCAACTATTCCTATTAGTCTTCCCCTTCTTTCTGTTCTAGATTCATTATTTTAAAAACAATATTAAAAAGTACTTTCTTTGCCTTGTTCTTTAGCTCCCCCCACCCATCCTTCTCAATTCCTGTATTCCTTCCGTTCCCATTTCAACTCTTAGCTTTCTAATATATATATATATATGTGTGTGTGTGTGTGTGTGTGTATGTATGTATGTATGTATATGTATATATATATACACACACACACACATATACACACACACACACAAAACACTGTTCTGTTAGGCTTTATGGTGTACTCCCTCCTCACCCCCAGCTTGTAGGTAGTTTTTTCTTTCTTTATCTCCTTTTCTTTTGCTTGTGTGTGTGTAAAGCACTACACATGAGTCCATACAATATACTGGGCAAAGCACTACACATTTTGTTTGTATATTATAGTGCAAAGCAAGCCCAATAGGAGGCATCTAAGGGGTCTTGGCAGAGGCAGAGGTGAGCAAGTTGCTGGTGGGACCAGAAGCACCAGTAGCCAGGCTGGCTTGCCTCCAGTCCGGATAGTGTATCCTGGTCTAGGGCAGACCTGTTTTCCCAGGTAATGTGTATTCTATTCAGCCAAAGAGACCATAAGATCATCCAGTATGAAGCTGAATAGGAAAATACTAGGGGGTTGTTTTGCACTTCAAAAAAGACCTACACCAACGATTAGGGATAGTGACCTCCTCCTAATCACCTCTTAAACACCTAACATCTCTGATTATCCCTTTATTACCTTTGCTTTTGAGTTTCTGAGACTAGCACATTTTACCTGTACCTAGCACAAAACTTCTGGGCCAAACTGTCTGAAATCTGAGAAGTGGAATCATCTTCATGGGGGCTGCCAGCTCACCATGTTTCATGTATTTATCATAAAAACTGAAAACGTGGCCATTTCTGTTTTCCAATGCAAGAAAATGGGAAAACATAAAATCCAAATAATTTGGATATCCGAATCTTGCTTTGGATCCAAATCCAAAGTGAATTGGATTGGGTCTGAATAAGTCTGAGGTGAAGTAGGGCTGATTCAGAAGGTCCAAATCGGCATCCGAAGTGAATCGGGGGGTCTGTGCACACCCCTATGAGTAAGACACTGAAATGCATTACACAGAGATGAATGCGTGCTTACTGCTGAAGATGGTACCAGCAATGAGTTGTAACTGGGGATGGCAGAGAATTGCGCCACGGATCTCCGTGAGGCCGAATGCCAGTGCATTTGGCCCCCTGAAATCTGTGGTGGAATGGCCTGCCACCCCCCACCCCCGTGGATCCCCCCTGGGATGAGACTTACCTGGGGCAGATGTTCTGGGCAGCGGCAGCTGTGGCGGCGGCTCTGATGGCGGCGGCAGCGGTGGCAGCGGCGGCAGCGGCGGCAGCGGCGGCAGCGGCGGCAGCAGCGGCGGCGGCGGCTGCGGTGGCTGGTCTTCCGACAAGCTGCCGCCGCCGCCATTTGCAGTCTGGTCGCCTGGTTTTTTGTTTTTGTTTTTTTTACAAAGACGTGATAGGCTACGTAAAGACTTACATAGCCTATCACATCCCAGTTTTTTAAAAAAATAAAACGGTGTACGCAAATGGCGGCAGCTACGGCCGCCGCCATTTGCGTTCCTTATTTTTCGCCATCTTAATCTACGTAAATATTTACATAGACTATTACAGTGAAAATAAAGGGGAACGCAAATAGCGTAGTGGGCCTTTACTTCAGTTGTAGCTTTCCTCCCTTCTGCATTACCAATACACATGTGTGCAAGGACACATGAAGTTGCACATTTTAGCCTACGTAAATATTTACGTAGGCTAAAACAGCGAATCAAAAAAGGACGCAAATAGGGCCCACTACGCTATTTGCGTTCCCCTTTATTTTCACAGTAATAGCCTACGTAAATATTTACGTAGACTAAGATGGTGAAAAATAAGGAAGGCAAATGGTGGCGGCCATAGCCGCCGCCATTTGCGTACACTTTTTTTTTTTTTTTACCCAGAGCCCTCCACAGCCGGAAATCCGGCTGCGGATGGCCCTGGCCTGGGCCTGGCAGGCTACTCCACGGAGCCACCACGAAGCACAGCCGGCCGTCAAGGATTCCGGGGGGTAGGACCGGATTGCCTCCCCCTCCGTTGAGGATTCCGGGGGAGGGATGGAATGCCTCCCCCCCCATGAACATAATCCACGGAAAGGTAAGTGGCTTTTGTACATCCCTAGTTGTAACACTCTGTAACACTCTGACTACAGCTAGGGATGTCAGAGAATTCCACAACGGATCTCAGTGAGGCCGAATGCCAGTGCATTCGGGCCCCCGAAATATGTCACAGAACGAAGCTCCCTCCCCCCCACGAAAGGCGCATGGGACGAAGTCCCCGCCACCGCCACCCCATGAAAGGCGTGCGAAACGGAGCACTTACTTGCTCCCGTTCGCGCTGCTTTGCTAATGGCGACCGTCCTGCGGCTGCCATTCACTTCCTCTTCATAGCCATGCTAGGCTATGTAAATACTTACGTAGCCTATCACGGCTAATGCAGGGACGTCATTTGCATCCCTGCGGAGGCTGTGATAGGCTACGTAAGTATTTACATAGCCTATCACGGCAGAGGGGAAAAAACCCAGCGTATGCAAATGGCGGTAGGCAGCCACCGCCATTTGCGTACGCTGGGGTTTTTTCCCTCTGCTGTGATAGGCTATGTAAATACTTATGTAGCCTATCACAGCTAAATACAGGGATGCAAATGGCGGCGGCTACGGCTGCCGCCATTTGCGTCCCTGCAGGCTGCCCAGTGGCCAGATGTCTGGCTGCGGGTGGCCGGAGCTGGCCGGCGGCTCCGCAGCTTGGCCGTGGAGCAGAGCCAGCCAGGCAGGATTCCGAGGGGGGAGGACTGGATCACCTCCCCCCCCGTCGAGGATTCCGGGGGGAGGGAAGGAGCACCTCCCCCCCCAGCAGAAACAGAATGGAACAGAAAGTAAGTGTTCCGTCCATCCCTAATTATAACTACAGAAAGAACAGGTCAGTAAGTGGGGAAAAAAATAATTTTTTAACTTTGCAAACCTTAATTCTAATGAAATGGTACTAGCTGCTGTTAGTATAGATTTTATTCAGATAACAATGAACTCTTCAATGTTTTAAATATATTTTAAAATGTGTGTTGGTTTGTAGTACGTGTGAGTAATACAAGAGTGAGGTAACAACACTTGAATAATATTTCTGCTGAAGCTTTGTCACATCGATGGTTTTTGCGTATGTGCAGAGACTTGGACTATTACTAAAATCACTGAGGTGAAGTAAATCTTTTATCACCGAAGTTGATAGTTAACCCTGTCTCCATACTACTATAAAGCACTCCCTATTCCCAGGCAATGAAAAGTCCAGGGCTAATGCTTCAGGGCTTAGTTCCCACTGAATGAGAAAGTGCAACTTCATGTATCCTTGCACACATGTGTATTGGTAATGCAGAAGGGAGGAAAGCTACAACTGAAGTAAAGGAGGAGAAGGCAACTCGGTGTGTTCCAGATGTTTTGGACTACAACTCCCAGAAGCCCCAGCAAGCATGACTACTACTACTATTTATGATGATGGTGATGATGATGTATTAATCACTTCCCAGCACAAAAAGCCTCAAAGCATCTAACACTCACAAATACAGGAATACATAATTAATAACATGAAGAAACCAAAATCAATATAAACCATAATTGGCACAATAATAAAAATAAGCACCATAAAGACATAATCTAAAAACAATACAGTACAAAATGCCTTCTACCAGCTTTGTCTGGGAGCCTGTCTGGACCTTATCTGGATGGGGATAGCATCAGTGGTCTATCCTCTGGTAACATCTAGGTTAGATTACTACAGTGAGTTGTACATTGGGCTGCCTTTGAAGACTTTGGGAACTGCAGCCAGGATAGGAAATTAACTCCGTTGAGTTGTTTATTATGGATTTACCCAATTTACACCTGCTGAGCCTTTAAGCGAGCCAAGATAGAGCTGCCTACCAAAATCTGCATTTTTTTTGCAAGCTTTGTGCTGCAGCTCATCTCAGGAAAAATATGAACAAAAATGCACAGGTTAGGAAAAAAATGCACAGGTTAGGTTGGTTTTGTGCACCCAACATGTGTATATTTTAGGAAAGTGCACACAACAAAGCTGCATTACAGCAATGTAACATTCTTGGGGGGAAATGCATGCATTTAAATGCACACAAAAAAATTATACATTAGGGAAAATGTGCACAAAAATTAATAACGTTTTCTAAAAAAAAATCGCAAGCTTATGGGGACATGGGACAGAGTGAGCTTGACCTTAACCATCTTGGCAAAAGCGAGATTGAGAGATCCATCCCTAATTGCAGCTAGTGCAGAATGCGAGGAGCAGGCTGTTGACTAGTGCAAACATATCATTCTGGTCCTGGCTTGCCTACACTGGCTGGCAATTTGTTTCTGGGCCAGATTCAAAGTGCTGGTTTCAACCTATAAAGCCCTACATGGCTCAGGGCCCCAAGGATGCCTCCCCAGTATGAGGCCCTTCTCTGTGTGCCCCCTCTGAAAGAAGCTCGGGGGGGAAGAGTGTTAGTTCGGCAACAGGCCTTTTCCGTGATAGTCCTGTGTTTATTTTATTTATGCGTTTCATTTCTATACTGCCCAATAGCCGAAGCTCTCTGGGCAGTTCACAAAAATTAAAAATTTTAATGGAACGCTCTCCCCAAGGAAGCTCGTCTGGCAGGGACACTGTCATCTTCTTTTGCCACTAGGTGAAAACATACGTATTTTCCCAGGTGAATCCAATTCAGTAGCTCTTTTGTGAATGCAGCAGGTGTGATACACAGAACGTCAAGTGTCCCATTCTCATATATGAGCAAAATGAAAGTTCTTTGTATGCAGTAGGAATTCACAGTGGCCTAGTGCAGATATAAAATTCTGAATTCAGTTTAAATAATGGCCAATATGAGGTGAGAGATTAGTGATTATCATCTCCCACAGTGTTTGTTTTGCTAATCAGTAGTCTCCCAGTACTGCTTTGAAGACTGGGGATGTGGTACTCTGGGAGAAGGCTCCTCTCTTTCTTTCCTTCCATGCCCTTTTCCTGAAATTAATGCATGTTTACCCAAGGAGCTGCTATTAGTTCTGCAGGGAAAACAAGACAGGAACATATGCTGGTAAGATTGGTTTAAAATCTTGACCCACTACAACCCCATGCCTAGTTTTCTATCTAAATCAGACTGCAAGACCTCTAGGAGGGGACGTCATCTGTCTGTTGTAATCTTGCTTCTGACAGTTCAAAATACAATTTTTTCACTTCTTTATATTTGCCACATTCAGTAAGAAAACACGTCAACTCAAAGTTCACGTGGTCACAGGCTGTATATTTGCTAGTGATGCTGCTGCATTTTGTAATTAGCTAGCTTATTGGTCCATTCATAATACTCCCCTTTGTAGGAAGCCTGGATCGATGTATTTTGACTTTGCTATTAAGTTCATACCCAACTGTGAGCTTCAGAGTATACACAGTCTGCATCTAAGCAATGCCATTTCCGCACATGCGTTGATTTGGTTTAACCCTTGAATAATCTGGTGCATCCACCACTGCTTCCCTTGTCGTTGCCACTGCCACAGCTCTGGGTCCACAAGGAGGAGGAAGAGGAAGGCTGTAGATCCATCTTTTTCTTTATATACCAGCAAGTGGCAAGTAAATATCACATCATGCGAAAACAACCAATGAGGAAGAGGGTGCAGAATGCACTGATGCATGATGTCATGCCACACTACATAATTCCAAACTGCAGCTCCCAAGATTCACTTTGATATAGGGATGTCAGAGAATTCCGCCACGGATCTCAGTGAGGCCAAATGCCATTGCATTCAGCCCCCCAAACTCTGTGGTGGAACAGCCTGCCACCCCCCCGCCACCCCCCGCGGATCCCCCCCGGGACGAGACTTACCTGTGGTGGATCTTGCGGGCGGCGGCAGCTCCAGTGCGGCGGCGGCTGGTCTTCCGACCAGCTGCCGCCGCCGCCATTTCCAGGCTTGTAAAAAAAAAAAAAAAAACACGACGTGATAGGCTACGTAAATCTTTACGTAGCCTATCATGGTTGGGTGGGTTTAAAAAAAAAAATGCGTACGCAAATGGCAGCGGCTATGGCCGCCGCCATTTGCGTTCCTTATTTTTGCCGTCTGAATCTACGTAAATATTTACGTAGACTAAGACGGCGAAAATAAAGGGGAACGTAAATAGCGTAGCAGGCTCTATTTGTGTCCCTTTTTGATTCGACTTAGCCTATGTAAATATTTACATAGGGGACCGGCCGGCGGCTGCGCCGGATGGATCCTGAGCATGCTTCTGCCCCCACCCACAGGTACTTAAGGCAGGGCTGCCAGAGGCTGCTCGGGAAGGAGCCTGGGGAGGGAGGACCAGCCGGCGGCTGCACCGGGTGGATCCTGAGCCTGCTTCTGCCCCCGCCCACAGGTACTTGGGGCGGGGCTGCCAGAGGCAGCGCCTCAGCGTGTGCCTCGGCGTCGCGCCAAGTGCGACGCTGGGTGCGCACTTGGCGTCGCACTTGGAGTCACGTAGGATCTGAAGACCTACCCACCTGCCTCTCCAGAGACACCAGCAGCCACAATACCAGCAGCAAATAGCAGCAGCGGAGGGCAGCAGCTTTAAAGACAAGGGGAAAGGGGCAAACGTGGACTTTATCTGCTCCTTCTTAGCTGCTGTTCTCTTTTATCTCTAATCTTTTATATTCTTTTAAACTGTTGTGCATTTTATACCCTAACATTTTAATATGTGCCTGGGAGGACTATTGGGCAACTCAGGGGGTCGGGGAGGTGCCACCATAACTGTGGTCACGGGCAGGGGCAGGTATGGCATTGGGGGATTAACAGGCCAGCTGAGGAGAAGAGGGGCTAGACACCTTACAGCTGTCCCCTCTTCTGGTTCTTCCCCCAACCTGATTGTTCCTGGCAGCCTTACCAGTCTGCCCTCGGGTCTGGTGCTGCTGCTGCTGAATGCCAGGTCGGCCCGAAATAAAATCTCCCTTATCCATGATTTGATTGTGGATGAGGGGGCTGACCTGGCATGTATTACTGAGACCTGGGTGGGAGAACTGGGAGGGGTCACTCTCTCCCAGTTGTGCCCTCCTGGGTACTCAGTGCAGCACCAACACCGACTTGAGGGTCGGGGAGGGGGGGTTGCTGTGGTCTATAGGAATTCAATCTCCCTCTCCAGGCTTCCTGCTCATTCGAGTGCAGATCTTGAGTGTTTGTACCTTGTGTTGGGTACCCAGGACAGATTAGGGATTCTGTTGGTGTACCGCCCACCCTGCTGCCCATCAGACTCCCTGCCTGAGCTGACAGAGGTGGTCTCGGACTTGGTGTTGAGGACCCCTAGGATGAGGGTCATGGGGGATCTCAATTTCCATGCCGAGGCCACTGTATCCGGGGCGGCTCAGGACTTCATGGCCGCCATGACAACCATGGGGCTGTCCCAACATGTCATTGGCCCAACGCATATAAAAGGACACATGCTTGATCTGGTTTTCTCAACTGGGCAGGAGGATGGTGATCTGAAAGTGGAGGAATTAACATCTGTCCCTTTGTCATGGTCAGATCACTTCCTGCTGAGGTTTAGACTTCTGGTGGCCTTTCCCCTCTGCAAGGGTGGGGGACCTATTAAAATGGTCCGCCCCCAGAGATTAATGGATTCCGATGGATTCCAGAGGGCTCTGGGGGATTTTCCTGCTGGTATGGCTGGTGCTCCTGTCGAAGCCCAGGTCGCTCTGTGGAATGCAGAGATGACTCGGGCGGTTGACACGATCGCGCCCAAGCGCCCTCTCCCTCTGAGCAGAGCCCAGCCAGCTCCTTGGTATACACCTGAGCTGAGGGCAATGAAGCAAAAGGGGAGACGGCTAGAACGTAGGTGGAGGAAAACTCGTGCTGAGTCTGACCGAACACAGGTAAGAGCCCACTATCGAGCCTACTCTGTGGCGGTGAGGGTGGCAAAGAGACAGTTCTTTTCCACCAGCATTGCATCTTCTCAGTGTCATCCAGCGGAGCTTTTCCGAGTGGTTCGCAGCCTGTTACATTCTGGGCCAGGGAGAGAGACGGTGGAACCCTCGGTAGCACGCTGTGACAAGTTTGCACGGCACTTTGAGGATGAAGTCGCTCAGATTCGTCATGAATTGGACACCACCATTAATGCAGTTCCATTGGTAGAGGCGTTCAGAGCACCGTCTGGTCCAGTTTTATTGGATGAGTTTCAGTTACTGAGGCCTGAGGATGCAGACAAGGTGCTTGGCCAAGTCCGATCGACCACTTGTGTGCTTGACCCTTGCCCTTCATGGCTTATTAAATCAAACAAGGAGGGGTTGTCTGGCTGGGTCCAGGAGGTTGTAAATTCCTCCTTGAGAGAGGGAGTGGTGCCTGCTGCTTTAAAAGAGGCCGTAATTAGACCACTCCTGAAAAAGCCTAACCTGGACCCAGAGGATGTTAACAATTATAGGCCAGTGGCCAACATCCCTTTCCTGGGCAAGGTGCTTGAGCGGGTGGTTGTAGGACAGCTCCAGGCACTCTTGAATGAAATGGATTATCTAGATCCATTTCAATCGGGCTTCAGGCCTGGTTTTGGAATGGAAACTGCCTTGGTCGCCCTGTGGATGACCTCTGCTGGGAGAGGGACAGGTGGAGTGTGACCCTGTTGATTCTCCTGGACCTCTCAGTGGCTTTCGATACCATCGACCATGATATCCTTCTGGATAGGTTGTCTGGGTTAGGAGTTGGAGGCACTGCACTACAGTGGTTCCGCTCCTACTTGGATGGCCAATTCCAGAAGGTGGTGCTGGGAGATTATTGCTCTGTGCCATAGCAATTGTGCCATGGGGTTCCACAGGGCTCTATTTTATCCCCTATGCTGTTTAACAACTACATGAAACCGCTGGGGGAGATTATCTGGAGGTGTGGGCTGAGGTGCCATCAATATGCAGATGACATCCAGCTCTACCTCTCTTTCTCATCAAAACCAGGTGAGGCAGTGGCTGTTCTGAATCAGTGCCTGGGCATGGTAATGGACTGGATGAGGGCCAATAAACTGAAACTCAATCCAGACAAGATGGAGGTGCTGTTAGTGGGTGGTTCGTCTGCCCGGCTAGGTGATATTCAACCTGTTCTGGAGGGGGTTGCACTCCCCCTAAAGGATCAGGTTCGTAGTTTGGGGGTGCTTTTGGATCCAGAACTGTCACTTGAGGCACAGGTGAACTCAGTGGCACAGAGCACTTTTTATCAGCTTTTATACCAACTACGCCCTTATCTGGACAGAGATAGCCTAGCTACAGTTATCCATGCTCTGATAACTTCTCGTCTAGATTACTGCAATGCGTTATACGTGGGGCTAGGGGTGGATGAAAGTCACTTACCTGTCGTCGAAGGCCGTTCGCGGTGGGGGGGAGGCGCTTCGCTGCTCCCCCCGCGAAGTTCAGGCTGGGGGGGAGGATTCCCGCCTCGCCCGGCCGAAATTCAGGCCGGGGGGGAGGCTTCCCGCCTCGCCCGGCCGAAATTCAGGCCGGGGAGGAGGCGCCTCGCCTCGCCCGGCCGCAAACGCGAAAGTAAAAAAAAAAACGCCCCCTGATAGGCTACGTGACGATTCACGTAGCCTATCATGGCTAGATCTGCAAAGTCAGCCGTGATAGGCTACATGAATCGTCACGTAGCCTATCACGGGTGACTTTAAAAAAAAAAAAATGCAAATAGCGTTGCCCTTATTTTCGCCGTAATCTACGTAAACATTTACGTAGACTACAGCGACCAAATAAGGAACGGGAATGGCGGCTCCCTATGGGGGCCGCCATTATCCGTACACTCTTTTTTTTTTTTTTCAAAGTCACCCGTGATAGGCTACGTGATGATTCACGTAGCCTATCATGGCTGACTTTGCAAATCTAGCCGTGATAGGCTACGTGAATCATCACGTAGCCTATCAGGGGGCGTTTTTTTTTTTTTCTTTCATTGCAATAGCGGCGGCGGCAGCCGGTCGAAAGACCGGCTGCCTCTCCCGCCTCGCTCGAACACCCGCCGAACCGCCGGCTGGACCAGCCACCGGGAGGGACATTCGGTGAAGGTAAGTCCCGTCCCAGGGGGGGGGCGGGGGGGTGCAGAGAATTTCTCCCCAAAACTTGTTCGGGGGGCCGAACACGTTGGCGCTCGGCCCCCTGAAGTTTCGGGGAGAAATTCTCCGCCATCCCTACGTGGGGCTACCTTTGAAAATGGTCCGGAAACTTCATCTGGTCCAAAATAGGGCAGCAAGATTGTTAACAGGGACTGGCCTGCGAGCTCATATTACGCCAGTACTTTTCCAGCTGCACTGGCTGCCAGTCCATTTCCGGTCCCGATTCAAAGTGCTGGTGTTAACATTTAAAGCCCTTAATGGCTTGGGGCCAGGTTACCTGAAGGATCGACTCCTCCCATATGTGCCTGCCCGGACCTTAAGATCATCAGCAGCAGCCCTTCTCCGTGAGCCCCTGCCAAAGGAAGTGAGGCGGGTGGCTACTAGGAGGAGGGCTTTTTCTGCTGTGGCACCCCGGCTCTGGAATGAGCTCCCTAGTGAGGTTCGCCTGGCGCCTACATTGTATTCCTTTCGGCGCCAGGTGAAGACCTTTTTATTTTCCCAGGCATTTTAGCATTTTAGCTTTCTAAATTTTTATCTTTGCTGTTTTAAATCTGTATTTTACACTCCTGCACTGCTGCTAGATTTTATTGTGGTTGTATTGTTATATTGTGGTTTTAATGTTCTATATATTTTAAATTGTTTTATTGTGTGTTTGGTTTTAATTTTTGTGAACCGCCCAGAGAGCTTCAGCTATTGGGCGGTATAGAAATTAAATAAATAAATAAATAAAAATAAATAAATTTACGTAGGCTAAAATGGTGAATCAAAAAGGGATGCAAATAGTGCTCGCTACGTTATTTGCTTTCCCCTTTATTTTTGCCGTCATAGTCTACGTAAATATTTACATAGATTCAGACGGCAAAAATAAGGAATGCAAATGGCGGCGGCCATAGCCGCCGCCATTTGTGTACGTGGGTTTTTTGTTTGTTTGTTTGTTTTACCCAGAGCCCTCCACAGCCAGAAATCCGGCTGCGGATGGCTCTAGGGATGGCGGAGAATTTCTCCACGAATCTCCGGGAGGCCGAATCCCAACGCATTCAGCCCCCCAAAAGTGGCGGTGAAATTCTCCACCCCCCTGCCGCCCCCCCGGGATGGGACTTACCTCCTTCGAATGTCCCTCTCGGCGGTGGGTCCCGGCGGCGTTTCGGCGGCGTTTCGGCAGCGTTTCGGCGGGGCCGGCGGCCGGTCTTCCGACTGGCTCCCACCTCCACCATTACAAAGTAAATGTAAAAAAACACACACACGTGATAGGCTATGTAACGATTTACGTAGCCTATCACAGCTAGATTTCCAAAGTCAGCTGTGATAGGCTACGTAAATCATTACCTAGCCTATCATGGGTGACTTGGAAAAAAAAAAGTGCGTATGCAAATGGCGGCGCCCATGGGCGCCGCCATTTGCGTTCCTTATTTGGGCCCGGGTAGTCTATGTAAAGATTTACGTAGACTACGGTGAAAATAAGGGCAATGCTATGCGGGCCCAAATAAGGAACGCAAATTTTCATACGCACTTTTTTTTTTTCAAAGTCATCCACGAAAGGGAAGTGACTTTTGTACATCCCTACTTTGATATTGTGCATGCGCAAAAAATCTGTAAACTTGGAATGAGATTTTGTATTAAAGGAGAACTCTTGTCTCAGATAACATGGTTGAATTCATTATTTTCCAAGGAAATAATGCATTCACCCAGGGTAACTTCGCCCATCGCTAATATTTGCCAGAGATGTGTTCTTCCAACTTCTGTCACCATTTCTCTTAATACATTTGTGAGTCTTTAAAGTGCCACAAGACTCTCTGTTGTTTTTGCTGTGACGGACTAACACAGCTACACCTGTGGCATTTGGAATCGCTAACTGTATTTTGAGAGGATTTGTCCTAACATAGCACATTTTGCTGTGGTTGAGTATCCTGCTTATGAAATGTGTCATTCAACCAAGCTGCATTTTTCTTTGTTCCTAGTAATTTCATATCTGAAGCAGAAAAAGAGGAGGTTTAATAATTTTCGAGCAGCCTAAGAGAACAGCAGTTCCTTGAGCTGAAGTTGGCACTACTTAGAGCCAGGACAGGTTTTTCTCTCTTTTCCCCCTATTTTTCCTTTCTTTTCTCTTCTGATCACTGTCATTTGTCCCACAAGTTGTAAATGACTAATTGAGAGAGGGAGTGGTTCCAAGAAGCCATAATTTGACCAGTCCTGAAGAAACCTAGCCAGGACCTAGACCATGTTGGCACCTATAAACCAGTGGCTAGCATAGGGATGGACGAAAGTCACTTACCTGATCCCGAAGCTTCCTTCGCGGTGGGGGGGAGGCACCCCGTCCCTCCCCGCCGAAATTCTGGCCAGGGGGGAGCGCCCCGTCTCTCCGGCCACGAATCCTGTTGTCCTGCTGGGATGCAAATGGCGGTGGCCGTAGCCGCCGCTGTTTGCGTCCCTGGCCTGCAGTCAGCCGTGATAGGCTACATAAATGTTTACGTAGCCTATCATGGCTGGCTTTCAAAAAAAAAAAAGCGCATACGCAAATGGCGGCCCCCATGGGCGCCGCCATTTGCGTTCCTTATTTTGGCACGGGTAGTCTACATAAATATTTATGTAGACTACAGCGAAAATAAGGGCAACGCTATTTGGGCTATGTAAATATAAGGGCTACGTAAATATTTAAATATTTACGTAGACTACCCGTGCCAAAAATAAGGAACACAAATGGTGGCGCCTATGGGTGCCGCCATTTGCGTACACGCTTTTTTTTTTTCAAAGTCAGCCGTGATAAGCTACGTAAACATTTACGTAGCCTTTCACGGTGTTTTTTGAAAATCTAGCCATGATAGGCTATGTAAATCTTTGCGTTGCCTATCACGTTTGTTGTTGTGTTGTTGTTGTTTTTACTTGGAAATGGCGGTGGCAGCAGCCAGTCGGAAGACCGGCCGCTGCTGCCACCGCCGAACTGCCGCCGAACCGCCACCGGGAGCCGCCGCCGCGAGGGACATTCGTCAAAGGTAAGTCCCATCCCGGGAGGGCAGACCGTTTCTCCACCAATTTCGGGGGGCCAAATGCATTGGCATTTGGCCTCCTGGAGATTCATGGAGAAATTCTCTGACATCCCTAGGCTAGCATTCCTTGATGGGCAAGGTGATCAAGAGAATGGTGGCTGGTCAACTCCAGTCATTCTTGGATGAAGCTGATTATCTAGATGGGGTAAGATTTGTTTGTTGGTTTGTTTGAACATGTATACCCTACTTTTCTACTGCTGAGCATAGTGTATGCTATGAATGAACATCTGACTTTTTATTTTAAATTATTTAGGTAAATGTCTTCAAATGCTTCTTTATCTATACCAAAAAAATGCTTAGAAAGGATAAGGTCTGAAATAGTTTTTATATTGATTATTGTTTTTCTTATGGTTGCATTTTTCTCCGCGAGCCTTTGGCATTTCATAGTATAATTTTCTCATGAGCCATGTCTCATGAAGGACTCTTACAAATATTATATTGGACACCCTGGCAGAAAGCTGGCCTGATGTAATGAAATACTGAGAATATGAAATGAAATGGATTTTTAAGAGAAAGGTGGTAATATTTGTTTAAATCATAAACATGCTGATTTGTTGTTGTTTTAAAGCAAACCTGCTTCCGAACTGTAGAGAAGGATGCTGCCATGCCACAGGCATCCAGCAATTAACCATCGATCATGTCACTCTGATAAATGGCAGCCTGAGAGGTGAGCCTTTGAGTGGCAGATGTTTGCTGGTGGTGTTTTGAAGAGATTCCATTGAAATGGCAGAGGTGCTAGTTAAAATTAGCTTGAGCTGGATTTTTGTGGGCTTTTATTTTTACATGAAATCTCACAATGAAATAGACATTTTTTGTCAGCAGGGTTGGCAGCTTATGTGAGAAATCTGTCTTTTTTAGGCTGTTCCATAGCAGGCTGGTGGGCAGCTTCCAAGCCTTGGAGCTCTGAAGACCATGAGCGGCTAGCCCTTGGAAGAGGGAAATGGGCAGTGCCTGAGGTACACACAAGGATTAGGCTAGAGGAAGCTTGCCAACCCTGCTAAGCCAGCTTGCTTTTCTATAACCTAAGCCAGGGTAAAACAGCCTTTGGGGGCCATTAGCACATTTGGCAATTTGAGAAACTGTCCTGATGCCATTGTGACCACCACAGCAGGGCTCACAATGGAATGTACCATTACAATAACTCTCCCTCTGACAAGGGAATGTACCACTACACAGCTGTCCCTCTGCTGACATACAAATATATATCAAAAAGAAAACTCGCCACCACTACTTTTCCTCCAGTGGGTTATCGTAAATTTCTTCCCTCCCTCAAAATGGGTGTGACTGACACTCTAATGCCAAATCCATCACATGTCTAGCAATTTCCACCCACCCCGCCCAATGCTTTGATGGGCTGTCTGCTTAAAAAAAAAAAAAAAAGCCATGTGTATATGCCATTCGATGCAAACATCCATTCAGTAATATGGAGGATTGTGCCATTTCCAGGCCATTGAAATCTTGGCAGGTGTTAAGAGAGACCAGATCCAAATCTGGTCTGGGTGCACAGAATCATTCAGAGACTAAAACAGTGTAACACAGCCTGGACAAAACTGGTATAACCCTTTTCAATATTCAATCATCAAAAAACCTTCCGGTTTAAAAGACCAGATGATAAGACTATCTCACCTTATCTCTATCCTCCCAATCTGGATTTGGGACTGAAAGACCCAGGAAAGATGTGGGTGTATGGAGGGTAAGTTGTAAGCAAGCACAACTTGTAACATTTTGTAACATCATGACTGATCATGGGGCACGTCAGATAAGGCATCAGACTCAGGTTCCAATTTCCTGGCTTTGTGAAGTTTGGACCAACATGAGATAGGCTTATTGTCTGGTCTTTTAAGCCAGCAGAATTTTTTATGATTGAATTTCCTTGGTTTTTGAAAAGCAAATGTCATATATATATATATATATATATATATATATGAATGTGTGTGTGTGTGTCCATGCACACACGCACACACGCACACACGCACACACTGCTCTGTCTGTCTTTCTCTCTCTCTTTGGAATCAGAGGTACAGTGCATCTGAACTCTGAGGTCCTCTCTCGAATATGAATATAGGAAGAGCCATGCTGGATGAGACCAAGGGTCCAGCATTCTGTTCACACAGTGGCCAACCAGCTGCCCATGAAGAACTCACAAGCAGGACATGAGTGCAACAGCACCCTCCTGCCCATGTCCCCCAGCAACTGGTGTAAATAGGCATACTTACTCTCATACTGGAGATAGCTACAGCCATCATGACTAGTAGCCCTTGATACCCTTATCCTCCATGAATTTGTCCAATGCTCCTTTAAAGCCATCCAAATTAGCGGCCATCACTACATCTTGTGGCAGCAAATTCCATAGTTTAACTATCCACTGTGTGAAGAAATACTTCCTTTTACCTGTCCTGTATCTCCCACCAATCAGCTTCATGGGATGATCCTGGGTACTAATATTATGAGAAAGGGAGAAAAATGTCTGTCTCCCTATCCACTTTCTCTAACCATGCATAATTTTAAACACGACTATCCTACAGTGGAGGCCGATGGCCAGTCTCAGTGGTGGGATGGAGGGCAAGTCAGCAGAGGCATAGGGGTGCTCTCATAGGTCATGAGAGACAGAGCCAAGAGCTCATGAGTGGTAGAGCCAAGGGGAATCAGTGGATGAGGAGCAGTCTTTGAATCCCCAACCCATACCACAGAAGGAGAAAACTAAGGCACAAAATGTGCAAGGGAGGTGGGGGATCACATAACTGCACAAAAGTACTCCTTTGCATCCACATTCTCCTGTTCTAGCAATAACTCCCATTTCACAGAGAATCAAGTGACTTTAAGATGATAACTGGGAGCAGAGAGCCCACACAGACACAATAACAATGTTAACAGTGTAAATAAGATGTGATACTCTCAGAGCCACATAGTAAAGCAGCCTTTGGAACATAGGAACAAGTTCTGAAAGCCTCCCAGCATCCATTCTTTTGTTCTGAAAGCATCCGAAAATCCATCACAAAGCATCCACCACAGCAGGCCTACTCAGAAGCAGCACAGTACAACATTATTTATTTGTTTGCTTTTTTCATTTCTGTACTGCCCAATAGCCAAAGCTCCCCAGATTATGCATGTCTTACTTGCAACAAGTAATGACTGGACTGCTCAGGAGAAAGTATAAGCATCCCTTTGTATATAATGGTGATTATGATGATTATATCCTTTAGAAGCCAGCAGGAACCCTTTGCAACCCCCCACTTTTCACACATACAAAAAAATACCCCAAGCCATAACATCAGTGATAATGATCATAATTAAAATAACATGTGATATTCTCAGAATCACACAGAAAAGCAGCCTCTGGAATACAGGGACAAATTCACACTCCTGCCTCAGCAGTCCATGGTATACAATTGTTTGCCAAACCGAATTAAAAAGTAATAGTACTCTGAGCATGTGTAGTTTTACACTTTAAACTCACTTAAATTATATCACAGCTATGACTGCAGAAATAAAATGGAGCTTACTTCTGCTGTCCTGTTCCAGCAAGCTGTGCTGAGGGAGATGAGGGTGAGAATCAGCACCATTCCTACTGAAGAGCTGGCTGGGGAATGCTGGGAGTTGTAGAACTTGTTTCTGCCTAAATGTGCCTAGGATTGCATCCTATTTTTTCCCCTCATCCCTCCCTATTATTTTTTCCTTGTCTGTCATGCCTTTTTAGATTGTAAGCCTGCAGGCAGGAATTGTCTTCACTTACTGTTTATTTGGATTTAACGTGCATGTGGTTTGTTGGGTTGTAAACTTTACTTGTCCAAAGCCTTTATAGCATGTTTGATTTGATGATCTTCCTTTTGCATTGTGTTCTTGTATGCACCATGCAATGTGTAATGAGAAACAGCTATGCCACATAGCTTTTCCATCTTGGCTCTGTGTTTCCTCCTCCCTCCCAATCCCATTTCCTTTTGTGTTATATCTTTCACAATGTAAGCCTGTGGACAGGGCTGTCTTATTTCCAATCTTCCTAGGACTCCCACATTTTTTCGACCATTCTCATTCAATTTGATAGAAGAAAAATTGCTTTCAAAAAGAAATTCAGTACTGAAGAAATTTCAGAGAAATTCTCAAGGCTTGGGTTTGAATTTCTTGAGCTTACCTTACTTATCAGGTGGCTGAGGAGTGTGCATGAGTGTCGTATCTGTCACTGTGTACAGTAATCTTTGTGGGAGCCTGTAACTTCCTCAGCACCCTACACTTCAATTGAAGCCTAGTGGAAGTCATTATGAGCTAATTCCTGCCTTAGGGGTTTTTCAAATCAGGAAGTTCAGGCAACCTGAGAGGCTATCTGTGATTAGTTAAGTTCTAAAATGGCACCAAAAGAAATTCAACATAAATTATAGACTGTCCTGAGAATGAGGCAGAACAACGGAAGCCCCTTTCATGAGGGAAAAAAAGTTTCTGGAAACTGGAGGGTGGATTTTGGCAGAGCATTAACTCCACCTCATCTCTGGAGCTTGACACAACACTGCCCCCTCCCTCACACCTGCATTGCATTGGAGGCAAAATGGGGGCCAGCCTACCAACACAGTTGATGCTGTTGCAGCTAGGGATGGCGGAGAATTTCTCCCCGAATCTTCGGGAGGCTGAGCGCCGACGCATTCGGCCCCCCGAAGTTGGTTGGGAAATTCTCCACCGGCCCCCTGACCCCCCCGGGAAGGGAATTACCTTCAGCAAATGTCCCTCTCGGTGGCGGGTCCCGGTGGTGGTTCGGTGGCGGTTCGTCACAGGCGGGGGCGGCAGCCGGTCTCCCAACTGGCTGCCACCGCCGCCATTGCAGAAAAAAAAAACTAAAGTAAAAAAAAAAACAAACCCGTGATAGGCTACATAATGATTTACGTTACGGTTGGATGAATCACAGGTCGGAATTAAGATTGCTGGGAGAATTATCAACAACCTCTGATATGCAGATGATACCACCCTAATGGCAGAAAGCGAAGAGGATCTAAAGAGCCTCTTGTTGAGGGTGAAAGTGGAGAGTGCAAAAGCTGGTTTGAAACTCAACATTAAAAAAACTAAGATCATGGCATCTGGCCCTATCACTTCCTGGCATATAGAAGGGGAAGAAATGGAAGCAGTGACAGATTTTACTTTCTTGGGCTCCAAGGTCACTGCAGATGGTGACTGTAGCCATGAAATTAAAAGATGCTTGCTCCTTGGGAGGAAAGCTATGGCAAACCTAGACAGCATAGTAAGAAGCAGAGACATCACCTTGCCGACAAAGGTCCGTCTAATCAAAGCTATGGTTTTCCCAGTAGTAATGTATGGCTGTGAGAGCTGGACTGTAAGGAAGGCTGGGGGCCGAAGAATTGATGCTTTTGAACTGTGGTGCTGGAGAAGACTCTTACAAGTCCCCTGGACTGCAAGGAGGTCAAATCAGTCGATCCTAAAGGAAATCAACCCTGAGTGCTCATTGGAAGGACAGATACTGAAGCTGAAGCTCAAATATTTTGGCCACCTAATGAGAAGAGAAAACTCTCTGGAAAAGACCCTGATGCTGGGAAAGACTGAAGGCAAAAGGAGAAGGGGACGGCAGAAGATGAGATGGCTAGATAGCATCACCGATGCAATGAATATGAACTTGAGCACACTCCGGGAGAGAGCGCAGGACAGGAAGGCCTGGCGTGCTATGGTCCATGGGGTCACGAAGAGTCGGACACGACTGAACGACTGAACAACAACAACAATCTAATTACCCTTTACATTGTTCAGTGACTAACTGGGGAAGGGGTTTGTCTATGATCCTTTTAAATCAAATAACAGTATCAATTTGGGCCAGGAACTTAGTATCCTTTAAATTATTCCCATATATCCTACTTTTCCTACCGTAGAAATCTTCTCTGCTTTAGAAATACCTCTTACACTGGTGCATTACAAAACATCGAAGCCCAGTCAGTAGTCCTAGCACAAGTTCTGAAAATGCTTAAGGCTGTCCTTGTTGCAAATCAAACTAAACAACCCACCTGATAATCACCCTTTTTTGCTGCACGTTTATTGAATTGCAAAATTATGTTATTGGTTCCAGCCTCTGTATCCCCTCTATTGGGTTGATCTGAGGTCATTTTGTGGCATTAGAAAATGTAAAAAAAATTGTCAAGGCTTATGAAAGTGGCAGAGAAAAATGCATGTTTTAAAAGGCAAAAATAAGAAATAGAAATAGAAAAAGAACAAATAATATTTAATGGCAGTGAAGAAAAAAGAAGCAAATATATAAAAAGGCAGACTGGAATAGAAAAGACATTTAAGTTATGAAACTGAACAGAAATCAGGTTTATCAGATTGCCTAGAACATAGAGAGAATATGAAATTGCTGTATTGGGATTGACAGCAAATATGTTTCCATTATAAATATACATCTTGAGGCATAAGAAAATTGGGTGAGATGAAAGAAATGAAAAGTCCAACAACCAGAAAGGTAAAATGGAAAGACATAAAAAGAATGAAGGGATTGCTGAGGAAATACTGAGGTGCAACTTTTGTCTGAGAATATTTTAGAATCTCGGAAAAAACAGTTGAAAAGGGAGCTGGTTTATATGTTATAGCCATGTAATTTGAGGCTTCTGTAAATTGTTCTGTGTGGTAGATGTTAGTGCATGGTGAGCAATGGCTTACAGCAGCACACAGTGGCCATGTTCAGATGGTCTTATTGCCTGTGCTGTTTGCCTCTGCACATATTCCCTTCACTCCTCCCTTCACAGTAAGCTGCAATTAAACCACGATGTTCCAAATTATTATTAATAGTTACTAAATAAATTACTAAAAATAAAAATATTTAATAATAGTAATAAGCAATGGTTTCATTTTTCAGCCAAACCAGAAAACAACAGTTATCAACAGAGTAGCCCAGGATATTAAGGAAAGGAAAGGTTCCTCCTGTGCAAGCACTGAGTCATTGCTGACTCCTAGAGGGATGCCGCTTTTGCTGGCATTTTCATGGCAGACTATAGAGAGGTGGTTTGCCATTGCCTTCCCTAGTCATGACTACCTTTCCCCCAGCAAGCTGGGTACTCTTTTACCGACCTCGGAAGGATGGAAGGCTGAGTCAACCTGAGCCAGGCTGGATCTACACTTACCGCCTTTTTTCACTTCCGATGAGGTTTTACCACCTGCCTTTCACACTACGCAGTAGCTGCCTCAAATTGGAACCAGAATTTCCCACTTCCGTGCTCCCGCTTATAGGGGTGGACGAAAGTCACTTACCTTTTCTCGCAGCTTGTTCGCGGTGGGGGGGAGCGCTTCGCTGCTCCCCCCGCGAAGTTCAGGCCGGGGGGGGAGGCTTCCCGCCTCGCCCGGCCGAAATTCAGGCCGGGGAGGAGGCTTCCCGCCTCGCCCGGCCGAAATTCAGGCCGGGGAGGAGGCTTCCCGCCTCGCCTGGCCGCGAACATGAAAGTTAAAAAAAAAACAAAAAAAGTCCCCTGATAGGCTACGTGACGATTCACGTAGCCTATCATGGCTAGATCTGGAAAGTCAGCCGTGATAGGCTACGTGAATCGTCACGTAGCCTATCACGGGTGACTTTAAAAAAAAAGCGCGTACGCGAATGGCGGCCCCCATAGGGAGCCACCATTCGCGTTCCTTATTTAGTTGCTGTAGTCTACGTAAATGTTTACGTAGAATACGGCGAAAATAAGGGCAACGCAAATAGCGTTGCCCTTATTTTCGCCGTAGTCTACGTAAACATTTACGTAGACTACAGCGACCAAATAAGGAACGGGAATGGCGGCTCCCTATGGGGGCCGCCATTATCCGTACACACTTTTTTTTTTTTTTTTTTAAGTCACCCGTGATAGGCTACGTGACGATTCACGTAGCCTATCACGGCTGACTTTGCAAATCTAGCCGTGATAGGCTACGTGAATCATCACGTAGCCTATCAGGGGACTTTTTTTTTTTTTCTGTGATTGCAATGGCGGGGGCGGCAGCCGGTCGAAAGACCGGCTGCCGCTCCTGCCCCGCTCGAACACCGGACGAACCACCAGCCGGACCCGCCGCCGGGAGGGACATTCAGGGAAGGTAAGTCCCGTCCCGGGGGGGGTGCGGGGGGTGGGGGGGTGCGGAGGATTTCTCCCCGAAACTTGTTCGGGGGGCCGAACACGTTGGCGCTCGGCCCCCCAAAGTTTCGGGGAGAAATTCTCCGCCATCCCTAGCTTTCAATACCCTAATGTCCCGGTATTTCCCCTTAATGTGCTCTGATTTTCTGCCTTCGCTACTATATCCAGTCGTAGTCCCCGCCCCCACCTGTCCATATAAGGCAGTGTTTGTATTTCCCTCCTGTCCAATCACAGCTCTCAGTGGCCCCATGTCTTCTTCTGGCTACCAATTGCACAGCTTCCTCAGCAGCCCCCGTTTCCTCAGCAACAAGCAAAGGGCTGGACGTGTGCGCAATTGTCTGATCTCGGAAGCTAAGCAGGGTCGGTCCCAGTCAGTAGTTGGATGGGTGACCACCTGGGATTCAGGCTTCCAGCACTGAGCAGGGGGTTGTTCTATCCCTTCAAATGAGATTAAGTTTTACCCCCTCCTATCCCCCGCTCTGGATGTGTGTGTTTTTAAATTAAGGCGTTATCCTTGCAGAATCGGGGCTTCTCCGCGATTTTTTTTTCCTAATTGAGGCATGATCTTGGAAGTGGGGGATAAGAGGGGGTAAAACTTAATCTAATTTGAAGGGATACAACAACCTCCTGCTCAGTGTAGGAAGCCTGATTCCCAGGCGGTCGCCCATCCCACTACTGACTGGGGCCGACCCTGCTTAGCACCCGAGATCAGACAAGCGCGCGCAGGAAAACAGCAGGAAAACAGCACAGCGCTCGAGTGTGAACCGAGCTTGCGCATTCGATGAAACACTGCAATAGGGAAAATGGGTGAATGTGAATACTCACGTTTTAATGCAAGAGCGTTTAACTCAACAGGACACCGAATTCATTGTGATGGCGGGTGCAATGTAGATTGGCCCCTGGATATTAAACCACAGTTTAAAATTGGTTTAAAATACTGGCTTATTTCAAAACTGGAAAGCATAAATTCCTGGTTTGGGCAAAACAGAAATTTTGACTAATTAAAAACTTTCTGGTTTAATCGTGGCTGGTGCGAAAGAAGGAGCTACTTACATGGGCAAAAGGTTCATGAATATTTCAGCATAATATGACCATCTGAACTGGGCCAATGCGATTCATTTGAGTTTTACTATACTATGGAAAATCTTACTTTTGGATCATGTGCCATACAGATGTATGACTTCAAAAGGTATTGTTGCAGAACTCAGAGTCAGAGAGACTACGGAGTGAAGGAAAAAGAGTTTTTCTTTATTTAACGTGAGGGCTTTATGGCTGGAATCACTTCCAAAGAGCCAAAATTTATTTTATTTTTTTTATTTCATTTCTATACCGCCCAATAGCCGAAGCTCTCTCCAAAAGCCCCGATTTACATCAGCAAATTGTTTTTATAGACATTATGACACATATGCAAAATCTCCCCCGCCCCTTTCTGTGTGGGTTTGCAGTATTCAGCATTTCCTCTCCTAGCACCATAGTTTATAATACAAGAAATGGGTTATAGGGTAGCCGTGATAAGCAGAGAACAGCAGAGAACATGATATACATATCACTATGACCTTAGCCTTTGTTGACAAGATAAGACATTCCTGTGTCTCATCAGCTTACAAACATATATTTCAGAGAGCAAGAGCTCAGCAAGAACATGAAGCATGAGACTGCATGAGGCTACTTAGTCTGACCCCCGATATGGCTGCTACATTCCCCCCTTAAATGCATAATTTTACTACAATTATAGCATTTCATTACGCAAATAGACATTCTGGTTTGCGAAGCATAACACAGGACTCTTATAGCAACCCTCTTACTTAGTATCTTGTTGAACTATTAGAGCGTAGCAGGCAGCTGTTTTTGTGGCCGAGGCAGTAAACAGATTGTTTAAGCAACGCATAAACCAGGGAGTGCAGAAGCATAACAGTACCCTTACTAATGCCACTGGTAAGATCAGAACAAATAATGCTTTGAGCCAGCTGAGATCTGGAAGCCAAGAGGTCAACCAATCGAGCCAATTATGTTGTCCTATTTTGATGTCAGCCACTATATGGTGCAGCTTGTTGATCTGCTCATCTACAGCATTACTATTATCAGTTAAATTAAAACAGCAAAGGTTTTGGTGCGTCTCACAACCCAGATGATGAAGAAGGAAGAGGTAATCTATACCAGCTCTATTTTCTAAAACAAAGCGACGCTGGGCTTGAAGAACTTTGCCCAGTGTTTGGACTTCTTGTTTAAGGCTAACGTTTGCTTGCTCTTGATGCCACTCCAGTGTCAATCATGAAGTCAATGTCACGGCCCCTCACAGTCAATGTCACAGCCCCTCTCAAGCTGTCTTCTCTCTCGCCCATTCTGGCTCCTTTGGTTTTCTCCTTTGTGTATTTGATTTATTTTATTTGGGCATTCATGCCACCAATGTCCATCTTGTCCACACTGGGCACACTGGTTCTTTCTTAAGAATCCTCTGCCTCTGCTGGGTCTTCTTTCATTTTTTCATCCACGTCTTCTTGGGCCTCTGGGTCGAGGGGGGTATACTGGCAATAGGCATCTAAAAGATGCTCCAAGTACGCCATGGGGCCTCGGTGGCACCTTGCAGCACTTTAGACACCTTGGTCATATTAACTGACTTCTTCATACCTGCCTTCATGGCTTCTAACAGCAGGGTTTGATACTGGGTGAGGCGCTCTAGCTCCGCTTGTGTTTTGGGATTCCAGCGGGGGGGGGGGTTACTTACAAGGAGACTTTATTGGGTAACTTACAGCACACAGGCGTACCTAATGGTAGGATCAGACAGCTTCTCTGAACCACAAGCTATTGGGCAAAATGGGTTTTATATCATACATGTTACCCATGAGGCAGCACAACACTAGCAAGCATTTTTAGCATAGGCTAGAAGTGTTTGGTTCTCAGGCACAGCTTCCTGTAAACAAACTTCGCTTCCCAGGCAAAGTGCTTGATAACACTTTCACTCATTAGTATGGGAAGAGAAATATCTCTCTCTTTCTTTTGCTTTCTTTTTCTTGCTGATCTGCCTGTATTGTACAACATGTTTCAAACTTTCTACATAAAACTTTCTGCTCCATGCACCAGCCTTGTCTCTTCATGTGTCTTTTTCAAGTTAAACTCACTTACTTAAACCTTTCTGCCCTACACTAGTCCCAATGACGCACATTTGGGATAGGCTCTTCTTTTCCTTCAAGTTACATTTGTTTCATCTTAAAGAACTATTACATTATTGTGGCTACTTTACCCCCAAGTAATAAGCTCCAGGCACAATCAGCTGCTTCTAATTCACCCTGGGGGTAACTATGGCCACGCTTCTTCTCTACAAATGTTCTTTCTCTTTGCCTCTTGTCTTCTCTTTCTTCTTCTTTTTTCCCCTTCTCTATCTGTCTGCCACTTTCTCTATTTCTCTGTCTTTTCTACTTGTCTCTGTCTTTCTCTATTTGTCTTTGTCTTTTCTCTTGTCATCCATTGGGAACCACACTCAGTATCATTTGGAGTTGCAACTAACACTAATCTGCAAATATCACATATATTTTATGATATCTAAGAAATCATAAAATATACACAACAAACTTTTTTTGCAATTTAACACAATGAATGGAAAACACTTCTTGCATGGTAAGGCATGATGGAGCAGATCCAGCAATTAGGGGGGGGGGAAAGCTCTCGGGGCTATCTATTACTAGACAAGCTAGCCAGGGATTTACAATATCACACACACACACACACACCTCTTTTCTTCTCTTCCCCTTCAACTTGGTACACGAAAGCAAAGTGCTGAAACTCAGGACGCTGGGGGGTGATGGGCATCACCTTATACTTGCATTTTTCAGGCAGCCATTAATCTTCTTCGGGGAGGCGGTGGGGTGATTTGCAGGACTTCAAAGGCAAGCTTCTCAGTTTGTTTGTATTTGTAAATCCCAAGCTCAAAACAGGAAACGATGAGGTACAGGGCAGCTAAATTTTTGCTTTGGCACGGGCAACAAATAACTCAGGTCAGCTTTCTTCGCTGGGGTCTCTAACAGGAAAACAGTCTTAATTCAAAGTTGTAACATTACTGACAGTGTCAGCCAGCCAGCTACACAGATTTCACTTTTTTTAAGACAGTTACTCCAATTTCTTCTCAATCAGGTTGGGTCTCCCAGCTTACACAGTTTATTGCAGCTTTCAGGAGCATGGTAGTAGCGTGATTTTGGCTTGGCCAGGAACATGCTGTCTGGTTTCTCGGTCTCTTCAGCACACACACTCAGGCAGTCTAACACTGGACACTTAAATTAGTGAGATTTCTTCATTGCAGGGAATCCCACAGCAAAAGCTTAATGGTTACGCTCTTCAGAAATCATATAGCTGATGGTCTACAGGCTCTATGAAATTCCAGGACAGTTCAAAGCTAAACATGGCTACCTTGACAGAGATCTTCATCATGGTCTTTCCGCTTTATTCTGCCTTGGGACAGTCTTATGGCACACTTTCTACTCGAAGAGGGGTCTAGCCTGTGCCCTGGGGGCTGATTCTTCACCTTTATTCCATTTTGCGCCTTTATCTTCTGGGTCTTCATTTTCAGTTTCTATTTCTTAGGGATTTTATCTTAATTAGGCGAGGTGATGATGTTGAACAACTCATAACATTGTGGGCAATTCTCCTGCCCCCCCTCCCGGCGCACTAGGCTAACGGCTACTTCTTCGGCCTCACACTCCCACGCTGCGTTAAAAGCCAGGCTGTCCTGCAACATTTCTCTAATTAACAGCCTCAGATCTTGTTCTTTTTTTTCTCTCAGTTTGACCTTGAGCTTTTTGCTGTTTCCTCTCTCTATTCTGAATCCTTTTTAAAAAATTCTTTTTCCTTTTTTTTTTAAACATACATCTCAAGGGGGTGCAAGTCTTGCTTCCCCCACCTCCCATAGCCTCCCACTTAAGATGAAGATGGACACAAAGAGGGAAGGGGATTGGTCAGCGAGTAAGGGGTCTCACTGACCGGCACAAGAGGAATTTTTACACCACGCACTTTGCTACTGGCCTGGGCACTCGGATGGTCAACGGTATGCAACAGAAACCACAGTAGCCACTCACACAATCATCAATTTCACCACTTCATATATCCCTGCCACCCACTTTCCCACTTTTCCACTAGAGCGAAGCAGTTTCCTCAGCGCCTTGCTGAGTATTAGTGCCTGCTCGGGGGAGTGATCAAGTCCCCCCTCCACCCCCAATTGGGTGGGTCACTTTTTGTATACGTATACTAACACTGACCTTCTTCATAAGGTGGGGCCCTCTTTTTTTCTGCCCAGTGGCCTTTCTCCTTTAGCTGGATGAGGACTAAAAATGTTGTCAATCAAATTAAGAGAATAGGACTGTTCCTCTTTCTACCATATAGACTTCTGAATTAATTGAAAAACAAACAACAGCATAAAGATAGCCATGCTGGTGCATGAGGGGAAAAATCCAAAATCCACCATTGGCCTATACCTTTATTAGGACCAACCAAAATTCCACAAAATTGTGCGAGCTTTTGAGTTCGAACTCTTCATCAGGCTAGGTGGTACAAAAAGCAGGGGATGGATAAGTCCACAAATCTGGCCAATTGTTAATGGCCATGAGGCCTGCAGTTTAGACAGACCCAGTCTTAAAATGGAGATATGCAGTCTGTATGAATTAGCCAGTGGCACATTGTTGCAGGTCTTTAATGTCTCTCTGTTTGATGTTTAATGTCTTCAACTGCCTTATTACTATAGATGGACAAAGCACAGTTGATTTTAAAAAAAACAAACCTCAATGCCGAAGAATTGATGCTTTCGAACTGTGGTGCTGGAGAAGACTTACGAGTCCCCTGGACTGCAAAGAGGTCAAATCAGTCCATCCCAAAGGAAATCAACCCTGAGTGCTCATTGGAAGGACAGATACTGAAGCTGAAGCTCAAATATTTTGGCCACCTAATGCAAAGAGAAAACTCCCTGGAAAAGACCCTGATGCTGGGAAAGACTGAAGGCAAAAGGAGAAGGGGATGGCAGAGGGTGAGATGACTAGACAGCATCACCGATGCAATGAATATGAACTTGAGCACACTCCAGGAGAGAGTAGAGGACACGAAGGGCTGGCATGCTATGGTCCATGGGGTCACGAAGAGTTGGACATGACTTAATGACTGAACAACAACAAGTTATTTTCATCCTGTTTATGACAAATTTGCAAGATTTGGGAAGTTCTTATCAAAAAATGAACAGAACAAAATTCTCACCCATCCTTACCGTTAACATCTTCCCATTTCCTAGTCACAACCTCCTAGTGTGAAATTCTAGGGATGTACGAAAGTCACTTACCTTTAGCGAAATTGATTCGAGGTGGGTGGGGAGGCGCTCTGTCCCTCCCCCCAAAATTCTGGCCGGGGAGGGAGGCGCTCCGTCCCTCCCCCCCGAAATTGTGGCCAGCTGGCTCCGTAGCCACCGCCGTTTGCGTCCCTGCAGTCAGCTGTGATAGGCTACGTAAATTTTACGTAGCCTATCACGGCTGATTTAAAAGAAAAAAAAGTGCGTACGCAAATGGTGGCGCCCATGGGCGCTGCCATTTGCGTTCCTTATTTTGGCACGTCTTAGTCTACGTAAACATTTACGTAGACTAAGACGGCGAAAATAAGGGAAACGCAAATAGCGTAGCGTCTACGTAGCATAGACTAAGACATGCCAAAATATGGAACGCAAATGGCAGCGCCCATGAGCGCCGCCATTTGCATACGCACGTTGTTGTTTTTTTCTTTTAAATCAGCCATGATAGGCTACGTAAACATTTACGTAGCCTATCACGGCTGACTGCAGGGACGCAAACGGCGGCGGCTACAGCCGCCACCATTTGCGTCCCTGCTAGCCAGCGGCCGGATGTCCGGCCGGTGGCGGAGCCGGCCCGCGGCTCCGCAAAATCCCTGCGGAGCGGAGCCAGCCGGCCAGAATTTCGGGGGAGAGGGATGGAGCGCCTCCCCCTCCCCCTCGAATCAATTTCACTAAAAGGTAAGTGACTTTCGTACATCCCTAGTCTAGATGCACACCCTCCCGATTGCCTTTTTTTTTTTTTTTTAAAGAAAAGACATGGCAGTTGGCAGGAACAGGGAGGAGGCAAATGGCTCTGGCTGGCAGGAGGGAAGGTAAGCGGCCCCAAGCCGGTTCCTCCCCCCCAGAATCCTCGCAGAGCAGAGCCGGTCCGGAGGATTCTGGGGGGGAGGGACAGATTGCCTCCCCCCTCCCATGGATTCCCCACCGGAACAGACGGTGGGGAATCCGTACACCCCTAATTCTGTTCCCAAAAATGTTTTTATCTTCCCACTGATAAAAACTACAGCCTGCTGCCCATATGTATTTCTGTTCATCTCAAAATGTCTTAAAATTCATCTGACATCAACTATGATGGTGATGATGATGATTTAATACAGTTTTGCACATGCTGGTATTAAAGGTACTGGGCAACTGGAAATCATAACAAACTATAATATAAAAGGAAGCTCTGGCACTAATAATATCTAACACTGTGAAAATATCCAGAAAATAAAAGTAAATTAGCAACAACAGCAACAATATAAAATGTATTTCAATCTTTGATTTCTCAATCCCAGCCTTTTTATGTTTGCATAGAGAAAAGGAACAAACAAGAAAAAACACCATGTGCAAAAAACTTCCCCTTCCCTAGACCAGCTCACTCTCAATAAGCAGAAAGAAAGCGTTACTAACAAGAAAACATGCTGCTTCCAGACTGTCCCCATCTCTCACAGCATCAGTCTTCAAAGGAACTCTCAGGAAAGAAACTCTTTACAAAGCACCTGATCTTGGATGACCGGCTTCAGATACTACTATTAATTATTTGATAGGTGGAGCACCTTCACTTTAGAACATAGAGACAGAGTTTGCACAACACGCTAACCCACACTCAGTGATTGAGTGTGGGTTGTTGTTGAACCATGGGTTGTTTGTTGAACCGTGGGCTAGCATGTTGTCTGAACCCAGGACATCTTATGCAAGTCAGCTTCTTAACCATGCAGTGTGGCTTATTTTTCTCAAACAAGCCATGGTTTATTGTTGGGTTGTTCAGGATGGTTAACAAGCCACACTGCATGATTAACAAGGCACCCTGTGGAAAATGTCTTCAGACAAGATGCTAGCCCACAGCTCAACAAACAACCCACGGTTCAACAACAACCCACACTCAACCACTGAGCATGGGTCAGTGTGTTGTATGAACAGCCCCAGAAAGCTAGCATGCTTCTGCATCTGCAAAATGTTGCCAAGGTGTGTGATAAACCAACAGGGCTGAGATGTTCTCATTGGATACAGGGCTGGGAAGTAGGGTGAATTCTCCTACATCCCCATCTTCTTCCCCTCCCACTATATATTTCAGTAATCTGTATGTAATAACACTGCTATTGTTTACCATTGGTTATTGTTGCTGGAGGGTACAAATAGTATATTAATGATTAAAATGCAAGCATAATTTGTATATTTTATACAAGTTATAATGTTGTCATTTGGCACAACTATCCCGATCCACAAAATGGCAAGGGAGGTGGCTGCTTAAACCTTTCCTTTCCTGGCATCTTATGGGGGATTTCCTCTCCCCAAGCACTGCCACCACCTATCAGGAAACTGCTCCTTCTTCACCTTCACTGGAAAATTCCTCCAATGGGATTTCTTATTTCCTGCAAATGCTTATATATATTTGTGAGGGAAAATAAAACAGTCTATTCTCTTTCAGGCTGCAATCCTATACCCACTTACTTGGGAGTAATCCCCATTGAACTAAATGAATTTACTTCCAAGCAGACAGGTATAGGATTGTGCTGATCTCTTTATGTGGGTAGTCCACCACACAGTCTGAGATCTACCAGAGGCTTCCATTGCATTCCAATCCAGGCCATATAAGCTAATCATGGTTCCTTGAAATGATACTTTTTTATTAAGTAAAACTAGGGGCACACAAAACAGCCAAAGTTAATCATTTTGAAGTCTCACTAATTTTAACTTAAATACATGCTTTTAAAACTAACTTACTTACTTATTTATTTATTACATTTCTATACCACCCCATAGTTCTCTGGGCGGTTTACAAAAGTTAAAACATTAAAATACAATATACAACATTTTAAAACTAAAGAACAGAGCCCTAGGGGACTCCACATAATACTTCCTTTTTCAAGGAACAACAATCCCCAAGTGACACCATCTGGATCCATCCAGAAAGAAAGGAGCAGAACTACTGCAGAGCAGTGCCCCCAACCCCCAACTCCCTCAGGCAATCCAGAAGGATACCATGGTTGATGGTATCGAATGCTGCTGAGAGATCCAAAAGAATCAACAGGGATGCACTCCCCCTTTCGATTCCCAGGCAAAGTTCATCCACCAAGGTGACCATGCCAGTCTCAACTCCATATCCCGCTCTGAAGACAGTTTGAAATGGATCCAGGTAATCAGTTTCATCCAAGACTGCTTGGAGTTGAATGGACACTGCCTTCTTGATTACCTTTCCCCCAAATGGTAAATTGCTTTCTGGCCTGTAATTATGGAAGTCTACGGGGTCAAGGAAAGGCTTCTTCAGAAGCAGTCTAACAATTGCTTCTTTTAGACATGATGGAAAATTACCTTCCCTTAGGGAGGCATTAATAATATTCAGCAAAAGTTGCTTTACCATCTCCCCTCCCTGGACTACAAGCCAGGATGGGCAAGGATTGAGAGGGCAAGTTGTCTTTTTGACCAAACCAAGCAGCTTGTCCACATCATCAGGAGTCACAAGCTGAAACTGATCCAGTTTAATCATGCAAGCAGAGTTGCTGGACAACCCGCTGTTGATTTCTGTCCCCACGACAAGTTGGCTCATATCCAAGAGATTTTTTCTGTGAAAAACTCATTAAAGACATCACAGCTACCAAATTGGAGCTACCAAAGGCTCTAAGATCATATTTGGGGGAAGGAAGAGACTGACTCAGCTTCCTAACCACACTGAACAGCTCAGCTGGGCATGAGTTTGCAGATGCGATACGTGTATAGTAGAAAGCTCTCTTCACTGCATGTATTGCCACCTCATAAGTCTTCAAATGATCCCTATGATGTGTCCTGTTGGATTCAAGTTGAGCTTTCTGCCATCGGTGCTCTAGTCATCATCCTTGCTGCTTCATCTCCCTCAGTTCTTCTGTAAACCATGGAGCTTGTTTGGAAGTGGGTAGGAGAGGATGTCTAGGAGCAGCTGTGTCAATAACCCTGGTCAGGTCTTCATTCCACACAGAAACCAGGGACTCAATAGGGTCAGTGGCAGCACCAGCCAAGAAACTCCTCAAGGCATTTTGGAATTGCAATGGATCCATCAGCCTTCAGGGGCAGACCATCTTAATTGGTCCTCCACCCCTGCAGAGGTGGATAATAGCTGTGATACCAGCCTTGACAAGACAGTGATCCATCCATGACAACGTGGAGACAGATAGAACCTCCACCCATGGATCATTCTCCTGATTGGGGCAGAAGATCAAATCGAGCATGTGACCAGGTTCATGTGCTGGCCCCTTCACCACCTGGGACAGGCCCATGGCTGTCATGGTTGCCATGAACTCCTGGGTGCACCTGGCAAGCTGGTCCCGAGCGGGATGTTGAAGTCAAGGCTAAAAGCCTGGGCGACTCCAACACCAGCTCCGAGACCAGCCCTGTGAACTCAGTTAGGGACTGTGTTAGGTAGCAGGGTGGCCAGTACACTAACAGAATCCCCAATCTGTCCCTAGTCCCGAGGCGGAGGTATACACACTCAATATGAGCCAGTCCCTTCACAGTGAGTCTGGTCAGGGGGACGTTATCTTCATGCACCACTGCTACGCTGCCTCCCCATCCGCTTCTCCTTAACTGCTCTACCACAAAGTACCCAACTGGGAAAAGCTGCATCCATACAGGCCCACTTATCTCCGCCAGTCAAGTCTCCATAATGCATGCCAGGCCACCCTTTTCGTTGTTGTTCAGTCGTTCAGTCGTGTCCGACTCTTCATGACCCCATTGACCATAGCATGCCAGGCCTTCCTGTCCTGCGCTCTCTCCCGGAGCGTGCTCAAGTTCATATTCATTGCATCGGTGATGCTATCTAGCCATCTCATCCTCTGCCGTCCCCTTCTCCTTTTGCCTTCAGTCTTTCCCAGCATCAGGGTCTTTTCCAGAGAGTTTTCTCTTCGCATTAGATGGCCAAAATATTTCAGCTTCAGCTTCAGTATCTGTCCTTCCAATGAGCACTCAGGGTTGATTTCCTTTAGGATTGACTGATTTTACCTCCTTGCAGTCCAGGGGACTCGTAAGAGTCTTCTCTATCACCACAGTTCAAAAGCATCAATTCTTCGGCGCTCAGCCTTCCTTATAGTCTAGCTCTCACAGCCATGCATTACTACTGGGAAAACCATAGCTTTGATTAGACGGACCTTTGTCGGCAAGGTGATGTCTCTGCTTCTTACTATGCTGTCTAGGTTTGCCATAGCTTTCCTCTCAAGGAGCAAGCGTCTTTTAATTTCATGGCTACAGTCACCGTCTGCGGTGATCTTGGAGCCCAAGAAAGTAAAATCTGTCACTGCTTCCATTTCTTCCCCTTCTATATGCCAGGAAGTGATGGGGCCAGATGCCATGATCTTCGTTTTTTTAATGTTGAGTTTCAAACTAGCTTTTGCACTCTCCTCTTTCACCCTCAACAAGAGGCTCTTTAGATCCTCTTCACTTTCTGCCATTAGGGTGGTATTGTCTGCATATCAGAGGTTGTTGATAATTGTCCCAGCAATCTTAATTCCGACCTCTGATTCATCCAACCCGGCATTTCTCATGATGTACTCTGCATATAAGTTAAATAAGCAGGGTGACAATACGCAGCCTTGTCGTACTCCTTTCCCAATTTTGAACCACCCTTTTCATCCAAGATTAAATCATGGGTCGTTGTGATCTTATTCAGGGCTAATCTGGCATTGCAAAGGAGCAGGCAAAGGTTCTGTGGGTGGCTTGGCCTGCTCCCCAAGGTACCTGGGCTGACAGGTAGGGATGTATGAAATACTCACCTGGCTCCACGCCGGGGCATCCACGGTGGGGGGGAGGCGCTCCGTCTCTCCCCCCCAGAATCCTCCCCAGCTGGCTCCGCTCCATGGAAGCTCCACAGAGCTGCCGGCCGGGGCCAGCTGCAGCCAGAGTTCTGGCCATGGCTGGGCTGCTGCGGCCGCAAATCACGGCCGTCGTAGCGGCCGCCATTTGCATCCTTGCAAGCAGCCATGATAGGCTACATAAGTATTTACGTAGCCTATCACGGCAAAGAGCAGGGACGCAAATGGCAACCGCTACGCCATTTACGCCCCTGCTCTTTGCTGTGATAGGCTACGTAAGTATTTATGTAGCCTATCACGGTAAAGGCAGCATTTGCATGGCTTCCATTCTGACATCCCTACTGACAGGGCAACCAGAAGGCTGGATAGGTATAAGATACCTGCCCTCCCTTCTCCTATGAGTCTTTTGCTCTATCAGCACCATATCTCCCCTTGTCCCCCACCACTTATTGCCTCCCCTATACACATAACGCTGACTTGTCTCAGAAAAGACGTCAAACATTCAGCAGAATAAAACAGTCAAGCTCAGCATCCCATCTCTCACACGGAATGTACACCTAACACTCCCCTCCCATCTTTCACCCTGGGGGAGGGGCACAATTCAATGCCAGCAGGGTCTCACCCTTTGGTATAAAATCACTAAAGTTAAGTTAATACAGAGCCAAAGGCACAGAGGGAGCTTGCTGGAACTAAGAGATGGCATGATCTAATGAGCAAGAAGCAGCCTGACCGTTGTTCTAATGTTACTGATCATTTCACTGGTTGGTAGGGATGGGGGAGAATTTCTCCCCGAAACTTCGGGGGGCCAAGTGCCAACGCATTCGGTCCTCCAAAGGTTGTTCGGGGAGAAATTCTCCAGCCCCCCCGCCCCTGCCCCCCCCCCGGGATGGGACTTACCTTTCACGAATGTCCCTCCCGGCGGCGGGTCCCGGTGGCAGTTCGGCAGGTCTTCGTCAGGGGCGGGGGCAGCAGCCGGTCTTTCGACCAGCTGCCGCCGCCACCATTACAAGAAAAGTAAAAAAAAAACAACACCCCTGTGATAGGCTACATAACGATTAACGTAGCCTATCACGGCTAGATTTGCAAAGTCAGCCGTGATAGGCTACGTTAATCGTCACGTAGCCTATCACAGGTGACTTAAAAAAAAAAAAAAGCACGTACGGCTAATGGCGGCCCCCATAGGGAGCCGCCATTCACGTTCCTTATTTGGTCCCTGTAGTCTATGTAAAGATTTACGTAGACTACAGGGACCAAATAAGGAACGCGAATGGCGGCTCCCTATGGGGGCTGCCATTTGCGTACGTGCTTTTTTTTTAAAAAAAAAAGTCACCCGTGATAGGCTACGTGACGATTAACGTAGCCTATCATGGCTGACTTTGCAGATCTAGCCGTGATAGGCTACGTTAATCGTTACGTAGCCTATCACAGGGGCGTTGTTTTTTTCTTTTGAAGTTCGCGGCCGGGGAGACGGGGCACTTCTCCCCGGCCTGAATTTCGGCCAGGCAAGGTGGGAAGCCTCCCCCCCCAGCCTGAACTTCGGGGGGAGCAGCGATGCGCCTCCCCCCCACCGCAAAGCAAGCTGCGAGACCAGGTAAGTGACTTTCGTGCATCCCTACTGGTTGGGCCACCGAATACCAACCTTCATACAGGAGTCAAGATACATTTCACATCATTAGCTGGAGAAAATTCAATGAACAATGGAGACTGATGTCAACCCAAAGTGGTGAGTCAACTCTACTCCTTTGGAGTCTCCCAAGAATCTGTCCTTTTTCCTGGTCCTCCACTGAAACAGAGGTAAAGAGTAAGTCACACTATGGGGATCCTTGGGTTTCCAGAAGGGCAACCTGAAACTAACACAAAAACACTGCTTGCAATAATCCTAGCAGGGGCAATAACTCAAAATCTTTATTAGGGCTAGCTTAAAAATCACAAGGCAATGAATTAGTTCGATTTTCAGAGAACCTGAATATTTTTTCAGGCTTGATATCAAACCAAAAAAGATGGGTGTGGGGTAAGGATGCTTCTCTTCAGCAAAGGAGATTGTTACCTTGTCGTGGTGCTGGAGCTTCAGCACCTCAATGACATTATGATAAGGATGGACAAAAGTCCCTTACCTGGTCCCTCAGCTGTTTGGGGGGGGCGCTCCAGTTCTCCCCCTGAAGTTCTTGGTGGCGGGAGGTGCCCCACCCCTTGCTGCCGAAATTCTGGCTGGGGGGAGCACCCCGTCTCCCCGGCTGCGAAATAAAAAAGTAAATGGTGGGGAAAAAAAGTGATAGGACGTAATGATTTACGTAGCCTATCATGGCTAGATTTTCAAAGTCACCCATGATAGGCTACGTAACGATTTATGTAGCCTATTACGGCTGACTTTGAAAATCTAGCTGTGATAGGCTACGTAAATCATTACGTAGCCTATCACTTTTTTTATTATTATTATTATTTTACTGGGAAATGGCGGCGGCGGCAGCCGGTCGGAAGACCGGCCGCCGCCCCTGCCCCCACCGAAACACCGCCGAAACACCACCGGGACCCACTGCTGAGAGGGACATTCAACAGAGGTAAGTCCCATCCCAGGGGGGGCGGGGGGTGGAGAATTTCCCCACCAATTTCGGGGGGCCGAATGCATTGGCATTCGGCCTCCCGGAGATTCGTGGAGAAATTCTCCGCCATCCCTACATCATGAGCTAAACCATCAAGGGACACCCAAGACGGGAAGATCATGGCAGAGAGGTCAGACTAAATACGATCCCTGGGGAAGGAAACGGCAACCCACCCCAGTATTCTTGCCATGGATCAGTACAACCAGAGATATGTTGGTATACCATCGGAAGATGGGACTCCCAGGTTGGAAGATGGTCAAAATGCTGCTGGGGAGGAACAGAGGATAAGTTCAAGTAGCCCCAGATGTGATGACGCAGCTAGCTCAAAGCCCAAAGGATGGCTAGCAGCCGATGGTGCTGGTGGTGAACGACGAATCCAATGTTCTAAAGATCAACACACCATAGGAACCTGGAATGTAAGATCTATGAGCCAGGGCAAATTGGATGTGGTTATTGGGGAGATGTCAAGATTAAATATAGACATTTTGGGTGTCAGTGAACTGAAATGGACTGGAATGGGCCACTTCACATCAAATGACCACCAGATCTACTACTGTGGACAAGAGGACCACAGAAGAAATGGAGTAGCCTTCATAATTAATAATAAAGTGGCTAAAGCAGTGCTTGGATACAATCCAAAAAATGACTGAATGATCTCAATTCGAATTCAGGGTAAGCCATTTCACATCACAGTGATCCCAATATATGCCCCAACCACAGATGCTGAAGAAGCAGAAGTAGATCAGTTCTATGAGGATTTGCAGAGCCTACTGGATAGTACACCGAAAAAAAATGTTATTTTCATTACAGGAGACTGGAATGCTAAGGTAAGTAGTCAAATGACACCTGGAATTACAGGCAAGCATGGTCTGGGAGAACAAAATGAAGCAGGACATAGGCTGATAGAATTTTGCCAAGACAACTCACTGTGCATAACAAACACTCTCTTCCAACACCCGGGAGACGACTTTATACATGGACTTCACCAGATGGTCGACACCGAAATCAGATTGACTACATCCTTTGTAGCCAAAGGTGGTGGACATCTATGCAGTCGGTAGGGATGTATGAAAGGCACTTACCTGGTCCTGCAGCTTGCTTCGCAGTGGGGGAGAGGAGCTTCGGTTCTCCCCCTGAAGTTCAGGCCGGGGGGGGAGGCGCCCCGCCTCGCCCGGCCGAAATTCAGGCCGGGGAGAAGCGCCCCGTCTCCCCAGCCACAAAATAAAAAAGTGGGGGGGAAAAAACACCCGTGATAGGCTACATAACGATTTACATAGCCTATCACAGCTAGATTTCCAAAGTCAGCCGTGATAGGCTACGTAAATCGTTACATAGCCTATCACGGGTGACTTTGGAAAAAAAAAAAAGCATGTACGCAAATGGCGGCGCCCATGGGCACTGCCATTTGTGTTCCTTATTTGGGCCCGGGTAGTCTACGTAAAGATTTACATAGACTACCCGGGCCCAAATAAGGAACGCAAATGGCGGCACCCATGGGCGCTGCCATTTGCGTACGCGCTTTTTTTTTTTTCCAAAGTCACCCGTGATAGGCTACGTAACGATTTATGTAGCCTATCACGGCTGACTTTGGAAATCTAGCCGTGATAGGCTACGTTAATCGTTATGTAGCCTATCACGTGTGGTTTTTTTAATTATTATTATTTTGTAATGGTGGCAGCAGCAGCCAGTCGGAAGACCGGCCGCCGCCCCCGCCCCTGCCAAACCGCCGCCAGGACCCGCCGCCGAGAGGGACATTCGACAGAGGTAAGTCCCATCCCGGGGGGAGCGGGGGGGCGGAGAATTTCACCGCCAATTTCGGGGGGCCGAATGCATTGGCATTTGGCCTCCCCGAGATTCGTGGAGAAATTCTCCACCATCCCTAGTAGTCAGTAAAAACAAGACCTGGAGCTGATTGTAGTTCAGATCACGAACTTCTTCTTGCACAATGCAGAATCAGACTAAAGAGAATAGGGAAGAAGACCCACAGATCAGTTAGATATGAGCTCACTCATATTCCTCATGAATATGCAGTGGAGGTGAAGAATAGATTTATGGGACTAGATTTAGTTGATAGGGTCCCGGAAGAACTATGGACAGAAGTTTGCAACATTGTTCAGGAGGCGGCAACAAAAAACATCCCAAAGAAAAAGAAAACCAAGAATGCAAGATGGCTGTCTGCTGAGACACTGGAAGCAGCCCAAGAAAGAAGGAAAGCAAAAGGCAACAGTGATCGGGGGAGATATGCCCAATTAAATGCAAAATTCCAGAGGTTAGCCAGAAGAGATAAGGAATTATTTTTAAACAAACAATGAGCAAAATTCTGAGAGTGCCTTGGACTGCAAGAAGATCAAACCACTCCATACTCCAGGAAATAAAGCCAGACTGCTCACTTGAGGGAAGGATATTAAAGGCAAAACTGAAGTACTTTGGCCACATCATGAGAAGACAGGATACCCTGGAGAAGATGCTGATGCTAGGGAAAGTGGAAGGCAAAATGAAGAGGGGCCAACCAAGGGCAAGGTGGATGGATGATATTCTGGAGGTGACTGACTCGACCTTGGGGGAGCTGGGGGTGGTGACGGCCGACAGGAAGCTCTGGCGTGGGCTGGTCCATGAAGTCACAAAGAGTCGGAAGCGACTGACTGAATAAACAACAAAGGATGCTTCTAATAGAGAACATGGTAGATGTCCTCTATGTGCAACATCTTTTTTTTCCTACTCCCCACTTTTTTTTCTTCCTTCCTTCCATCCTCCCTTTAAAAAAAATGTATATCCTGAGGAACAGTTCTATGAAACATGAAAGTTAGGTTGTTGCTTTGTGATTTTCAGTTGCCCTCTATCTGGATTATTTTATAACTGATTTTTCTATGTTAGTTTCAAATTGCAGAGTGCCTTTCTGGAAACCTAAGTAAAACTTACTCTTCTCCTCTGCTTCTTTGGAGTATCAGAAAAAGGAGAGTCCTGTGAGGCGTGACTCTGACATAAAGTTTGGATTTTTTTCTAAAGGACTAAATTTCATTGACAATAATGATGATTCAGTACTCAAAAAATGTGCTGCTTTAGGACCAGAGTTAAAGCTATTTCATGTTGACTCAAGCTCCATAAACCTGGGAAATGGAAGTTAAGGCATTAATGGATGTGTCCTGTGACCAATGATTATGCAATGTTGCAAATTGTGCTTGTTTGCAGCTTGCCCTCCATTCACCCATATTTTTCCTTAGTCTGTCCCAAATCCAGGTGGAAAGGATGGAGTGCCTGGGACCAGCAAAGATGCCCCATGTCATCGTGGTCCTGTATTGCCTTATCAAGCATCTCCACTTTACTGTATTTCTAGGGGAATCCTTCTGTGAGTTGACCCTGAAAAGCATAGCTAAGATAGAATGGGAGCCAGGCTTAAACAAAAAACAAAAACAAAAAAACCCTCATGCCTCTTCCATGTTTGCACATCTCCCATGTCACTACTTGGTGCTCAGGATCCTGCTGTAATACAGAGTCAGTAGTGTTCTCTAGCTTCTGCTCAGTCAGAATAGACGCAGCATCGCAGGAATTACACTATTTTATACTCAAAATAGAGAAAGCCAAGAGCCTCTTAACTACCATCAGCCAACAACAACAATGGCTTCTTCTTGCCATACTGCCTCCTACAAATATTAACTCTTTATTCATCAGAATCTACTTCATGCACTTTACCATATATCCTTTCAAGTATTAGAACTGACATAGTACTGATACAACAGCCCTACAGTATTTCCTGCTTATGGTATGATTCTGAAACACACACACACACACGTCATTAGCTGGGTACATGTGTGTAAATTAATAGATATGTTCAGAGAGACTTACTTCTGAGCAAGGATTCCAGCATGCCCTTTTCACTTCCTTCTCTCTCTTCATCAATGATAAATTTGTCAGGCAAAATGACACTACAGCCCTCAAAATTACCTCACAGTTGTCTCAGTTGACAGTTTCCTGTTACCCCTTCCCTACTGCCAGAATGCTGACAGGAGGACAGATTGCACTGGGCATGCTTGATTTATGTGGTAAGAAAAATCCCATTGACTTGAAATGACTGGGCTATAGGGATGGCAGAGAATTCCGCCATGAATCTCGGTGAGGCCGAATGCCAGTGCATTCGGCCCCCTGAAATCTGTGGTGGAACGGCCTGCCCCCCCCGCCCCCCCTGCAGCTCCCCCCTGGGATGAGACTCACCTGGGGTGGATCTTCCAGGCGGCGACGGCTCCGGCAGCGGCTCTGGCGGTGGCGGCTGCGGCAGCTGGTCTTCTGACCAGCTGCCGCCGCTGCCATTTCCACTCTTGTTCTTGTAAAAAAAAAGATTTACATAGCCTATCATGGCTAGGTTTAAAAAAAACAAACACGAGGTGATAGGCTACGTAAATCTTTACGTAGCCTATCACGGCTGGGTGGATTTTTAAAAAAAACGCATACGCAAATGGCAGCGGCTACAGCCACCGCCATTTGCATTCCTTATTTTTGCCCTTCTTAGTCTATGTAAATATTTACGTAGGCTATGATGGCAAAAATAATGGGGAACACAAATAGCATAGCGGGCGCTATTTGCGTCCCTTTTTGATTCCCCATTTTAGCCTATGTAAATATTTACGTAAATATTTACGGGCAAAAATAAGGAACGCAAATAGTGGCAGCCGTAGCCGCTGCTATTTGCGTACATGGTTTGTTTGTTTGTTTGTTTTACCCAGAGCCCTCCGCTGCCGGAAATCCGGCTGCGGATGGCTCTGGCCTGGCTGGGGCTGGCCGGCTGCTCCACAGAGCTGCCGCGGAGCACAACCGGCCGCGGAGGATTCCAGGGGGGGAGGAACGGAGCGCCTCCCCCCCGTCCAGAATTCCAGGGGGAGGGACGGAACGCCTCCCCCCCACCATAAATATAATCCATGAACAGGTAAGTGACTTTCGTACATCCCTACTGGGCTACTTAACACCTAAGCTGAATCTACACACAGTGGTTATACCATTACCATACCGTTATCATAACTATTGGTGCCCAACTATTGGTGTCATGTGTACCAATAGTTATGATAATGGTATGATAACATTATAACTGCTATGTGTAGATTCAGCCTTAATTAACAGGCTGGTCGATATGGAAGGAGGTGCTCTCTCAGATAGCCTCATCCTGAGCTGTTCAGGGCTTTACAAGTCATCAACAAAAGTGTAAACTCAGCTTGGCAGCAAATAGGCAGCAGTGCAATTTTCTCAGCACTGGTGTAATATGTGCCTGGTAGAATGTTCCACTGAGCCTTCTCTCTGCTGGATTTTGCAACATTTTTATGGTAGTGCAGTTCTCCATACATTTCCGTGCCCAGTTGAAGAACCTACATGTGCATGGAGCTTTCTGCAAATTATCTGGCAGCACTAGCCATTCATTTTTCTGATTATTATAACTGGCAGAGAAGAACAATACCTAATGTCCCTGATCTAACCCAACTGTTTTGCATTTTAAACCTTCTGAATCTGCTGCTAATAATGTACCGGAGCCACTATTCACAGCTATCATGGCTGTTTTTTCTAGAATTGCTCATAATATTCATTAAGAATAAATATTCATACAGTTAAGTTCTGTCATCTTGCCCCAGTCCAGATGAGTAATACCAAGGTTTAGGTTTTCATTGGCAATCTATACAGGGATATAACATAGCCTATTAAGTTTGCTTCTGGAAAAATTCTGGAAAATTATCGTTATGAGCCGATAATGAGCCGACTGTTTCTGACTCTGACACCAGTAAGTAAATTCCTTTTTCTTTGTATTTTATTCTCCCATTATTTTGTTATATTGCATTATTGGATCATGCTATTTACTTATTTATTATTTTTTTTATCCTGATGTTCCTCCTTGGAGAGTGAAACCATGTACATCGATCTCTCCCGCCTTCCCCACAACAGCCCTGTGGAGTAATTTAGGCTGAGGTAGAGCAACTGGGTCCAAAAGCTTCATTGAATGGAGATTTCTTTATTTATTCATTTTATTAAAAGTTTTTAAAATTGCCTTTGGGAGCATGTTGCCCTAATAAGGCAGTGTATAGGAAATTCCATAACAAAATGTAATGTTATATAAAACACAAGTTAAAACCACAATCCACTCTGGAAATGAGCAGTCACAACTGAATTAATCAAATGCATATAGAATTAGAAATTCAATAATCTGGAGGGAACAATCCTATGGCCTCTCAATAGGGTCTGTGGGGCCATAGGATTGTTCAGAGTCCCCATTCCCCTGCTCAATCCTCAGAAGGGGGAGTCAGAGATCCAACCCCCTTCCCCTTGCAGCCAGTGTGGAAAGAACCATGCCAGCTGGCCTCTGGGGTTGGGAACTCGACCTCAGAGAGGGAAAGGGGGGCGTTTGCGAGGGTGTGGACGGAAGGAGACTGGAGAGCTCAGGCTTCGAACTGTCTTCCTTCCCCACCCCCCTCTGAAATGCCTTCACTAGGTGGGCAAAAAAGCCTGTCTGAAAAATGTGAAAAATTCAGGGTGGGAGGTCAGGCGTGGGAGATCTCTTCCGCTGCTTCTCCCGCCCTGCATAGGATGATTGTAAGCTTCTGAGTTCAGGGGCTTACAATTATCAGGGGATGATCTAAGAGACTTAAGAGGCAAAACCAGCAATGACAGGGACATGCCGTACATATTTTCTTAGATGAAGAATTCCACAAATGTGGTGCCACTACTGAAAAGTCCCTATTTCAGCAGAAGCGGATATGCTGGACTGGGGTCTGCACTCTGCATATGAGATTAATGTGAGATGCTTTAGTGTGACGTACAGAAGGGCTTCCACTTGGAATGAACTCTTGGACCATGTCAGAAATGTGTTCAGGGATTCATGATACCCTGGTGCTAAGGCAGCTTGTTATGGAAGCAAAGGGTCCCACTAGATCTCTGCATCCTTTATTTCTTGTTTCTGCAGCCACGTCATTAATGGCAAGGCCAAATTGTAAAATTCATCTTTTCTGCAGAATCAAATAATCACTGTATGAATCCGTCACATATGTAAATTTCTCTTCCCCCTTTTCTCCACAAAATAATAACTTAGAGATCACAAGTCAAGGAATATTAATTGAGCAAGAAATGATATTATTCAGAGACTTTTGATACATTTATATTTCTGACCAGATAAAGCTCTGGATGGGGGTGGGGGGACCCATTTCTTAAAGTGTATTCTTATATTCCCATTTGGGAAGGTCCAGGAGTCAAAGGGAAAGTTTGAGTATTGTGATATTCTCTTTAAAACCAGCATATTCCACCTGATGAGCTGTCTGGGAGATTGCATTGTAAAAACATATGAGTAAAACTCTTTGGACTGTGGTAAATAGAAGTGGAAAACATCAAAGCAATTGGTTTGTTTAAGAGATAATGTAAATTGAATAGAGTACTTCTGACGCATAATGGCCTATTGCTGAAAGATAATGACTGGAGTGAAGCAGAGCCATTGATGGGAAAGAACCATCAGGACATACCCAAAAATCATTTTCAAAAGTAGGAAACATCGATCTTATAATTGCACTTGATTGCATTGTCTGTTCCCTCCCCACCATGCAAATTATAACTGATGAAGAGACATGCATTTACTTCTCATGTCAATGTAAGTGAATCACAGCTTATGTGTTGCATAGTGGTATTTTCAATAATGTTACCATTATTGCTGAGCTGAAATGGGAGCCATTCCTTTCAATAAATTTTCAGGGGACCGCTAACAAGAGGCAAAAGTGTTTACCCATTCAGAGTGAGGGCAACGCTTCCCGAATTGGCTTCTTGATGCTGTTACATAAACCAAACTGAATTATCTGGGATCATTTTGCCTGAAAGAAAGAGACATTGGTGCCAAAAGTAGCTGCTGATCAGGCAGTGAACAGTGCATGAATAATCCTGAAAGAAGTGAGGAAGAAGAGGGCATAAGGGTCCAGTCTGACCATCTCAAAAGTAGGGATGGGGTAAAAGTTAGTTCAGTTCGCATTTTAATGTGAATTTACCTAATTTTGCACTTTTGAACCACTGAAACTCAGTTGTCCTTCAAAATGTGAAATTCTTTGAATTTTCCAGTGCATTTCTCCATTGAAGAAATGTGTACAAAGTATATATCAGGGAAAATAATGATTGAAAATTTAGGAAATTTGCTTGCCGAAAAATATGTATATTTGGCAAAATGCATGTATTACGACAAATGTACACACAAATGCTTATGAACAGATTCATTCATCCCTACTAAAAAGTATCTTTTCGGTGCAGAAAAAAATGCTTCCAAACATTTGGTGCAACCCTCATTATATATTTTGATCAATGAAGAACTTAAAGATAGATTACTTAGGTGTCATAGTCAGCAGCAATCTGGTTGGTTGCCTATTTTTAAAACAACAACATGGGAATATAATCTAATTGAGAAAAGTATGACATTCTAATAGAACAACTACTACAATGTTTGGGGTGGATTTACCAAGAAAATACAAGCATTTTCTTCATATATTAGCTATTTTTCTATGAAAGTGATCATATATGATTTCATTAATGATGATCAATAGGGCTTCCTAAACAGCAGTTCTAACTGATGCTGTTGTATCTTCTGAAGATTTATGCCATGAATACACTAGGGCAGAACAGGGGCAAAGTACTGGTACACAGTCCAGGAGGCTGATAACACAGAGCTTCTTTTCCTGGGATGACTGCTATTATTATCATTGAAGGACACAGAGACACTTTACACTGACCTTAAGACAAAAAAATAGCCATAGGATATAGTGACATGGTGACTCCTCTTTTCCATCCCTTACCCCACCATTTTAATTCTGACATAGACATACAATTTACACACAAGTACATTATAGATCTAACAATCTTTGCAGCTGTTCCATGTGACACCCATGGATATTGGAAAATCTTGAGGGTTGTGCCAGCACAATGGAGATGCGAATATTCGAATCTCCCCATTTTACTGGTTTTTAGACTATTTTGCTATCTCTGTAGATCCTTTTATTTCCTCACCCATCATTTTTATGGCATTACTCTTTAGAATATAGAATTGTTTACAAGGGCAGATTAGGTTGCCAGGACTTCTCTCTCTCTGCATGTGTGTGTGCATGTGTGCACATGTGTGTGTGCGTTTCTTTTTCTCCTGTGTTCAACGATAGTGGAAGGTGATGAAACAACTCTGTAAATACTAGGGAATACTTCTATGTTTTGTTTCTTGATCTCAGAGAGACATCAGATGCATAAAATTGAAGTCACTATTCTGAAAGAAAAAGTCAAGAGGCTTAAATGCACATTTTTCATATCAAATGCTGTCCAGATCAATAATTCTTCTTTAAGAAGGCAATTGTGAAAGAACCTGTATAAAAGGAATAACCTATTTCAAAGGATAATGGTGGCACACAGTAACACATAATGGGCTGGATACAAAAGTTCACTTCCTCCAATGGAAGAAGTCTTCATCCAATGGGGAAAGCCCTTTCTTCAAAGGAAGAGAACCTTTGGATCCAATCCAATGTCAAGATTTTGGAGTGGTAGTGAACATTTTCCCAGTTTCAGATAAAGCAGTCATTTGTCAGGTTATACTTATCTAATGAAGGAATGGATAGTTCTGAATACTAGGGCTGAGAAGAATACTGGTAATAGTAGAATGGTTATAAGTGGGGTGGGGGTACCCAAACACTTTTGAACCAAAACCACTATTGTGGTTGATATTATACCTACATCCATGAATCCAATTCGGTAAACAACATTAGCATAGAACCCTGCTTATATCTTCAGTCTAACATTTCAACTGGGCATACAAAGTATCACAGAAAATACAGACAGCTACACCCATAATTCCTCTTCTTAGGTACAAAATAATAAAATCTGATTCTTAGCTTTGAGGGGCCCAGTCTGCTCAGCTATCTGGTCCTTTCCATGCACTGTATCTATGCATTACTTAATCATACTGTGCTGTAGCTTTTATTGATTTCTTATTGGCTGCTGTTCATAAACTGGCTCACTGGAGATAATGATTCCTTTTCACCCACCTCTCCCAGATAACAGATACTTATCTCTACTAAAGCACACAGCTGAAGGTCAGGGGCATGTGCAGTGTTTGGTCTAGAAATAAATCAAAGTATTGTGGGTCAAAAGGAGGGGAGAGACATTTTGCTTACCTGGAGGATTTCTGCTTTGATCAAAGAATCTAATCTAAAGAGCTACAATGGATGTATGGGGAGCATTAAAGGCTGTTTTCTTACTCCAGTAATTGTAGTTGACTATTTCTTCCCTTCTCTATCTTCTAAAGAGCTTTATTTCAATGCTGTGCTCCTTAGTGTCATTACAGATTGTATTAAGTGTTAATATAATCACTGTCTGTATTGTTATATGCATTGGTGAATTAGAGAAACACTGGCTTATGGCAATTGATTTCATATTCTCCTTTGAACATGAATGCTTATTCACATTTTTTTCTTTTGTGTACTATGCTTTTTTGGGCGGAAGGTGAATGCTGAATTATTGTTGGTTTGATACATTTTGGGGGAAATGGATATTTTAATTTCCTTTTTTAAAAAAATCATATAAACAAATAACAAGCTCATTCTCTGAATGCCTATTCTTATGTAGCCAAATCAGCACCATCCACACAAGAGGGATATATCAGCAGGTTTGAGGGAATGCTGAGGTTTACAGAAGTACAAAAATACTTGGGGGGGGGGACATGATGGGGGAATTCTCAAAACAGCCCAGTGGGGAAGGAGCATGCCCCTCTGGTGCTGACATAGGGGTCACGTAACATTCCTTCTCCCACTGGAGAAGGAAATGGCAACCCACTCCAGTATTCTTGCCAAGAAAACCCCATGGAACGTATCACAAGGCTAAAAGAGATGACGCCGGAAGATGAGCCCCTCAGGTCGGAAGGTGTCCAATATGCTACTGGGGAAGAGCAGAGGGTATTTCCAAGTAGCGCCAGAAAGAGTGAAGCGGCTGGGCCAAACCCGAAAGGACACTCAGCTGTGGATGTGTCTGGCGGTGAAAAGAAAATCCGATGCTGTAAAGAACAATATTGTTTAGGAACCTGGAATGTAAGATCAATGAATCAAGGTAAGCTGGAGGTGGTCAAACATGAGATGGCAAGATTGAACATCGACATCTTGGGAATCAGTGAACTCAAATGGACAGGCATGGGCGAATTTAATTCAGGTGACCATCATATCTACTATTGTGGGCAAGAATCCCTTAGAAGAAATGGAGTAGCACTCATAGTCAACAAAAGGGTGGGAAAAGCAGTACTGGGGTACAATCTGAAAAATGATAGAATGATCTCAGTACGAATCCAAGGCAAACCATTCAACATCACAGTAATTCAAGTCTATGCCCCAACCATTGAGGCCGAAGAAGCTGAGGTTGATTGGTTCTATGAAGACCTACAACACCTTCTAGAACTAACACCAAAAAAAGATGTCCTCTTCATCATAGTGGATTGGAATGCTAAAGAAGGAAGTCAAGAAATCACCGGGATAACAGGCAGGCATGGCCTTGGTGTACAAAATGAAGCAGGACAAAAGCTAATAGAGTTTTGCCAAGAGAACATGCTGATCATAGCAAACACTCTTTTCCAACAGCACAAGAGGCGACTCTACACATGGACGTCACCAGATGGTCAATATCGAAATCAGATTGATTATGTCCTTTGCAGCCAAAGATGGAGAAGCTCCATACAGTCAGTAAAAACAAGACCTGGAGCTGACTGTGGCTCAGATCATGAGCTGCTTCTTGCAAAATTTCGGCTTAAATTGAAGAACGTCGGGAAAACCACTAAACCGTTCAGGTATGACCTCAGTCATATCCCTTCTGAATATACAGTGGAGGTGAGGAATAGATTTCAGGGATTAGACCTGATAGACAGAGTGCCTGAGGAACTATGGACGGAGGTCCGTAACATTGTTCAGGAGGCAGCAACTCAATCCGTCCCAAAGAAAAAGAAATGCAAGAAAGCCAAGTGGCTGTCTGATGAGGCTTTACAAGTAGCTCACAAAAGAAGGGAAGCGAAAAGCAAGGGAGAAAGGGGAAGATATACCCAACTGAATGCAGAGTTCCAGAGAATAGCAAGGAGAGACAAGAAGGCCTTCTTAAATGAACAATGCAAAGAAATCGAGGAAAACAACAGAATGGGGAAGACTAGAGATCTCTTCAAGAAAATTGGAGATCTCAAGGGAACGTTTTGTGCAAAGACGGGCATGATAAAGGACAAAGAAGGCAGGGACCTAACAGAAGTAGATGAGATTAAGAAGAGGTGGCAAGAATACACAGAAGAACTATACAGGAAAGATCTGAATGTCCCTGATAGCCATGATAGTGCGGTCACTGAACTTGAGCCAGACATCCTAGAGAGTGAAGTCAAGTGGGCCTTAGGAAGCATTAGTAACAACAAAGCTAGCGGAGATGACAGTATTCCAGCCGAGCTATTTAAAATCCTAAAAGATGATGCTGTTAAAGTGCTGCATTCAATATGCCAACAAATCTGGAACACTCAACAGTGGCCACAAGACTGGAAAAGGTCAGTTTACATTCCAATTCCAAAGAAGGGCAACGCCAAAGAGTGTTCAAACTACCGCACAATTGCGCTCATTTCACATGCCAGCAAGGTGATGCTCAAAATCCTACAAGCTAGGCTTCAGCAGTATGCGAACCGAGAACTACCGGAAGTACAAGCTGGGTTTAGAAGAGGAAGAGGAACTAGAGATCAAATCGCCAACATTCGCTGCATCATGGAGAAAGCAAGAGAATTCCAGAAAAACGTCTATTTCTGCTTCATTGACTACGCTAAAGCCTTTGATTGTGTGGATCACAACAAACTGTGGCAAATTCTGAAAGTGATGGGAATACCAGACCACCTTACCCGTCTCCTGAGAAACCTGTACGAGGGTCAAGAAGCAACAGTAAGAACCAGACATGGAACAACCGATTGGTTCAAAATTGGGAAAGGAGTACGACAAGGCTGCATATTGTCACCCTGCTTATTTAACTTATATGCAGAGTACATCATGAGAAATGCCGGGTTGGATGAATCACAGGTCGGAATTAAGATTGCCGGGAGAATTATCAACAACCTCCGATATGCAGACGATACCACCCTAATGGCAGAAAGCGAAGAGGATCTCAAGAGCCTCTTGTTGAGGGTGAAAAAGGAGAGTGCAAAAGCTGGTTTGAAACTCAGCATTAAAAAAACTAAGATCATGTCATCTGGCCCTATCACTTCCTGGCATATAGAAGGGGAAGAAATGGAAGCAGTGACAGATTTTACTTTCTTGGGCTCCAAGATCACCGCAGACGGTGACTGTAGCCATGAAATTAAAAGACGCTTGCTCCTTGGGAGGAAAGCTATGGCAAACCTAGACAGCATAGTAAGAAGCAGAGACATCACCTTGCCGACAAAGGTCCGTCTAATCAAAGCTATGGTTTTCCCAGTAGTAATGTATGGCTGTGAGAGCTGGACTATAAGGAAGGCTGAGCGCCGAAGAATTGATGCTTTCGAACTGTGGTGCTGGAGAAGACTCTTACAAGTCCCCTGGACTGCAAGGAGGTCAAATCAGTCCATCCTAAAGGAAATCAACCCTGAGTGCTCATTGGAAGGACAGATAATGAAGCTGAAGCTCCAATATTTTGGCCACCTAATGCGAAGAGAAAACTCCCTGGAAAAGACCCTGATGCTGGGAAAGACTGAAGGCAAAAGGAGAAGGGGACGGCAGAGGATGAGATGGCTAGATAGCATCACGGATGCAATGAATATGAACTTGAGCACGCTCCGGGAGACAGCGCAGGACAGGAAGGCCTGGCGTGCTATGGTCCATGGGGTCACGAAGAGTCGGACACGACTGAACGACTGAACAACAACAACATTCAGATATTTGGGGAGCAATCCTGTTGTTCCAAGAGAGAGTCTGGAGGACCATAGGATAGCTTGGATTGTTGGATCTGAGGTCGGAGACACAGCTCTGACCTCAGAGCCAGGAATGTGAGCTCCCGCCCCCTCCCATCGGGTGCAGAGAGAACCATGCCTCTCTGAAGTTGCAGAGGTGACCTCAGAGAGGAGGGAAAGGGGGCCAGCCAGTGGGCAGGGAAAGGAGGGGACTGGGAAGACTGGCTTATGCTATATCCCCAGACCTCCCCAGCCTCCTTCCCTCCTGCTCTGCAGAGCCCCAGCTAGACAGGTGAAGAAGCCTGTCAAGCCAAACTACAGAGTGGGCTGGAGGAATGTGGAGGCGAAGATTGCCTCCTGTTCTGCATTGGATGGCCATCAGGCTCCAGCTTCAGAGGCTTCTGGCCATCTCAATAGGACTGTGCCCTTTAGACTTAATAGTCTGCATTACCCCATATACTATGTATAAACATAGATAAGGCCTTTCCTATTGTTTGAGAACTCTGCTGGGAAAAAAAGGTAGATGTTCCACCAGCAATCCCTGCAGAAGGAAAAGCAAACTTAATTGTCTCACTCCCCAAAATGAGCAAAGCTTTTTACTGAAATTTCTGGGCTCGCCTTGCCAGTTTAATGGTAGCTGCTGTGTGTTGAGAGTACAGAGTAACAGGAGCCATTGATTTAATGTAAGCCCTGTGTATGCTTTCACTCCTGGCAGGTAAAGCCACCTGTGGATCGGCACACTCACACAGCTTGAAATCTTTATTGCTTGGCCATTTGTAACAGGCAAAAGGTTTTAAGTATTTAATCACTGATGCGTGGCTGGCATAAAGTGTTCAAGGGAAAGTGGAACAGCCACATTTTGATCACTTGTTTTGCATGCTTTCTGTACTTCTGGCATTGCCATACCTTTGTTAGATGAAAAGTGACATCAAATGGCAAAGTGTTTTACCTCAGTCCTGATCCACACATGCGGTGACTGTCAACGGGAACCTATGCTGGATTGTTTTGACAGGATACATATTTTAAGACAAATGATATGCATTGATAGAGGCTTCATCCCATGAGGCCAGTTCTACATACTTTCTGACAAAGAATAGTACTTTGGTATCTCTAAAAGAAGAGAAAGGGTTAGATGCAGGATAACTGTGGTATAAATAAGGTGTGGTATAAATAGAATAAGCAAATACAATGTGATAAGGTGTGGTATAAATAGAATAAGCAAATACAATGTTAAAACTCACATTAACCCTCAGTTTCTTTGCATAATTCATCCATGAGCAGGTTATTATTTCTAGCAGCAGCTGGTGCCCGTGGTGGGGCAAAGAGCAGGGCAGCTAACCATAGGTGGAACTAAGGGTAACTATAGACAGAACCCAGGGGTCTTCTTCACAGCAGGAGTTCATTACACAGAAAGGGCAAACTGAGGCATGCAAGTGGATTTCAAGATCATGAGCTCAAAGCAAAGGGTTGGTGCATGGTCTCTCTGACCCATACAGCAACACACTAGCACATTCTTTCAGCCCATATTTGTCTGCCACACCAAGAACCCACTACACAGAAAAAGGCAAACTGAGGCAAGTGATTTCAAGATGATGAGTGTAAATCAGAAGGGGTGGAGACCCACACAGCAACACAATAAAACACTCCTTTAATCCCACATTTTTCTGCTCCAGCCGTAATCTGTTGTACACACACACACACACACACACACACACAGGCAAATTGAGTCAAATAACTGTGAGATCATGAATGCAAAGCCAACTGAAAAAAATGGGGGGGATTGGAAAAAGAAAAATAATGAGATGTTGGCAGCTCTTATGTCTACACACACACACACACAATTGGATGCTGTGCCTGTAAAGAAAATAAAACCCTCCTTAGTTACCTGAGAAATGACTCTGTGGTGCTGGAAGCCTGGAAAAGACAGGCAGGGATGGATCCCATGATATGGATCCCATGAAATACTTTTTTTAATGGTATCCCTCTGGAAAGGCATACCACAGCAATACCACCACCAGAATTCCAGGTATCAGGGAAGGGGATGCTTGAAAACACTTTGCCTCCTCTTGTGGGCTGAAAGAATGTCTGCAAGGTGTACACTTTTCACAGCCTGCATATGGGGATGCATAAAGGAAGTTAGGGTCCATTTTCGCTCTGCCTTATAGCGAAATCCATGTGGCATTGGTTTATAAGAAGGTTTCACAAAATCAAAGTTCTGCTGGTTGATGTTCAAAGGCTTACTTAAACAAATATTCTCATCTGTTCCCTTACCTTGGGGCCGGGGGATAGACCCGTGGCCCTCCAGATGCTATTGACTGCCAATTTCTATCAGCTCCAGTCAGCATGGCCAATAGTCAGGGATTGTTTTGGGAGTCCAACAGCATCTGGAGGGCCACAGTTACCCCAACCCTGTCTTACCAGATGCTGTTTTGGTTTGGGACTTGGCTATTCCCAAAAATCTGGCCAAATTCCTGAGCCACAAAGCAAAACTGAAACAAAACTTCTTTCACATTCCTTTGCTTTCAGTGGGACAGCATTATGGTCTTGAACCATTTCTGTCACCCTACCCCTGAAAAAATTACCTTTAAAGAAACATGGGCACTTATGCAGCTGGTGAGGCAAGGCAACTATTTAAAACTTCTGTGCCACCCATCTGACAGCTACTGATTATATATATTTTAAGCACTTTCAGAACCTATAACATGCCCATCATCCAGCTGATGGGGTTAGAAGTAAAAAGCCTCCCTGCCAGCCAGATGATGCACAGATGGCCTTTAAAACACTGAAGTGCATTTTAACGAGAGAGAGAAAACACCATGCATTTGTCATAGGGCTGATAGGGGGAACTAGAAGCCACAACCATGCTCAAATACATACCCCAAAGCAGATGACAGGCACTATTGTTAAAAGCAAAAAACAATTAATCTCTTCAGCACATTAAAAAGTCTCTGTAACAGAGGATGGTTTTGTCTGCAGGAAGTCAACCCATGAAAAACACTCAGAAATATGAGTGTCTTTGTTTTTTTCTGGCTAATGTTCAGATTGTTGTTGTTGTTCAGTCATTCAGTCGTGTCCGACTCTTCGTGACCCCATGGACCATAGCACGCCAGGCCTTCCTGTCCTGCGCTCTCTCCCGGAGCGTGCTCAAGTTCATATTCATTGCATCGGTGATGCTATCTAGCCATCTCATCCTCTGCCGTCCCCTTCTCCTTTTGCCTTCAGTCTTTCCCAGCATCAGGGTCTTTTCCAGAGAGTTTTCTCTTCGCATTAGGTGGCCAAAATATTGGAGCTTCAGCTTCAGTATCTGTCCTTCCAATGAGCACTCAGGGTTGATTTCCTTTAGGATGGACTGATTTGACCTCCTTGCAGTCCAGGGGACTCGTAAGAGTCTTCTTCAGCACCACAGTTCGAAAGCATCAATTCTTCGGCGCTCAGCCTTCCTTATAGTCCAGCTCTCACAGCCATACATTACTACTGGGAAAACCATAGCTTTGATTAGACGGACCTTTGTCGACAAGGTGATGTCTCTGCTTCTTACTATGCTGTCTAGGTTTGCCATAGCTTTCCTCCCAAGGAGCAAGCGTCTTTTAATTTCATAGCTACAGTCACCGTCTGTGGTGATCTTGGAGCCCAAGAAAGTAAAATCTGTCACTGCTTCCATTTCTTCCCCTTCTATATGCCAGGAAGTGATGGGGCCAGATGCCATGATCTTCGTTTTTTTAATGTTGAGTTTCAAACCAGCTTTTGCACTCTCCTCTTTCACCCTCAACAAGAGGCTCTTGAGATCCTCTTCGCTTTCTGCTATTAGGGTGGTATCGTCTGCATATCGGAGGTTGTTGATAATTCTCCCGGCAATCTTAATTCCGACCCGTGATTCATCCAACCCGGCGTTTCTCATGATGTACTCTGCATATAAGTTAAATAAGAAGGGTGACAATATGCAGCCTTGTCGTACTCCTTTCCCAATTTTGAACCACTCGGTTGTTCCATGTCTGGTTCTTACTGTTGCTTCTTGACCCTCATACAGGTTTCTGAGGAGACAGGTAAGGTGGTCTGGTACTCCCATCACTTTAAGAATTTGCCACAGTTTGTTGTGATCCACACAATCAAAGGCTTTAGCGTAGTCAATGAAGCAGAAATAGACGTTTTTCTGGAATTCTCTCGCTTTCTCCATGATCCAGCGAACGTTGGCGATTTGATCTCTAGTTCCTCTGCCTCTTCGAAACCCAGCTTGTACTTCCGGTAGTTCTCAGTTCACATACTGCTGAAGCCTAGCTTGTACGATTTTGAGCATAACCTTGCTGGCATGTGAAATGAGTGCAATTGTGCGGTAGTTTGAACACTCTTTGGAGTTGCCCTTCTTTGGAATTGGAATGTAAACTGACCTTTTCCAGTCTTGCGGCCATTGTTGAGTGTTCCAAATTTGTTGGCATATTGAATGCAGCACTTTAACAGCATCATCTTTTAGGATTTTAAATAGCTCAGCTGGAATACTGTCATCTCCACTAGCTTTGTTGTTACTAATGCTTCCTAAGGCCCACTTGACTTCACTCTCGAGGATGTCCGGCTCAAGTTCAGAGACCGCACTGTCATGGCTATCAGGGACATTAAGATCTTTCCTGTATAGCTCTTCTGTGTATTCTTGCCACCTCTTCTTAATCTCATCTGCTTCTGTTAGGTCCCTGCCTTCTTTGTCCTTGATCATGCCCGTCTTTGCACAAAACGTTCCCTTGAGATCTCCAATTTTCTTGAAGAGACCTCTAGTCTTTCCCAGTCTGTTGTTTTCCTCAATTTCTTTGCATTGTTCATTTAAGAAGGCCTTCTTGTCTCTCCTTGCTATTCTCTGGAACTCTGCATTCAGTTGGATAGATCTTCCCCTTTCTCCCTTGCTTTTCACTTCCCTTCTTTCCTCAGCTACTTGTAAAGCCTCATCAGACAGCCACTTGGCTTTCTTGCATTTCTTTTTCTTTGGGATGGATTGAGTTGCTGCCTCCTGAACAATGTTATGGACCTCCGTCCATAGTTCCTCAGGCACTCTGTCTATCAGGTCTAATCCCTGAAATCTATTCCTCACCTCCATTGTATATTCATAAGGGATATGATTTAGGTCATACCTGAATGGTTTAGTGGTTTTCCCTACATTCTTCAATTTAAGCCGAAATTTTGCAAGAAGCAGCTCATGATCTGAGCCACAGTCAGCTCCAGGTCTTGTTTTTACTGAGTGTATAGAGCTTCTCCATCTTTGACTGCAAAGGACATAATCAATCTGATTTCGATATTGACCATCTGGTGATGTCCATGTGTAGAGTCGCCTCTTGTGCTGTTGGAAAAGAGTGTTTGCTATGATCAGCGTGTTCTCTTGGCAAAACTCTATTAGCTTTTGTCCTGCTTCATTTTGTACACCAAGGCCATGCCTGCCTGTTATCCCGGTGATTTCTTGACTTCCTACTTTAGCATTCCAATCCCCTATGATGAAGAGGACATCTTTTTTTGGTGTTAGTTCTAGAAGGTGTTGTAGGTCTTCATAGAACTGATCAACCTCAGCTTCTTTGGCATCAGTGGTTGGGGCAGACTTGAATTACTGTGATGTTGAATGGTTTGCCTTGGATTCGTACCGAGATCATTCTATCATTTTTAAGATTGTACCCCAGTACTGCTTTTCCCACCCTTTTGTTGACTATGAGTGCTACTCCATTTCTTCTAAGGGATTCTTGCCCACAATAGTAGATATGATGGTCACCTGAATTAAATTCGCCCATGCCTGTCCATTTTAGTTCGCTGATTCCCAAGATGTCTATGTTCAGTCTTGCCATCTCATGTTTGACCACCTCCAGCTTACCTTGATTCATTGATCTTACATTCCAGGTTCCTAAACAATATTGTTCTTTACAGCATTGGATTTTCTTTTCACCAACTGACACATCCACAGCCGAGTGTCCTTTCGGCTTTGGCCCAGCCGCTTCACTCTTTCTGGCGCTACTTGGAAATACCCTCTGCTCTTCCCCAGTAGTATACAGTAGTAGTGCTCTTCCGACCTGAGGGTCTCATCTTCCGGCATCATATCTTTTAACCTTGTGATAGGTTCCATGGGGTTTTCTTGGCAAGAATCCTGGAGTGGGTTGCCATTTCCTTCTCCAGTGGACCACATTTTGTCAGAACTCTCTGCCATGACCTGTCCGTCTTGGGTGGCCCTGCATGGCATAGCTTATGGCTTCACTGAGTTATGCAAGCCCCTTCGCCACAACAAGGCAAATGTTCAGATACAGATCCATATCTCAAAACCAGTATAACTTTGGATCAGCCCTAGTTTTATTTTTCTTCAAAAGGAACTGGCTTCAAAAGTATAGCAAACATTATGTCTTCATTAAAAAAAAAAAAAAGTCATAACCTTTTCTGGGATGAATCTAAGGAGTGAGTGGGAAGATGCTCAAGCTGCAATAGGGAAGCCAATCAAAGTCGATAGGGAAACAATAATTTCAGGCTTTCTGCAATTACTTTGTGGGGTGGACGAATCTGACAATTTCAGTTTCTCTCACTTTCTCATTTTTCTAATCTTAAATACAATTCAGCCCAAACTTTGAGATTTTTTAAAGTGTGTATGAACAGCTCAGTGAAGATGTCAGCCCAGTGTGCGGCCGCTGTAAAAAAGGCAAATTTCATGTTAGGCATAATTAGAAAAGGAATTGAGAATCACGGTGCCAATATCATACTGCCCCTATACAAATCTATGATGCAACCACACTTGGAATACTGTGTCCAGTTCTGGTCACCATGCCTAAAAAAAGATATTGTAGAGCTGGGGAAAGTGCAGAAAAGGGCAACTAAAATGATCAAGGGGCTGGAGCATCTCTCCTAGGAGAGAAGGTTACAACAGGCACTCCCTCTAAAGAGTCAGGTCTGAGCGGATTTCCGGTTCCGGTCAGCATGAGCAGCGGCAGATTTCATGGCTCCTCAGTCTGTTTGTTTGTTTTAAATTTTAATTGTTTTAAATTGTCACAATGTGTTTTAAGTTTTAATTTGCCAGTTTAAACCTCTATTATTGTAGTGCACGCCAGGCAACTGTAATGTTTTGGCTGCCCTAAAGTTTAATCTGTTCAAGTTTTTACCAGCTGTGAGGAGGCAATGCGAGAGCTCTCAGTGTTTGGACTATGTTTTGAATTCTTCTGATAAAGTCCTTACATACACACACAAGCCGTAGAAGCATATGTGAATGCCTGCCTCATTGCTTTGCCAATTTTGCTGACTTCTGTAAGCATTTATCAAGTGGAGGAGCTTGCAGAGTGGTGCTACCTGATTTTTCTATCCTCTGTTTGCAATGTGTAGTAAGAAAAAGAGACAGAGAGACCAACTAGAGTCTTCAACTTTCCCTGTTTCAAAACAATCTAAAATTGATAGCTTCATGTTCGGTGGCTCTGATACCCCTGGAGGACTCCCAATCCTTACTACTAATCGATATTCAATCCTGGCCTCCCCTTTGGGGGAAAATGATGAGTCCCAGGAAGGAAAAATTGAGGACTCCAAGGAATGGAGAAATGAGGAGAAACAGGCAACTAACAGGCTGAAGCCTGAAGATGTGAACATGGCAATTATTGATACCATGGCAGAACAGTGCTTGTTAATTTTTAAAACTCTAATTAATATTTTTGGGACAATCGGAGCTATAAATGATAAACTAATTCCTATCACTGGATATACAAAGCAACTTGATGAGATTATACAACTTCTCAAGGATCTGGATACCAGAACAAAACAAGATGTGAATCCAGAAGTAAATCAGAAAGACATGACACTTCCAGTTTTACAACCTGTACAGGCTTTGGTTCCTTCAACTGCATCCCAGCGTTTGACTTTCTTGAACCTTGCAGACTGTGGAGAACTTGTAGAACTGAAGAACTGGGACTTTAAGGGGAACTTAATTTTAGTCACAGACCAAGTGGCCTTTGAAATATAACCATTATCAAATGGGGTTCTGACTAGTTGGTGGGGGAAAAACCAAGTTGTGTATAATCTTAATGCATTGTTGAACTTAAGAATTCATATAAGAAATATTAGATCTGTACACACACTTCCAGGCTCTCTGTATTTACAGAGATGTATAATAACTTTCAACTCACCAATGTTGGTTAAAGAAATCTTTGCTGTGAGGCTCCAACTGGGTAAATATGGAGTAAGGGCTAGAAGGGTCTTTAAAACTTCTTCATTAACACCACTATTTAAGCAGATATCTAGAAGGGAACCCATAGATCAGTATGCCCCAGAAGCAAGTCAACTACATAATGTTCTAGAGCAGTCTAACACTGAAATGCTCATTGATTTTACAACTCAGGAGACAGATGTTGGGACCATTGATATAGAGTCCACTGATCAGGGCCTTCAGAGAACAAACTTTAGGTCTTTATGTCCCTCTAGTCCCCCACTCAAAAATGATGTTTTGTTAGACACTGAAATTCTCTTAACCAATACTGCAATTAATTCTTATATTGATAACTTTCAGTTGATACCACAAAAAAAACAGAAAACAGTGGTGGCTGAAATCAACACCACAGTAGTCCCAATAGCAAATAATTCTCAAAGGAAACACATGATCCAGAACTCCACTTCCCGCTTAAATGGTGCCATGCAGCTTGACCCCTCAATAGATCAAATTACATTAGATTGTTCCTCCTGACAAAATAAGGCTTTGGGGAGTTCACTTAAGTGTGTCTCTTGGAACATCTCTGGATGGTCTAATAAAAGGGCAGATGGCTCATTCAGAAGGTACCTTAGATCTTTTGATATCATATTCCTACAGGAAACATGGTGCATGGGGAAAATTCTTCTGAGTGATTACAAAACCTATGAAGTCCCTGCAAGTATCCCCAGAGGCATGGGACGCCCGTGGGGGATTAGCCTGTTGTATATCAACTTCATTGAAAGGCGAAAGCTATCTCATCAGTAATTTGGAGTCCTGGGCTTTGGCTATATTTTTCAAAATTAATTTAACATCATATATCATGGTAAATGTATATATTCCTCCTTGGAAATCAACTCATCACAGCAAAAATGTTTGGGAAAGCCTTACAGATTACATACTTGGCCTGCAGACCCAACTATCTGGAGCTCATTTGATATTAGTTGGTGATTTTAATGCCCGGATTGGCCCAAACTGGAATGCAATAGAGCCAGTCTCCTATTTTTCCCTGGATGACTTCCCACTGATAAAGGATAGACAGTCAAAGGATCACACAATTAACACCCAAGGGAAGCTGTTTATTCAAATGATCTTTCAATTTGGACTTCTCATTCTGAATGGCTCTCTGTCCAAGGATTTGACAGGGGAATTTACCTTTATCAACCATCTTGGGGCTAGTGTAATTGATTATATTGCAGTTCCTCCAGCTGTGTTTGGGCTGATTGCGCTCTTCAGAGTAGATTCATATCCATGTAGTGATCACCAACCACTGACTGTCCAGTTAGAATGTCTTAAAAAAGCCCAGGCAAATCAAGAAAATAGGCTCCCAGTCCCAAGCACGAGGGTTGCAACATGCCATTGTAAATGGGCAAATGTGAATCTAAATGCTTTGGAACCCTTATGGCATTCTGAGAATGTACAACTCTTGCTGAATACCCTGTCCTCTTCCAAAGAGACTAAAGTAGTACTAGAATGTTATGCCCAGATTATAGCAGCAGTCAAACCTTTCTTATTTTGGAAAGGCCAGTCAAAGAACCAGAGGCCAAAAGAGGGTAATCCATGGTTTGACATGGACTGTAGGAAACTTAAGCAGGAAATTAAAAGACAACATAAATTCCTAAGAGACAGAGGTATAGTCCCTTTACCACAGTCCTATTTGGCACTGCGTAAATTGTATAAAAATACAATTAAAGAAAAAAAGCAAGAGCATGCTAGGTTGCAATGGGTGGAACTAGCATCAGCACTCGAAAGAAATGATAGACCTAGATTTTGGCACCTTACTTCAGACTTAAGATACTCTGGGACTCCATCCATTGACTATGTTATTACAACACATGAATGGGAACGACACTTCCATTCCCTCTTTTATGATGAGATGGCCTGTCTTCCCCCATTGCAAGAGGAAGACCCAGAATCATCTAGTTGGCCCCCAGTCACCTGTGAGGAAATAGCTATGCTGATATGGAAGCTGAAGCATGGAAAGGCCCCCGGAAGGAGTGGCATTTCACCAGATTTCTTGATCGATTATCCTCATTGGTGGATCCCAGTGTTAGCAACCTTATTTACACTTATTGATAGAACTGGGAAATTTCCCCAAGATTGGGCAGTAGCTATTGTAGTGCCTATTTATAAAAAGGGCAATCAGTCAGACCCTAAGAATTATCGCCCTATAAGTCTACTGGATGTTATAAGTAAGTTGTATGCAAGACATCTTTTAGATAAGCTGGAAAATTGGGTGCTCAGGGAGAATCTCCTAGTTGAAGAACAAGCAGGCTTCCGATGTGGCAGATCTACAGTAGACCATTGTTTTCTACTAAAATATGGCTGGGAAATATACATCTCCCCCTTATCACTCACTTTTTGCTGCATTTGTAGACCTTCGAGCAGCCTTTGACTCTATATCTAGACCCCACCTTTGGCAGAAGCTTACACTTTTAAATGTGGATCATAAATTGCTCAGGAGAATACAGGGGCTGTATGAGAATTCTATCTTGCATGTGAGAGAGTCTTCAGGTGATCTTTCAGGCCCCATTATTGTTAACAAAGGAGTGTGCCAGGGATGTTTGCTTGCACCTCTTTTATTCAATCTATATCTTAATGATAGGGTTCCCTACTTATCTAATCCAGACTTCTTCCCACCTCTTTTAAAAGACAGGAATATTTCAGTGTTATTATATGCAGATGATGCTGTTCTCCTGTCATACACCCAGGTGGGGATGCGTAGGCTTTTAAGAGCCCTAAGCTCATATTGTGTGAGAGAAGCCCTTCTGGTCAACTATGAATAAACTAAAATCTTAGTCTTTGGCAAAAGGAGGAAAAAATACCGATGGCAGCTGGATAACCACCTGCTTGATCAGGTCAACAAATATAAATACCTAGGAGTGACATTTCAAAGTTCGGGATCTTGGTCGGAGCACTTGAAAGCAATAGCCCTGACAACTAATGTAACTAGTAATGCCATTCTTCGTTTTGCTGCTGGACCAGGTGATAAGATGGTGGCCCCTTTAATAGAGCTATACAAGGGCAAATTACTTCCCCAAATATTATATGGGGCACCTGCCTGGACCCATGCTAACATTGCTTCATTGGAGTCAGTGCAGCATAAATTTCTATCCAGAGTACTTGGGGTTCCCAGATCCACTTCTAAGGCCATTGTCCGACTAGAAACAGTTTGTCACTCAGTGGGAATGCTTGTCCAAAAAGCTGCCACTTTCTTCTGGTTAAAGATAGTGTTCCAACTGGCCTCCCCCTTGGTCTTATTAGCATATGAAGCTATGGGAAGGTGCTCATGGGCAGACAAGATAACCACATCTATCTCTGAGTTGGGCTTTTCACAATCATATTTGCTTGGGAGGGGCTATGATAGAGCTAGGGATGAGATTTCAAAGAGGTTACAGGATGTTGATATTCAAACAACAATGGCTGTTGCTGCTGAAAGTCACTCTAACAAGATCTATAAAAGCATCATGACCTCTCCAGGGAAGGCTCCCCCGTATTTGATTTCCATCACCTCACATGAATTGAGATGGCTCATAACTAGGTGTAGACTGAACTCACTCCAATTGATGGAGGTGAAGGCACATTATAGGACCCATCATGGCATGAGTGCAGATTGCCCAGCTGGTTGCCCCAAGGTAGAGGACATGGTACACTTTCTAGCAGAATGCCCATTGTATATTGATTTGAGGAAGAAATACCTTGAGCCCCTATTAGCTGTGCTTGAGGATACTTCTGGTGCAAGCATAACTCGATTATTATTAGCTGGAACAGATCATTATACATCATATAGGACTGCTAAGTTTGTCAGTCGAGCCCTAGAGAGGCGAAAGTCATTGACTGTTATAAAAAAAACTAAATCCGTAAACATGGTAATAATATTCTGGCAGATATTGTTTTAGGATTTTAAAATGTTTTTAATTTGCTCTTGTTAGTTATTTTATTAATAATTTGTACTTCGGTCTCCCTTTCGGGTTGATGTGAGAATTCTATTTGTTTTGTGTGCGGATGGCCTGATTGGCTAAAAAGCAATAAACTGTAATAATAATAAAAAGGTTACAACAGCTGGGATTGTTTAGCTTGGAGAAAAGGAGGGTAAGGGGAGACATGATAGAGGTGTACAAAATTATGCATGGTGTGGAGAATGTGGCTAGCGAGACATTTTTCTCCATCTCTTAAAATGCTAGGACCTGGGGCCATCCTATGAAGCTGATTGGTGGGAGATTCAGGGCAGATAAAAGGAAATACTTCTTCACACAGCACATAGTTAAACTATGGGATTCGCTACCACCGAATGTAGTGATGGCCACCAATTTATATGGCCTTTAAAAGGGGTTGGACAAATTTGTGGAGGGAAAGGCTATCAATGGCTACTAGTCTCGATGGCTATGTGCTACCTCTAGAACCAGAGGCAGTGAGCCTATGTACACCAGTTGCTGGGGAACATGGGTGGGAGGGTGCTGTTGCACTTGAGTCCTGCTTGTAGCTTCCTCCTGATCAACAGCTGGTTAGCCACTGTGTGAACAGAATACTTGACTAGATAGACCCTTGGTCTGATCCACCATGGCTCTTCTTATGTTCTTATGTTCTTAACATTCATACATATTTTTGTGTGTATTTCTCCTAATACACACAGTTTTGTATTAAATTTTGTCTAATATACAGATTTTCAAGCAATTTTCCAGATATAATACATGTTGATGTTATTTTAATTAATGTGTGCATTTCTGTGTGCACTTTCTTCTAACACACACACACACACACACATGACTGGAGAACTCCATTGCAAAATTGGGAGAAGAACCCATTTTAAAGGATATAACTAAGTTTTGATTTGCATATTGGTTTGAAACTGTGAAAGTGGGAAACTAATACAAACCATAATAATTTCTCCCTCATCCCTACTAATGTGGTTTTAAAAGCATACATCTAAGCAGATAGCCTCCAAACTTTTCAGATCTGGGAGTCACACCCACCTTTCAACCTTACTATAAATGTGGCTCCATTGTTGCAGTTGCTTTACTGCATAATTATGTCCTGTCTTTTCCCTCTTTTTCTCTTTCTTGTTCTCTCCTTCTCTTAAAAACAACAAAGAAAATAAGAGTGGTGCAAGTGTAGCAACTTACTTAGGGTTCAATCCTATGCATGTTTAGACAGAGAAAAGTCCTACAACCCCCAGTATGCCACACCACACAACCTAGGAGTTGTAGGACTTTTTTCTGTCTAAACATGCATAGGAATATGCCCTTAGGAAGAGGGCAATGCTGTTTTGAATCATGACCCACCAGTCCAAGACTAATGATGTAGGTGAGAGTAGGTCAGTGTGTGTGTGTGTGTGCACGCGCGCACGCGCGCATGTGTGTAGACATATATAAACACATAATTAAAAGAGAAAAGGGACATATCACAATGTAGGCAATACAATATGTTTAATGGGAGTACTTATACCATGTGTAATTCTTCAGAAGTGACAGTATTGCATTGATTTCTCTAGGATACTAATCTATTGCTCATTTAATTCATGAAGTCATAACAATGATCTCAATTAAAAATGAAACATCTGTCTAGACAACCACAAGCTCATTTTCTTCCAAACCCATTTTAATAATGGATCCAACTTTCAGGGACTAATCATACTAATTTCCTGCAAACCTTCTTCCTATGTGTTGACTTATGTAACCTGACATGGGAACCATGCTGCCCTTTGGCATCAAATTGCAGAATTTGCAGGATGAAGACAGCTTAGCATTTGCCAGCATAAGGTCTGTGACTTGCCTTTTCAAATTTACCGGTTAGTCATATGAGGGAGGAGGGGGGAATTACCTCAAATTACATACTGGCATATATAAAAGTTCTCTGGCACTAATTTACAGCTAATACTGTTGACCTCTTGCTTTTGGTCTCTAGAAGATTCTGAAATTGCCCTGTCAATAGTTTGAGGATGAGGGATGAGTTCATATAGTTGTGACACAAAGCAAATAACATTTTAGTAGTCTGGTTGACTCATAATACAGTTAGCTGCCTATGTTGTGATAAACATTACCTCAACCATTACAGATGCTCCACTCCATTCAGTATTATCTTTCTAGCCATAATCAAATGAACCTTCTGAAATAAGCTGTTTAAAGTAAGGTCAACCAAGACACAGAGGAGCAGTCATTTCTTCATTGTTGTGAAGTATGAATTCCATGCGTATTGTGCTATTAGTTTGATCTGACATCTTTTGTGAGATCTATGAATAATTCCTAATACAGGTGAATTGAACAGCTTTACATTAATGGCTTTTTAAAATTATAAAATCAAATATCTAATCAGTCATTTGCATTTGCTTCTCTTTTTTGGGAAATGAAACACTGAATATCTAAGTTTCCAGTCATTCTATATGGTAGGGTTCTGGTCATCACACTAAAAAAAAGATATTGTAGAATTGGAAAAAAGCGCAGAAAAGGGCAACTAAAATGATCAAAGGGTTGGAACAACTCCCCTATGAGGGACAGTTACAACAGCTGGGATTGTTTAGCTTGGAGGAAAGGCAAGTAAGGGAAGACATGATAGAGGTATACAAAATTATGCATGGTGTGGAGAAAGTAGATAGGGAGACATTTTTCTCCCTCTCCCATAATACTAGAACCCAAGCTCATCCCATGAAGCTGATTGGTGGGACAGATGAAAGGAAGTATTTCTTTACACAGCACATGTCTAAACTATGGAATTCACTACCACAAGATGTAGTGATGGCCACCAATTTGGATGGCTTTAAAAGGGGGTTAGACAAATTCCTGGTGGAGAAGGCTATCAAGGACCACTAGTCCTGGTCAATACAGTATATGCTACCTCCATTATAAGAGGCAGTAAGCCTACATACACCAGCTGCTGGGGAACATGGTTGGGAGGGTGCTGTTGCACTCATGTCCTGCTTGTGGGTTCCTTATGGGCAGCTGGTTGGCCACTGTGTGAACAGAATGCTGGACTAGATGGACCCTTGGTCTGATCCAGCACACCTCTTGTTATGTTCTTCTGTAGACCTCTGAACTTGAGTAAGAGGTCTTACATAGGTCACTCTTTGGGGAGGGCAGGGTGCCACCACTGAAAAGTCCCTCTCTCTTGTAGCCACCCACTTCATCACATTTGGTGGGCCCCTGGCAAAGGGCCTCCGATAATGCTCATAGTCCCTAAGGTTTAGGCTCTGGATAGGTAAATATGATAGGTAAGATGAAACATGATCACATTTATTCTACACTCACTAGGATATATATTTAAAATCACACACACAAACACACACACACGACAAAGGGAGTATCTTTCCAATGTACCTTATCAATGGCAAAAGTCCAGCTCCTAAGCCCTGAAAGTCAATGAAATTTGGGTGTAGTGGAAATGGGATAAAAGCCAAACTATCCACTAAAAACCATATAAATTGTATGTGTGGTACAGCACTCCATGGGTTTTACCACTGCTCATATTTATATGCTCCTACATCTAGGGATGGGGGAAAATTCCGCCATGGACCCCAATGAGGCTGGATTCCAGGAATACGGTCCAATTGGGGCCCATGGCGGAATGGAGCACTCACCTCCGCCTCCCCCCAGAATCCATCCAGGTCGGATCCCTCTGTGCATTGATCCTGCAGAGTCGGCTGCCTGCTCCGCATCGCTGGCAATACGGCTAGCAGCCATTGCTGTGCCATATCACTGTGCTAAGTCTCTGGACGCAAATGGCATAATGGGTGCCACTTGCGGCCATAAAGCTGGTAGATTAGCCTAAATGCAGCCATTTATGGCTGCATTTAGGTTAATCTACTAGCTTTACGGCCGCAAATGGCGCCCACTACGCCATTTGCATCCGGAGACTTAGCACAGCGATACGGCATGGCAGTGGCCGCTGGCCGTATCACCATTCTTCAGCAATGCAGAGCAGGCGGCAGGCTCTGCAGGATCAATACGGAGCGGAGCCAGCTTGGACAGATTCCGAGGGGAGGGACGGATCGCCTCCCCCCACCTGCGGACCCCCCCAGCCGGAACGGGGTAAGTGATCTACCCATCCCTACCCACATCAAATCTCCCTACCCATGAAATGCTGGAATTTCAGACTAGGTATAGGACCTAACCTTCTTCTGACATACTTGTTTTTTCTGTGTACAAGGATATATTCAAGAAAGCATTCAAAAAAACAAAGCAATCCCCCAACTTGTTTTCAAGAATGGAGCAGTCCCAGGAGGGCTATAGTATATGCTATTTCTAATCTTGCAATTCATTTGAAGCATGCAATAAAGCAGTAGTAATAAACCTTATACAACATGACCTTAAAAAAAAAAGATTTCCGTTATTGAAAGAAGGAGTTATTCTTTCTTCTTTTTTCTTGGAGTTTGATTGCTTTCCTATATATCCAAATCTTAAATCTTAACCACTGCAAAGCATCTGAGAGCTGGTAAGTGATGGTGTGCTAAACATCTCAGCCTGTATTGAAAGAATAGGGACTTTGGGGACTGGTAAAACAAACAACCAATCCACTATGCATGAAAACTCAGTTTATATTCACTCACGCAACATTACAATTCACTTTTAAGATGGTGTGAATTAGTTCCCCAAGTACATGTTCATGCATGGGATGATCTAATGTTTGGAGGGGGGGGGGAGGCAAATAAAACCATCACAGCCCAAACCCGAAACCATACTGTACTGTACTAAACAACTCCTTGATGAATCAATAAAAAGCAGGTTGATAAAATCTGTAATGACTAAGGCAAAAATAATATCAGTAATGACTCAGGCAATAACAATAAAATATCAGCATACTAATAAGAACATAAGAGCCCTGCTGGATCAGACCAAGGGTCCATCTAGTCCAGCATTCTGTTCACACAGTGGCCAACCAGCTGTTGACTAGGAAACCACAAGCAGGACACGAGTGCAACAGCACCCCCCCACCCTTGTCCCCCAGCAACTGGTGTACATAGGCTCACTGCCTCTGGTGCTGGAGGCAGCACATAGCCATCAAACCTAGTAGCAATTGATAGACTCCTCCTCCAGGAATTTGTCTACCCCCTTTTAAAGCCATCCAAATTGGTGGCCATCACTATGTCTTGTGGTAGTGAATTCCATAGTTTAACTATGCGACATCTCTGGTGACATGTCTTGGAAGCCAAAACCTGATTCAGAAGATTGTGTATAAATGAAATATCTTTCACATTATGGGATGGAGCCAGACTTGCCCCTCCATGGACAAAGGGCTCCTTTCATTCACAGAGGAAACTGGGGTCTAGTGGAGGCTTTCTGTTGAACAAAGAGGCCGCAGTGGCTATTATTCCGATTCCCCGTTCCCTATGTGCCACCTGCCACATGGTTCCAGATGGTCCCCCAACCTCCACTGAACCAGCCCTATGACTTCCACTAAATTGGCATTATACTAAAAGCCCTTGCAATTACAGGATTCAAATCAGAAATGCATTATACATAGAGAGGCACTGAGCTTCCTTTGGGGGAATTGGCCCAGAAGAAAATATACTGAGCATTTGGATTGTAGAGCATCTTGGTATTAGCCTTAGCCTTTGAAATCATGATTTCATTTTAAATTAATTTCTGAGGATCTTTTGATTTGTCCTACTTTAAATATGTTTTGGTGCAAAGGCTTCTCACCTAGGACTGGATATGCAGATTTATGAGCAACTGCATGGGTGGAAGCAGACTTACCTGCCCCTTTCTTGTGGCAGCACCTCCAGCCCCCTGAAAAACCTACACAGAGTCAGGAGGCCCTGCTGAATGGAGTGAGCTATGTGGGGGGGGGGGAGAGGGAATCCCCTCCAAAAAAAATTGAATGGAGGAAACTTCCACAAATGGAGCCCTTCCTCTTGTGGAAGGCAGGGCCTGGATCCAACCCTTAGAGTCTATTTTGAACACAGACATTGCACCATGTTTATAGGTCTTGAATGTATCAGCACATCAAACAATAATTATTGATCAGATATCCAAAGTCCCTTTCCCATTGGAAAAATAAAGGGCGGTAAGCATTTCATTGTTCTTTGAGGTGGACATTAGCATGAATTAGTCTGCCTAAGTAACAGCAGAATAATATATTAGTTCAGGGGTGGGGAATCTTTTTCAGTTCTAGGGCCAAATTCCAGTCTGGGGAAGGTCTCAGGGGCTGCATTCCTTCCGTGGGCAGGGACAAAGACAATTATTAATGATTCAAGGGAATCTCTTGTCTTCATTATAGTATTATTCTCTTAAGTATTCTGTGTAGTAAAGAGATGCTACGAACTTTATTTTAACTGGTTAACTGTCATATTTTTATTTCATTGTTTTATTGTTGGTTATTGCTGATTTTTTAAATATTTATACCACTATGAAATTTTACAGGGATAGCAGTATAAGATTTTGTTTTTAAATTAAAAATTAAACTAAAGACCATTAACAGAGGAAATAAATCTTTATTTATTTTAATTCACTCTTAATGCCTCTGACTTATGAAGCATCCTATATTGTTTGGAAGATAACAGATTTCTAAAAGGTAATGCTGGTCTAATGGAATGCATTCTGTGCAGGAAAAAATTCTGTACTCAACTTGAAATTAACACATTTTGATGCGGAGAGTGGAGGCTGGCAGCTCTGATTTCAGTGGGGCTATGATTCCATTCTGGGTTTCAGTCAGAACCAGCCAGAACTCTAAAGGAGCTATCCAAGGTACTGAACCCATTTGGGGGATAGTGAAGCCAATTACAAAAATGCATAATTTCCCAAAACTTTTCCTTTGTAATTAGGAAGTTGCCTTTTTCTAGGTCAAAGTGTGTGTTCATCCCTCCATCTAGCATTCTAGCCCATTGGTGTCTATTTTCCAGTGCCTCGGGAGGCCTCTCACATCATATACTATGTGATCCTTTAAAAGACGGGTTGGTAGGAGTTGCCAGGAATTAAACCTGGAACTTTTTGCATAAAAAGCAAATGCTCAGCCATGGAGCTGTTTCCACCAAAGCTCACTAACTAACTCCTGGGCCCTTTCCCCATGACAACGGAAGGAGAAGCGAATGGAGGAGTATGGGATTTTTTAAAAGGAATCAGCTTTGCTGCACTTTGGGCCATGCAGGGCTCCACGAACAAGTGCTCCGCACCATTAAAAATTGCTTCACAGAACACATTTCCTGGTGGGGGAGGGGTTGGAGTGAACATCATCTGACTAGCAGGGACTGCTCAATCAATAAGAGATCCCTCCCCAGGGTCTCCCTCCCTTTCTCCTTTCCCCTGAAGCTCCAGATGCACCTGCATTTCAGGACCAAGCCTCATTGACCATAATGGGAGTTATTTCCGAGTAGACAAACTTATGCTTGTGCTGGGAAAGATGGAGGGGAGGAGAACACAGGGATGGGAAACCAGCCCCTTTTCTAACCCGATGCTGCCCAGGATCTCTCTAACGAAGCTGTGAAGTAGTTACTTCCTAAGGCAATAAACCAAACAATGGAGAATTGGAGCCTCAAGATCGTGCTTTAGAGCATTTAGGGAATGTGCTTTAAACTGTGCCAATTCAATTGAAGGGGATCTCAGTAAATTCTGATGTGGACATTCAGGGGACAACAAGCCTCACTGCGCACAATGGGAGTTACTTCTGAGGAGACACTAATTGGTTTGTGCAGGGATGGGAAACACACAGGAAACACCCTTTGACTGGTCTGGCTCACAGTGAAGGGCACACCCCTGGGCAGGGCTAGCATACCTGAGGTCAATGCGGGGGCTGGGGCACACAACAGCTATTCCAGGGAGAACCCAACTTGAGGAAAAGAATCAGACTTTAAGCAGTCTCAGGAGATCTGTTTTTTCCCTGATAAGCTCCAGGGTGGCTGCTGGATGGCTGCGACATCATGTATCCCTAGCGACCTCAAAACGCAGCTATCTCTTAGCAAATCACTGGTGGAGACATCCCCCTGGATAAACAGGTCGTTAATGCAATAGCTGATATAATCGAACAACAGATATAATCCAACTGTGCTAAGATTACAGGCATGATTTGTTGTACGGCATGCATATTGTTAATTTGTATGTGTGTACTCTGAGTGAGGCTTTACAAGTAGCTCAAGAAGGGAAGCGAAAAGCAAGGGAGAAAGGGGAAGATATACCCAACTGAATGCAGAGTTCCAGAGAATAGCAAGGAGAGACAAGAAGGCCTTCTTAAATGAACAATGCAAAGAAATCGAGGAAAACAACAGAATGGGAAAGACTAGAGATCTCTTCAAGAAAATTGGAGATCTCAAGGGAACGTTTTGTGCAAAGACGGGCATGATAAAGGACAAAGAAGGCAGGGACCTAACAGAAGCAGATGAGATTAAGAAGAGGTGGCAAGAATACACAGAAGGACTATACAGGAAAGATCTGAATGTCCCTGATAGCCATGATAGTGCGGTCACTGAACTTGAGCCGGACATCCTCGAGAGTGAAGTCAAGTGGGCCTTAGGAAGCATTAGTAACAACAAAGCTAGCGGAGATGACAGTATTCCAGCCGAGCTATTTAAAATCCTAAAAGATGATGCTGTTAAAGTGCTGAATTCAATATGCCAACAAATCTGGAACCCTCAACAGTGGCCACAAGACTGGAAAAGGTCAGTTTACATTCCAATTCCAAAGAAGGGCAACGCCAAGGAGTGTTCAAACTACCGCACAATTGCGCTCATTTCATATGCCAGCAAGGTGATGCTCAAAATTGTACAAGCTAGGCTTCAGCAGTATGCGAACTGAGAACTACCGGAAGTACAAGCTGGGTTTAGAAGAGGCAGAGGAACTAGAGATCAAATCGCCAACATTCGCTGCATCATGGAGAAAGCAAGAGAATTCCAGAAAAACGTCTATTTCTGCTTCATTGACTATGCTAAAGCCTTTGATTGTGTGGATCACAACAAACTGTGGCAAATTCTGAAAGTGATGGGAGTACCAGACCACCTTACCTGTCTCCTGAGAAACCTGTACAAGGGTCAAGAAGCAACAGTAAGAACCAGACATGGAACAACCGATTGGTTCAAAATTGGGAAAGGAGTACGACAAGGCTGCATATTGTCACCCTGCTTATTTAACTTATATGCAGAGTACATCATGAGAAATGCCGGGTTGGATGAATCAGAGGTCGGAATTAAGATTGCTGGGACAATTATCAACAACCTCCGATATGCAGACGATACCACCCTAATGGCAGAAAGCGAAGAGGATCTCAAGAGCCTCTTGTTGAGGGTGAAAGAGGAGAGTGCAAAAGCTGGTTTGAAACTCAACATTAAAAAAACTAAGATCATGGCATCTGGCCCCATCACTTCCTGGCATATAGAAGGGGAAGAAATGGAAGCAGTGACAGATTTTACTTTCTTGGGCTCCAAGATCACCGCAGATGGTGACTGTAGCCATGAAATTAAAAGATGCTTGCTCCTTGGGAGGAAAGCTATGGCCAACCTAGACAGCATAGTAAGAAGCAGAGACATCACCTTGCCGACAAAGGTCCGTCTAATCAAAGCTATGGTTTTCCCAGTAGTAATGTATGGCTGTGAGAGCTGGACTATAAGGAAGGCTGAGCGCCGAAGAATTGATGCTTTCGAACTGTGGTGCTGGAGAAGACTCTTACGAGTCCCCTGGACTGCAAGGAGGTCAAATCAGTCCATCCTAAAGGAAATCAACCCTGAGTGCTCATTGGAAGGACAGATAATGAAGCTGAAGCTCCAATATTTTGGCCACCTAATGCGAAGAGAAAACTCCCTGGAAAAGACCCTGATACTGGGAAAGACTGAAGGCAAAAGGAGAAGGGGACGGCAGAGGATGAGATGGCTAGATAGCATCACGGATGCAATGAATATGAACTTGAGCACGCTCCGGGAGAGAGCGCAGGACAGGAAGGCCTGGCGTGCTATGGTCCATGGGGTCATGAAGAGTCGGACACGACTGAACGACTGAACAACAACAACTCTGAGTCAAGCAAGGTCATGGGGATGAACAGTTGCAGATGGTCTTTGGGCAAGCCTGTCTGACACCTTTAATGACTGTACGTGGCTAGCTGAAGTTATGAACGATACCCAAATCACTACTCGGTGCGCTGAGCTAAAATGTATTCTAAGTGCTTTTCAACACCCGTTCAGTACCAAACAAATGGAGGAGGGATATGAAGATTTTGACTTTCACAGGGACAGAATCAAAATGCTAGAGAAAGAGTGTCGTTCTGCAGAGTTACTTTACAGCGAAGTCTCCATCATATGAAAGCATAATTGCAGTGGGTATTTGAAGGGCAAGGTGAGACAATTGCTGCCTTTACACAAAAGGAAAGCCCTGCAGTCCTCCCGTTCTGGAGCCTTTCTGAGTTTACAGCCAGCTCCCAGACAGCAACCATGCGATTGCTGTGAGACGAAGCTTTTAATTTGCAAGGCTCCATAGAACTCAATGAAACACCACCATCTAGTGGCTGTTTTAATCATGCAACATTCCAAGTTTCAAAGATAGTTCATTAGTGCCAGATCTATTTGAGATGAAATAACCAGGAAATACCTCTGGATGTGCCCTGGAGGTTCACGACATCATCTAAAGGACCTGCAAACTTCCACGAGTGAGCAATCTCAATAGCAGGATAAAAGCTCCGTGTGAAGGAGCCCAATAAATGAGATGCATTTTTTTCCCATGGCAAATGACTGAACAACTGGGTATGTTACATTGCCCTGAACGGTATGCAGGCATATATTTCTAACTTCACACACACACACACACTTCAAGTTTAAGAGGTTAAAGGCACAATCCTACACATGTTGTTGTTTATTCGGTCAGTCGCTTCCAACTCTTCGTGACTTCATGGACCAGCCCACGCCAGAGCTTCCTGTCGGCTGTCGCCACCCCCAGCTCCCCCAAGGTCGAGTCCGTCACCTCCAGAATATCATCCATCCATCTTGCCCTTGGTCGGCCCCTCTTCCTTTTGCCTTCCACTTTCCCTAGCATCAGCATCTTCTCCAGGGTATCCTGTCTTCTCATGATGTGGCCAAAGTACTTCAGTTTTGCCTTTCATATCATTCCCTCAAGTGAGCAGTCTGGCTTTATTTCCTGGAGTATGGACTGGTTTGATCTTCTTGCAGTCCAAGGCACTCTCAGAATTTTCCTCCAGCACCACAGTTCAAAAGCATCTATCTTCCTTCGCTCAGCCTTCCTTATGGTCCAGCTCTCGCAGCCATAGGTTACTATGGGGAATACCATTGCTTTCACTATGCGGACCTTTGTTGTTAGTGTGATGTCTCTGCTCTTCACTATTTTATCAAGAATTGTCATTGCTCTTCTCCCAAGAAGTAAACGTCTTCTGATTTCCTGGCTGCAGTCAGCGTCTGCAGTAATCTTTGTGCCTAGAAAGACAAAGTCTGTCACTGCCTCCACATTTTCTCCCTCTATTTGCCAGTTATCAATCAAGCTGGTTGCCATAATCTTGTTTTTTTTTAGGTTTAACTGCAACCCAGCTTTTGCACTTTCTTCTTTCACCTTCATCATGAGGTTCCTCAGCTCCTCCTTGCTTTCAGCCATCAAAGTGGTAACATCTGCATATCTGAGATTGTTAATGTTTCTTCCAGCAATTTCAACTCCAGCCTAGGGATGGCGGAGAATTTCTCCCCAAATCTTCAGGAGGCCGAGCGCCGACACATTCAGCCCCCCGAAGTTGGTTGGGAAATTCTCCGCAGGCCCTCTGCCCCCCCGGGACGGGACTTACCTTCAGCGAATGTCCCTCTCGGCGGCGGGTCCTGGTGGCCGTTCAGCAGCGGTTCGTTGCGGGCGGGGGGGGCGGCAGCCAGTCTCCCAACCGGCTGCCGCCACCGACATTGCAAAAAAAAAAACTAAAGTAAAAAAAAAAACACCTGTGATAGGCTACGTAACGATTTACGTAGCCTATCACGGCTAGATTTCCAAACTCAGCCGTGATAGGCTACGTAAATCATCACGTAGCCTATCACGGCTGACTTTGAAAAAAAAAAAAGCACGTACGCAAATGGCGGCGCCCATGGGGCGCCCATGGGGCGCCGCCATTTGCGTTCCTTAGTTTGGCACGTCTACTCTACAAAAAGATTTACGTAGACTACGGCGAAAATAAGGTCACGCTATTTGCCGTAGTCTACGTAAATCTTTACGCAATAAAGGAACGCAAATGGCGGGGCCCCATGGGCTCCGCCATTTGCGTACGCGCTTTTTTTTTTTCCAAAGTCACCCGTGATAGGCTACGTGACGATTTACATAGCCCATCATGGCTGACTTTGGAAATCTAGCCATGATAGGCTACGTAAATCATCACGTAGCCTATCACGGGGGCGTTTTTTTTTTCACTTTTTCTTTCGCGGCCGGGGAGACGGGGCGCTTCTCCCTGGCCTGAATTTCAGCTGGGCGAGGCGGAACGCCTCCCCCCCGCCTGAACTTTGGGGGGAGAAGCGAAGCGCCTCCCCCCCACCTCGAAGCCAAGCTGCGAAAAGGTAAGTGACTTTCGTACATCCCTACTCCAGCCTTGGCTTCATCAAGCCCAGCACGTCGCATGATGTGTTCTGCATAGAGGTTGAATAGGTAGGGTGAGAGTATACAACCCTGCTGTACTCCTTTCCCAATCTTAAACCAGTCCGTTGTTCCGTGGTCTGTTCTTACCGTTGCTACTTGGTCGTTATACAGATTTCTCAGGAGGCAGACAAGATGACTTGGTATCCCCAGCCCACCAAGAACTTGCCACAATTTGTTATGATCCACACAGTCAAAGGTTTGAGAATAGTCAATAAAACAGAAATAGATGTTTTTTCTGAAACTCCCTGGCTTTCTCCATTATCCAGCGGATATTGGCAATTTGGTCTCTAGTTCCTCTGCCTTTTCTAATCCCAGCTTGTACATCTGGCAATTCTCGTTCCATGAATTGCTGGAGTCTACCTTGCAAGATCTTGAGCATGACCTTACTGGCATGTGAAATAAGTGCCACTGTTCGATAGTTTGAACATTCTTTGGTGCTTTCCTTTTTTGGTGTGGGGATATAGGTTGATTTTTTCCAATCTGTTGGCCATTCTTGTGTTTTCCAAATTTGCTGGCATATGGCATGCATCACCTTGACAGCATCATCTTGCAAGATTTTAAACAGTTCAGCTGGGATACCATCATCTCCTGCTGCCTTGTTATTAGCAATGCTTCTTAAGGCCCATTCAACCTCACTCTTCGGGATGTCTGGCTCTAGCTCACTGACCACACCGTCAAATCTATCCCTGATATTATTATCCTTCCTATACAGATCTTCCGTATATTCTTGCCACCTTTTCTTGATCTCTTCTGCTTCTATTAGGTCCTTACCATCTTTGTTTTTGATCATACCCATTTTTGCCTGGAATCCTACACATGTTTTGGCAGATAAAAAGGTTACAATCCCCAGCATGCCCAAGACAGTATGGGTTGTAGGCTTTTTTTTCTGTCTAAAAAAGACAAAAATAGTATCCTAAATTACTCCATTTTCAAGGATCATTGTCAAAGGGCAGGAAATTTTAGTTCAATTCTTCAGATGTGTTTTGTTATTCATAGAGGAGCAAAGGTATCACTTGATGGTAGGGCATACAAATTATCTACATTAGGGAGCAATCATATGACCACTAGACAGTGACTAGAGGGCCATCCTGTTTTCCAGGAACCAACCTTCTCCCACTTCCGTGCTGCCTTGGAGGCAGCACAGAATAGCCCCATCCTCCACACTCACAAGAGGAGCACGGAGCAGCTGAAAAGGGGTGCGTCTCAGGGCGGGGAGGGGCGGGGCAGGCGGAAATGCCTGCACAATACATCCTATGTGTCATACAGCAGCCTCCTCCCCTGCTCAGCCCTCCCATGTCTAGACAGCCTCAATCGGCTGTCTAGGCGAAAATGCAGGGCAGGAGGAGTGCAGAGGGAATGATCCCCTCCGTGCATCTCCTGCCCTGCTTTAGATAGGCAGTCACCTTCGAGTTCAGAGGCTGCCACCTAGGAGTGTACGAACCCCACTTACCAGTCCGCTCTGGGGTCTGCTGGGGAGAGGTGATCCGTCCCTCCCCCCAGAATCCTCCCCAGCTGGTTCCACTCCACAGCAAGTCCGCGGAGCTGCTGGCCAGGGCTGTCCGCAGCTGGACTTCCGTCCGCTGCTGGGCTGCAGCCACAAATGGTGTCCAGCGGGTGGAGAGGGTTCTCAATATTTATGTAGCCAATCATGCCAAAGGGCAGGGATGCAAATGGCGTCCCCTACGCCGGATGCCATTTGTATCCGCAGCCTGGCAGCAGGTGGCTGCGGAACAAAGAGGATGGACCCAGACCGGCCAGCACCAGGTAGGGTCCGTCCCGACCTTAGTTCGCAGGGTGGTGGGGGGAAGCAGTCCATTCCGCCACGGACTCCAGGGGGCCGGATTCTAAAAAATCCAGCCTCATTGGAGTCCGTGGCGGATTTCTCTGCCATCCCTACTGCCACCTATCTGGGTAGGATTGCACCCTTAATCACATACAGTGCAATCCTATGTATATTTACTCAGAATGTCCCATTTTGTTTAGTGGGGTTTACTAACTAGTAACTGCAGAAGATCATAGCCTTACAATACAATCCTATACATCTCTACATTGTATACATTGAATTCAATGGGGCTTACTCCCAGGTAAAAAGATATAGGCCTATGGACTAAATTGGTTTTTAACAATAAGTTCCTGTTTCCAGCTAGGGATCTCTAACAAAATTAACAACATTCTCATCAGCTACAATTCCCAGGTATCTTTGGGCAAATACATGATAGTTTTAAATTGGTTTAAGTTTGTATTGTATATATGTTTTGAAGGAAAAGGGGGCTATATATTCTAATTTGGTTTAGTTCATCTTAGAAAGGGCTTGCTAACTTTACCAGGTGCATGAAAAATAAATGTGAGAGAAATCAAGGATTGCTCTCCTGTTTACCAGTGATTTTGGATGGAGCCACAGAACAATATAATTAATGGCACAATCCTATGCATGTTTAGACAGAAAAATGTCCTATAACTCCCAGCATCCCTTCAATCATGCTGGCTGGGCATGCTGGGAATTCTGTCTAAACATGCATAGGACTGTGCCCTAAATCTGCTAAACTTGTGGATTTGCCAAGAAAGAAAGAAAGAAAGAAAGAAAGAAAGAAAGAAAGAAAGAAAGAAAGAAAGAAAGAAAGAAAGAAATCCAATATATTTTCCATGATTGTGTATAAGAATATATCAACATTCCAAGTGGATATAGCAACAAAACTGTGATGTCAATCAGATCTTTATTCTAAAAACGTTTTAAAAAACCACAAAACATTGCAACAATGGGCCCATTCACATGTAACAACAATTCATTATTTGCGGGTTGCATGCCACGTGCATGCTGGTGCTGTTTTGAATATGCAACCTCTGATTGGCCCAATCGTAGGTTGCTACATGACATGCAAACCTCCATGACATGTGAACTATGTGTTATTCATGGGTTAAAGAACCCAAAGTTAACCGAAGAACTAATCATAGGTTAACTCTGAATTGTTAAAGCCACAAATATAACCCAGAGTGTTCAGGTTCACACATCATGGAGCAACCTATGATTGGGCCAACTGGAGGTTTCATATTCAAAACAACTGTGGCATGTGACCCTGCAAATCATGGGTTAATTAATCCACAATTTGCTGCTGTTACATGCAAAGTGGTTCATTATCTTAGAAAGATAGAATCGTGTTTTAACAGATAACTTAAATAAGACTGCTTAAATAAGTTAGGGTGCAAATCTTATGTATGTTTAGACTGAAAAAGCCCTACAATTCCCAGCATTCCTCAGCCAGCATTTCAATTTCTAATTTGATTTTCAGGAAGGTCAAGATTTGCAATACCATCATTTATCATTACCGAATTGAGGGTAATGTCAAAATCCTTTGACTTCTGATTTTGGGGGCAATCAGGATCCTAACCCTTATGGATACAGTAGATTAGATATTCATTAGATCTCCTACCTGGATCCCTGACCTTTTAATAACTCCTCCACGTACATTCATTCTCCAATGTGTTCCCATCAACAGTATTCCCCACCCCAATTTGTGCAGCTTTGCCTGCCTGCAGGGGGAAATGGCATAAGGCTGAGGAGGAGCTTCTTCCACCTTTCTCAGGCCTTGGCCCACCCTTGCCATGTCCGCCAACTATTATGTTATGGGAGGTCAGAGTCACTTGTAGGTTGGGACCTAGGAAAGGGAACAGCAGGTGGATAGGTGGCTGGGTGGAAAGAGTACACAAATCTCATCTATCAACTAATGACATGTGTAGAGATTAGAAACGTGTGCTTCTTTCCATGGGGCAAATCACTCACTGCATTTTTAGGTGAAGGCCGATGATGATGAGATTTATATCCCACCTTTTTTCCTCCTGCAAGGAACCCAAGGTGGCTTACATTGTCCTCCTCCTCTCCATTTTATCCTCACAAAACGTTGTGAGGTAGGTTCGGCGGAGAGTCAGTGACTGGCCCAGTGAGCTTCATAGACAAGTGGGGACTGGAACCCAGTTCTCCCGAATCCCAGTCCAACACTCTAACCACTACACCACACTGGCTCTCCAAGATGCTGGCATGGGACTGCTCCCTTGATAACCTGTCCTAGATAAGTGACACTGTGCAGCTCAGTCAATCCTAGAAGCTGTGCTGAGAACAAATGATGTGTTTGGAATAGAAACTTCAAAACTGTTATTACAGGACGGCTCAAATAATTATATGCAACAACAGGACAAACAGGAACAGACCAGAACAGAACACAGAAGGCAACGGAGGAGGTGTCTTCCATATACAACAAGCTGATAAGAAATTAATGTCTGCTCCGATCTCACCCCTTCGTGCCAGTGTATCTTTTCACACAACGAACTTTCAAGGGCAGTTCTAGATTTAGTTAAATTGTCCGACTCGCATCATACATGATATGTGGTCTTCATGTCCAGGAGGACCTCAGAGCCTGCAATTTGTTCTTTGTCCCCAGAATGTATTTCCAAATCATAATACGTTGCTCCTCCACTTAAACCTCTGTATTAAAAGCTGCTATTTCCAAACTTGGCTACACAATTTGCTGCCACCTGCTGATCACAGGGATATTGCCACACAAACTTACAGCATCATTTTGTCTTCAAATAGGGCTGACCAAAGGGTGACTCCTCATTTTCATAGTTTCCTCATGCTCAGGGTTGTAAAAGGGGAGATGGAGCAGGTTCTCAACATTCTCCAGCTAAAGGGGGGGGGGTCAAAAAAGCGTGATGGAAGTGAGGCACCTCAAAGAGCACAGTTTTAACTCCTAGCAGAGTTTGTGTGTGTGTGTGTGTGTGTGCATGTGTGTAACTAGTCATGGAGGAGGGGAAGTGTCGGGGTGAGAAATAGGTTTCAGCTTGGGATAATTTGAATGAGGGAGAAACAGGCTGTTTGGGGGGATTGTGAGAGAGTTCTGTAGGAGGAGTTAGAGCAAATGCAGGGTTTTTGGAAGAAAGTGGATGGAAAGGTATAAAGAACAACAGGGAACTCTAAAGCCAAGGGTTTGGGGAGTTGGAATGGGGTGGAATATTAGGAAAAAGGGAGGAAAAGAGCACAACTGGAATATGGACCACTTAGAAGAAAAACAGAAGATTAACCTCTCCATATCTGCTGACTTATGAAGTGATGGGAAGCTCTGTTGAGCTCCTTCTCTTGAAAAGAACGGGAGACAGAGAGGAGGAAAGGGGGATTGCTCTTTTGAACAGAAAGTCTGAGAGTCCTTCTTGGATGCAAGGAATCCTTTCCCCCACCCCCTGTCTTGGACCTGTATGTTGTAAACAAGCAGCATGCACAATATTGATCCTGGGGCACGTCTGTTAAGTCGTCAGCCTTAGCTTCCAATTCCCTGGTTTTGTGGAGCTTAAGCCAACATGAGAACACCTTAACTCTGGTCCTAACCTAGCAGGTTTTTGGACAGTTTAATAGATATAGGATTGTACTGCAATATATATGAGAGGCCAAGCAGTGTAATAAATGATAATAACAGAAATTAGTACTGATACGTCTACTACTACTACTGGCTCTTCTTATGTTCTTACTACTGCTGCTGCTAGTACTACTATTTTATTAAGCAGCAATAATCACTAAATGCTGTAAAGGAAGAAAATGTAGTAGCAAATACCATCAGTTGGAAGGGCCCCGGTTCAAATGTCATCTCAGCCAAATGCTCATGGGTGGCCATAGCAAAGTACTTACTCTCTGCCTTAGTTAGCCTCTACCTGTAATATGGTGATAATAATACCAACCTGCTTTATAAGGCGGCTGGAAGGATTACTGAGTTAATGTATGTGAAATGCTTAACACTCAACATATAAAATGTTTATTATTTTTTTATTATCATTACAATATTGCAGCCAAATATTGCTATGTAAAATGCTAAGTTATTATTATTATTTTAAAAGTATTGCAGTCCATGACTTCCCAGATTATGATCACGGAGGATGATGGCTGTAGAAGGCTGCTCATCATGTAGATTCCTGAACAGGGTTTTTTTCCCAGGCACTATGTTACAATCATAAAGCAAACTGAGTGCGTCATGCGCCACAAGTTAGGAAAAACCTCAAGAGAAACTGAAATAGGTCTGGGCAGGCAGGACTCCTGGGAGCTTTGATTTTGCTCACAGCCTATATTAAAGCATATTAGAAATGAGATCATTGTGTTTTTTTCAGCTTACTCGGATAAGGGAACAGGGGCAGAAGCAGAATTGGATAGGCTTAGATTTTTAGTTTGTTAAATACAAATCTACAAATAATTCAGAACCCTCCAGTTTAACTGCAGGACCATTTTTAGCTCCACTGAACAGTGTGATTTCACTGTTTAATCCTGAGATTAATAGTAGGTACAGAAACCTCCTAATCTCATACAGAAAGGCCTAAGGAGTATTATACTGCAGGGATCTGGCTCCAATCTCCTCAGAGTCAGCATAAGGCCTACATACTGGTCCAAAACGTTTAAGGGCGCAATTCTATGAATGTTTAAACAGCAAAAAAAGTCCTACATCACCCAGCATGTCCCCAGCCAGCCATGGCTCCTTAATGCCAGTGTAATCAAACATAGAACAGTGTGCACAGTACACTCCTTGCCTGCATGTACTCTGAGATATTCATGAAGATGATTGCTTGTTTACACCACAACAGGAATGTTGCTTGGTGCTTAAAAGATTCGGGGCTCAGGCCCACAGGGCACAAATCTACCTAAAATATGCATATATTGACTTATATCTAATTTAGAAATAATTTCTAGGATGTATTTCAATTTCACAGCAGGCAAAGCCAGCCAACAAATTTCTTATCCAAATAATCTCAGACAAAATAAATTCTTCAGTTAATTTGCAGCTTGCCCAAAGGATGGGAGAAGCAAGGGCTAGGGATGGACAGAACAGAACACTTACCTTCCATTCCGTTCTGCTTCCGTGGTGGGGGGGAGGTGCTCCGTCCCTCCCCCTGGAATCCTTGACGGGAGGGGAGGCGATCCAGTCCTCCCCCCCGGAATTCTGCCCGGCCAGCTCCACTCCGCGGCCAAGCCGCGGAGCCGCCAGCTGGCTCTAGCCACCGGCAGCTGGACATCCGGCTGCTGGGCAGCCCTGCAGGGACGCAAATAGCGGCTGTCGTAGCCACCGCCATTTGCGTCCCTGTATTTAGCCATGATAGGCTACGTAAGTATTTACGTAGCCCATCACGGCAGGGGGGGGGGGAACCCAGCATATGCAAATGGCGGCGGCTACTGCCATTTGCGTACACTGGGGTTTTTTCCTCCCTGCCATGATAGGCTACGTAAATACTTACATAGCCTATCACGGCCTCCGCAGGGACACAAATGGCGTCCCTGCATTAGCCGTGATAGGCTACGTAAGTATTTACATAGCCTATCATGGCTATGAAGAGGAGGAAGTGAATGGCGGCCGCAGGACGACCGCCATTCGCAAAGCAGCGTGGACGGGAGCAGGTAAGTGCTCCATTTCACACGCCTTTTGTGGGTTGGGGGCAGTGGGGACTTTGTCCTATGCGCCTTTCGTGGGTTGGGGGGGCGGGGGCTTCATTCTGCAACGGATTTTGGGGGGCTGAATGCACTGGCATTCGGCCTCACCAAGATCCATCACGGAATTCTCTGACATCCCTACCAAGGGCCAATCTACACTTATGGGTTTTTTCGCTTCCAATGAGGTTTCACCTCCCGTCTTTCACACTACACAGTACTAGGAATGTCAGAGAATTTCTCCACAAATCTCCAGGAGGCTGAATGCCAATGCATTTGGCCCCCCGAAATTGGTGGGGAAATTCTCCGACACCCCCCACCCCCCCCCCAGGGATGGGACTTACCTCGTGCGAATGTCCCTCTCGGCAGAGGGTCCTGGCGGCATTTCGGCGGTGTTTCGGTGGCGGCGGGGGCGGCGGCTGGTCTTCCAACCGGCTGCCGCCGCTGCCATTTCCCAGTAAAGTAAAAAAAAAAAAAAGTGATAGGCTACATAAAGATTTACATAGCCTATCACGGCTAGATTTTCAAAGTCAGCCGTGATAGGCTATGTAAATCTTTACATAGCCTATCACGGCTGACTTTGAAAAAAAAAAGCGTGTACGCAAATGGCGGCGCCCATGGGCGCCGCCATTTGCGTACGCGCTTTTCTCCCCCCCAAAGTCAGCCATGATAGGCTACGTAAAGATTTACATAGCCTATCATGACTGACTTTGAAAATCTTGCCGTGATAGGCTACATAAATCGTTACATAGTCTATCACGTTTGGGGGGTTTTTTTTACTTTTTTATTTTGCGGCTGGGGAGACGGGGTGCTCCCCCCCAGCCTGAATTTCGGTCGGGAGGGGCGGGGCGCCTCCCCCCCTCCAAGAATTTCAGGGGGAGAAACGGAGCGCCTCCTCCCCACCACCAAAAACAGCTGCAGGACCAGGTAAGGGACTTTTGTCCATCCTTACACAGTACCCTCCCCAAATTGGAACCGGAATTTCTCGCTTCAGTGCTCCCGCTTTCAATACCTTGATATCCCGGTATTTCCCCTTAATGTGCTCTGATCTTCTACCTTCGCTACCGTTCTGGTCATAGTCCCCTACCCTGTCCATATACAGCGGTGTTTGTATTTCTCTCCTGTCCAATCACGGCTCTCGACAGCCCCATGTTGTCTTCTGACTACTGATCACATAACTTCCTCAGCACTCAATGTTTCCTCAGCAACAAGCAAAGGGCTGGATGTGCACACGCTTGTCTGCTCTCGGAAGCTAAGCAGGGTTGGCCCTGCTCAGTAGTTGGATGGGCGACTGCCTGCCAATCAGGCTTCCTGCACTGAGTAGGGGGTTGTTCTATCCCTTCAAATGAGACTATGTTTTACCCCCTTCTATCCCCCGCTTCGGCTTTTTTTTTTAAATTAAGGCGTTATCTTCAAAGAATTGTGGCTTCTCCGTGATTTTTTTTTTTCTAATTCAGGCATGATCTTTGAAGATTTGAAGATTCAAATCTTCAAAGATCATGCCTGAATTAGGAAAAAAAAACACGGAGAAACCACAATTCTTCGAAGAGTCAAATCTTCAAATCTTGTCAAGGGACAAGCCAGTCCTTTTCCCCAAGGCCAGGAAAACATGAGGAAAATGACAAGCTTCTCCCATGCCACTGCCGCATGGTGGGCGTGGAATCAGCAGAAACAGGAAGAGTTTCTGATCCTCCAATGAGAGCCGCCATCTTTAAGAGCAGGGAAACAGCACAGCGCTCAAGTGTGAACTGAGCTCACGCATTTGATGAAGCACCGCAACGTGGAAAATGGCTGAGTGTGGATAATCACGTTTTAATGCAAGAGCGTTTAACCTGACGGGACACCGAATTCGTTGCAATGGCGGGCGCAATGTAGATCAGCCTCAGGTGTGTTCTCATAGACCTAGGGATGGGAGAAACAGGGATGTTGTCATAAACCTAGGGATGGGAGAAACAGGGATGCTGGAGTTCATCGAGACTCTCCAAACTCCATGTAGATGCTTGAGTCACCTCGCTCCTGTTCTTGTTTGAGACCTGTTTTTCATTTCATTTCATTCCCACAGGAAAAGTACACAGTTTCTCCCATTGACTAAAGTGTCAGTGAATTTCAAAAAATACCCCTTTTTCAAATGTGATTGCAAGTTCAGGAATGTGTGGACTTTTTTGGGAAAATATGCTCGCATTCATGTTTGGGTTTGTGAACAGAGCAAGTCCTGATGATTTGCAAGTGGCTAGAGTGTTGGATAGGGATGTCAGAGAATTCCACCATGGAACTCAGTAAGGCCGAATGCCAGTGCATTCGGCCCCCCAAAACCCATGGCAGAACGAAGCCCCTACCCCCCCAACCCACAAAAGGCACACGAAATGAAGCACTTACCTGCTGCCGCCCATGCTGACATTCATACATAAAATTCTTGTACATCCCCACCCTGCCCCAGATCATATCAAACCAATGGAAAAAGTCTTTTTTTAAGCTGAATTGCCATGCAGGGAGAATTCTTAGGGGGAGGGAGGTGTTGCAGCATGTGGGATGGGAAGAACTCACTCTTCCCTCCGCGGCTGCAAACACCCTTGAAAATTGCCCCCTGCATGGCAATTAAGTTAAGAAAAATATTAGCACTTAACCATGAGGTTCCCTTTGGGGCTTTCCTGTGCTGAGTGCCTGAAAGCTGACCAAGGCATTTGGGAGGAGCAAGGGGGGGTTGGTGGAAATCCCCAGTCCCTTTCATGAATGGGTGAGCAACATAGGATCGGAACATATGTGTTGGTGACTGTGTATGTGAAATGCCTTTTAAAGAACTATTACGCTCCCAGTGTCTTGTATTTTCAGCACTACATCAGGGTATATTTTATTAACAAGTAAAACATAGACTGCTGAATTATTTTATTCTCTTATGGCGAGAGAGAGAGAGAGAGAGAGAGAGAGAATATTTTATGAGCCAAGTTTTGTCTTGATATTTTTTTAAACAATGAAATTCAATAAAATGTAACATCCCAAACCAAGCTATAGTAATGAAAGTGCTAACAGACCTTTAATTGCTGTTTTGCAGCACACTGTACACAATCAGCACCAAAACAGTTTGGAAATGTCTTGTTTAAAATACATTTAGGCCATTCAAAGCAGATATTGATATCCACTTGAGAGCCAGTAGTGCCTCGAAGGCATCTCTCAGCAAGAGGAACTCCTTTCTGCAGCGTGTGACACTCAGGAACAGCAGGTGGGATGAAACAGTGACAAACGGGGAGGAAGGCAGCACATATTAAGTATTTAAGACCCCATTTGGCTGGCTGCTTTGTTATTTCTCATAAGCTAGCTTTGGCAGGAGGAGACCATCAGAAGAGCCATGGGCTACTCCCACACTGCAATTTCCAGGAAGTTGGGGAGTCCGTTCCACTCCTCCACCCCCTGGCCTTCTTCATCTTACTCTTGATGGGAATGAGTAAAAACCTTTTCAGGGCACTAGCATGGTTTTGCTGCTGCAGTAAAGCCTGATGAATGAATGACTCCCCAGTTTAATGTCATTGTAGGAAAGCTGTAGGCTGTGACAAAGGGCTTTCCTAGAGCTCTGCTAGTGCAGTTAGGAGCTCCGCCAGCATAAATGGGAGGCATGAATTTGGCCTGGCTCTCTCCCGCTTCTAGTCCACCCTTCAAAGTTTGCTATACACAGTACTTTCAGTAGTCTATTTAGGGATTTATAAGGCTTGTTAAGAGATGCTGTTCAATCTGTATATGCCACAGCATATATGCCACAAGCACTGAGCTTCTTCTTTTCTCTCACATATTTACCAGGTGTTAGATCTAGGGTCTGCTGCCTTCCATTAATGTAAGGGGTCTGTTCACAGAAGGTTCCTCCTCCTGGTTTTGGGTGATCTTCTCCCCACAGCACAGCTTACCCCATTCTGCAAGTTCCCCTGACCCTCTGTGTAGCATTTTCCAGGGGCTGGAGGGGCTGCCTGCCCAGTTGCACGTGCCTAAATCTGTATCCAACCACATGTTATTTGGGGGTGTGTGTGGAACTGGACTTGGCCTCTATGTTTGTTATGCCATGTATACCGCTTACCTCAGATTAAGCTTCTGCAGACTCAGTTGGACTTGCTTCTGAGTAGGCATGTATAGAACTGTGCTGTTAGAGACTAGTTTCTTCCTTATGCTGCCTTACACTTAGCTCTGTGATGGCAAGAAGTTAACCAAGATGTTCTAAATACAGCCATGCACAAATGGTCTCTCAGAATTCTCCAGCCTATTCGTGGCAGAGAAATTGGGGGGACAATTTCACCGAATTTCTCCAGGGGGAGGAGAAATTCTCCCATTTTCTCACAGATAGGATTCACTACTGGCAGAGGTTGTAGCACAGGTTCTTTCTTTTTTTCCTAGGGTTTTTGGTTTACTGCACTGTTTCTGTAGGTGGCAACAGCATCAACTGTGTTGAGGCTTCCACTTTTCTGAGGCAGAACTTTGAATTTCTTTTGGTGGTGTTTTGAGCTTACCTAATCACTGCAAGGTGGCCGTGGGTGCTGTGCGTGTTTTCTCTCTCTTATTGCACATCTTTCCATTGCTGTGCCGCCTCCCAGGCGCCCTGCACTTCCTGAACTGAAAACGCCCCATGGCAGGAATTGCCTCATGATGTCTCCCTCATGATGGCTTTAACTGAAGTGCAGGAAGCCAAGGAGGCTACAGGTTGCCACGGGGATTATTATACAATGACAGACAGGACACTCATCCACACTCCTCAACCACCTCAGAAGTAAAGTAAGCACCAGAACCCCAAACCCAACCCATGAGAATTTCTCTGAAATTTCTCCTCCGTTGAATTTATTTTTGAAGGTGATTTCTTTTCTATCAAACTGAATGAGAATGGTAAAAAAAGAAAAGAAAAGTGGGAGCCATTTTTGGCACAGCACTACTTCTAAAGCAGGGGCAGAAAAGCTTTTCTTTGATGAAGGCCATTGACCCATGGGAAATGTCAGTAAGGAGCCAGAATCAAAAGTGGGTAGAGTTTGCAGCTTTTCAGGATGGCTTAGTTCCAGTCGAGTGTTAGAGTGGGACCATGGTTGTTGGAATTTTGGCTGTTGTGTCAAAAGGGGAGAACCTTGACTGTGTTGCTATTCAGGGGAGGGGAGGTTTTTCTGTTTTTTTCCTGGTTTGGGGGAAGTGTCTGAGGTAAAAGAGATGCTTCTAGTGTCAGGTATAAAAAACCAGCTACAGCTGGCAGTCCAATGAATGCTGTTTTTTTCCACTATTGTTGCTACTTCATTTTACATATGAGCCCTGATATGAAAGGATAAGAGAGATGGGAACTATCAAAGTATGCACAGATTGGGGTTTGGTCATCCTCGCAGAAAAACTGGAGCATGTCCCAGTGTTTCTCACACAGCCTTGCTCTGTTTCCATCTCCCGCTCCTCCTATTGTGGCTGCCCTTATTGTGGCTACTGCTGTGTATCAGCAACATTGGCATCAGAAACAGCAGTGGTGCGGCGGGGGGTGCTGCTGCTGCCACTGACACTACTGCTGCTGCTTTTGTTGATGCTGTGACTACCACTGCTTTGCTTGCTCCTACTCCTCCCTCAGTCTGCAGTGTCTAGATAGCCCAGAGCGGGCCGGATGACACCATGAGCCAGATGAAGTAAATTAGGCCATGAGCCATCCCCTGACCACCAGCCATAGGTTACCCATACTGGTTCTAAAGACAGAAAAGTTAGAGTATGATGGATCCCAGATCATGTTGTTACTAGGGATGTACAAAACAGCCTTACCTTGAGTCTGCCGGGGGTCTGCAGTGGGGGGAAGTGATCCATCACTCCCCCCTGGAATCCTTGCCAGCCGGCCCCATTCTGCAGCGAGTCTGTGGAGCTGCCAGCCGGCTCCGGCCGCTGGCAGACTTCCAGCCGCTGGGACGCAAATGGCATCCAGCGTACCAGATGCCCTTTGGATCCCTGCTCTTTGCTGTGATAGGCTATGTAAAGATTTACATAGCCTATCATGGCAAAGAGCAGGGACTCAAGTGGCATCTGCTACGCCATTTGCGTCCCTGTTCTTTGCAGTAATAGGCTATGTAAAGATTTACGTAGCCTATCACAGCAAACAGAAGGGATGTAAATGGTGTCCACTATGCTGGATGCCATTTTCTTCCATGGGGCTGAAGCGGATGGACCGGACCCAGCCAGTGGCAGGTAGGATCCATTCCGGGGCAACTTCGCGGGGTGGTGGAGGTGGGTGGTCTGTTCTGCCATGGACTCCGAGGGGCCAGATTCTTTAGTCTGTGGCAGAATTCTCTAACATCCCTAGTTGTTACTGCCAGAGAAACATCTGCCGCAGCTCACCTGCAAGGCTTCCAGGGGTTGAAAACAAGGCACTTGGGAGTTCTGTTTGTATGGCACATAGCATAACAACTTCCTCTTCTAAGATCGCAGACACGTGTCATATGTGGAACATCCTTCAAAGAGGGGAATGGAAAGTTGTCTCTGGATGTGTTTCATACTCTAGCGTGTGGAACGGTTCTCTTAAAAATAAAAGGTTGCTTTATCTTTAAGAAACAACTTCCTCGTTGTTAAACCTGCGACATGACCTCTCTCTGTGTGTGTGCTGCTTTAGCTAGCAGAGAACTGTAAGCCTGCCTTATATTTGTTCATCCATGTGATCTCTTGTTCTATATATTGTTGCTCTCCAAATGAGGTTTGCCTGAGACTCATGAGGTTTATTGCCTAAAACCTGTATTGTAACGCATACCTTCTGAAGGAAGATGATAGACATGTACATTAAAGAGCTGCCAGTCAAAGCATTTTTTTCTTTTTCCATTTTTGGCAGAGTTCTCCCCTGACATCTATGGCACATTACAAAGTATGACACCATGAGATGTTCTAGAAGTCTAATGGCAGACTTGGAAGGATCTTTTGTAGACTTGCCTTTTAGTAGGCATTTGTTACCAGTTACCACAGAGGCTGAATCTAGGGAACCCAGAAGTACAATTCATTAAGAAATTCAACTCTATTTCCTGTGGTTTGAATAGGGACAAAGCTTTTTTGTTTTTTTGCTTTTATCACACTACTTACGTTAATCAGCTCACGCTTGCAATGACGTCTGTGTTATCACTCAACAACATCTTGTGAATGGCAACTGTTAATTATCACCTATATACATATCTCTGCATATGTATATAGATCGGCCAATGAGAGGTTGACAATTCATGCATCTGACAGTGTCCATGAAAGCTTAAGCCAGAATAGAATCATAGAATCATAGAATAGTAGGGTTGGAAGGGGCCTACAAGGCCATTGAGTCCAACCCCCTGCTCAGTGCAGGAATCCAAGTCAGAGCATCCCTGACAAATGGCTGTCTAGCCTCGTCTTGAAGGCCTCCAGTGTGGGAGAGACCACCACCTCCCCAGGTAATTGGTTCCATTGTCGTATTGCTCTTACAGTCAGGAAGTTTTTCCTGATGTTCAGCCAGAAATTAAAAAAAAAATGTGTTAGTCTATAAGGTACCACAAGACTCTTGGTGGGTTTTGCTGCCACAGACTAACAGGACTACCCCTCTGGAAAAAGTCAAAATGGACTTTGTCCATTTCAATCCCTTTTTTTAGAAAATAAAAAAGAAAGAATTGTGCCTGTGGCTGTACATATATTATACTAATGGCCCATATAAGGAGATTCAACATCAATCTGGACATCTGGTGTTGAGGCTAGACAGCAATTAAATGATGGATATAGATGCCCTAAAGTGATATGATTGGTCTATGTTTTATTTCTTCTGCATTTTTTCTGATTATCACCACTAGCAGAAGAAAAAAGACCATGGGCAGGAAGGTTCCACAGGCTCAGTACATGTTTCGCTTCACCATATAGCCATGATACAGGGGAGGCTGGTGGCTTCAATTTTGGTGGGGTAGATATTACATTCTGGGTTTTAGTTACAACTAGGCAGAAGTCTCAAGGAGCTATCCAAGCTGCTGAAACCTATCCCCAAAATACGCCAAGCACCTTGGATAGTTGTTTTAGACTTCTGGCTGGTTGTAACTAAAACCCAGAATGGAATCTCCGCCCCATCGAAAACGGAGTCACCCATCTCCCTTGCCAAGATGTGTTGTTGTTTGCTATACTATTCCCTTACCAAGTGGTAGCAAGTCAGTTCTCTTCTCCCTCTCATGGGGGTGGCTTAAGGATTCAGAAGTTAATGTTTGCCCAGAGCTCTGCCTCAGCACTAAAGCATAATTACATTAGGCTATTCATGCAAAGACTGATTACAGATGCCTCACGTCGGCAAGGCCCACGGCCCTGCCTAATATTCACTATCTCAAAGTGACCTTTTTAATGATGATCTTTTCTTTTGCATGGCTATTTTAATCACATAAGAGGTGGGCCCTGATGTTTCAATTCTCCCAGAAGAAATCAAAAGGAGAGTACCAATTCAATCAATGTCTGCAAGACCCTAATAAATAAACTCAACTGTGATTAGCATTTGCTGTGGCTTACTCAGTCATATCTTGCAAGTAATTAAGCAACTCCCTTCCAAGCCATTACTTGATTGCTTGGCACAATTCATCTCAGGCCACACAAGGCAGTAGTTAAGCATCTGTGTGTCATCCATTATATGGTGTCCAAGTTTGTTTATTTTCTGGAAAGGCTGCAGTGGAGATGAAGAGGCTCTTTACAGCTTAAAACAGATGACATTTAGCAGCAGAGGCTGGTGGCTTCAATTTTGGTGGGGCTGTGAATCCATTCTGGGTTTCAGTCAGAAACAGCCAGAACTCTAAAGGAGCTATCTAAGGTGCTGAACCAATTTGGGGGATGGGGTTCAGTACCTTGGATAGATCCTTTAGAGTTCTGGCTGGTTTTGACTGAAACCCAGAATGGATTCACAGCCCCACCGAAATCAGAGACACCAGCCTCTGCTGACATTCAGGGCTTCGTACTTCTGGTGAATTAGCAATGCTGGTGCAGATTCAGAGACAAGTATCAGCAAGGATGCATGTAAAGTATTTAGGGATGGATGGATTCCCTACCTTCCGTCCTGGTGGGGAATCCGTCTGGGGGGAGGCGATCTGTCCCTCCCCCTGGTATCCTCTTCTGTCGGCTTTGCTCCACACCGATCCCTTGGAGTTGGCCGCTGGCTCCATATCACTGGCGATACAGCCGGCCATCACTGCTGTGCCATATCGCTGGCTGAGTGATGACTGACTCCAGACACAAATGGAGTCCACTACGCCATTTGCGGCCGTAAAGCTCTTAGATTAAGCTAAATGCAGCCATTTAGGTTAAACTAAGGGCTTTACAGCCGCAAATGGCATCCGCTATGCCATATGCGTCTATGGTTTTTCCTGCAATAGGCTAGCTTATCGTGGGGAAAACCACAGACTCAAATGGCGTCGCCGATGCCATTTGCGTCCAGAGTCAGCCCTCACTCAGCCAGCGATACAGGACGGCAATGGCGGCCAGCCGTATTGCCAGCAATTTGGAACCGGCTCCACGGATCATTGCCCCGCTTCACATAGATTCCGGAGGGAGACGGAGGTGAGTACTCCATTCCACCATGGACTCCGGAAGCTGGATTCTTTGGAATCCGGCCTCACTGGAGTCCGTGGTGGATTTCTCTAACATCCCTAAACGTATTAGACATGGGAAAGAAGAAGCAAACATGAAAATAAGGATGCTGGCTGGCACCAAACTGCATGCCAGTAACATCTCTTGGATTCTGCTTGCAGTCATTTGAAGTTAGGAAGGAACGTTCTTCCAGATCATACTGCCTAATTACTCTTGGGATGTTTTGTGGTAAAATATGTGGACCAGACCAAAGTCATCCTCCTGTGCTTTTCCACCCCACAAGAACTTGAGGCACTTGATGCTAAGCCTCTGTTGGCACCACTGACTGTTTAGAAGGCTAGTGGATCACAGGAGCTCTCACGATTTTAAACAGAGGAAATTGAGGTGGGCAATGAATGCCTAAAATTGGCTTTGATGACTGTATTGGAATCTGTCGAAAAGCATTGTCTTTGGCAGGGTATGAGGAGACATGAATCTTCTGTCTGGAGCATTATGTCTAAGGTGACCCATTCATATATGCAAATCTAGGGATGTATGAAAGTCACTTACCTTTTCGAAGGTAAATCCTTCCGAAATTCTGGCCGGGGGGGGAGGCGCTCCGTCTCTCCCCCCCCCCCCGAGATTCTGGCCGGCCAGCTCCGCTCCGCAGGGGTTCTGCGGAGCCGCCGGCCGGCTCCGCCAGCAGCTGGACATCCGGCTGCTGGCTAGCAGGGACGCAAATGGCAGCAGCCGTAGCCGCCGCCATTTGTGTCCCTGCAGTCAGCCGTGATAGGCTACGTAAATGTTTATGTAGCCTATCACGGCTGATTTAAAAGAAAAAAAAACGTGCATAGGCAAATGGCGGCGTCCATGGGCACTGCCATTTGTGTTCCTTATTTTGTCACGTCTTAGTCTACGTAAACATTTACGTAGACTAACACGGCGAAAATAAGGGGAACGCAAATAGCGTAGCGTCTACGCTATTTGCGTTCCCCTTATTTTCGCCGTCTTAGTCTACGTAAATGTTTACATAGACTAAGATGTGACAAAATAAGGAATGCAAATGGCAGCGCCCATGGGCGCCCCATTCACGTACACATGTTGTTGTTGTTTTTCTTTTAAATCAGCCGTGATAGGCTACGTAAACATTTACGTAGCCTATCACGGTGTTTTTTAAAAATCAAGCCATGATAGGCTACATAAATCTTTATGTAGCCTATCACGTTTTTTTGTTTGTTTGTTTTACTGGAAATGGCGGCGGCGGCAGCCGGTCAGAAGACCAGCCGCCGCAGCCGCCGCCGCTGCCGAACCGCCACCGAACCGCCACTGAACCGCCGCCGAACTGCCGCCAGAGCCGCCGCCACCAGGAAGATCCACCCAAGGTAAGTCCCGTCCTGGAGGGGCGGGGGGGGGCAGACCGTTCCGCCACCGATTTCGGGGGGCCGAATGCGCTGGCATTCGGCCTCCCTGAGATTCGTGGCGAAATTCTCCGACATCCCTATGCAAATCAGGACTTAACATTGCTATCAAGCAATGAACATGCTGTGCCACCAAGAGGCAACAGTTCTTTTTAGGATTCAGAATGGGTGAAGGAAAGATTTTACTAAGCAAGAGCAAAATAGCAAAGCAGACTAAAGCAGAACACTGCAATTGAATGATTGCAGCAAGCAAGCAAGTACAGCACAAGATCATAAGCTTACCCCCCACTGCCACTGGGAACCCCTTCAGAACCAGTGGCAAACGTGACTCCAATAGTGGCCATGAGCATGCAGCACCTCCTGGATTGGCCTGGGTCAAGGATCTGCATTGGGAGGGTCTCAGGAACACATTTACTACTCCATTGATCCCTCCCATTCTAGCTGTACTCCAATGACTTTGAGAATGTTTTGCACATTTTTGGGAAGTGAAAGGATCTGCTCTAACAAGTGGCAGACAGCCAGATCCCAGCTGTTCTCATAACAACTGGCTTAACCTTGAGATCTTGCTAGAAGCTATTAGGCTCCCAAGCTGTACCTTCTCAGACAGATAACTAACTCATGGGAATCTAATGAGAAGAAGCGGAGCTAGCCACCAACATCAACAGGCCCAAACAGATGTCTAGACATGAGAAGGATCCATTTGTTGTGCACCACTAAACTCCTCAAAATGACAGTGGTCTTCCACATTTCCACGACACATGCAGCTCTGAATCAACCTGTACTTCCAAGTAAACGTACACAGGATCTGGCTTCATGATGGTCTTGTATAGCCAAAGTAGATGTTCTATAGAAGATGCCTGAACCATCTCCTGAAGGTGCTCTTTAAAGAAAACACCACAGAAAAAGCAGCCTTCGGCACTGCAGTCATGCACATTTGACTGGAGGGTGGGTGTGGGAGAAGGGAAAGCCAGGGAGAGACAGATACAGGGTCCCAATATCTTTTCCCACAAGGAGGAAAAGCAGCTTGGGGAGGGAGATGGAAAGGGTGAAGCATCTCCTTCCCCCAACACCGTTGTTCCATACAAACTGTCAGTGGAGGCTGGTGGCTCCGATTTCAGTGGGGCTGTGAATCAATTCTGGGTTTCAGTCAGAACCAGCCAGAACTCTAAAGGAGAGCAACCAACCTCCACTGCAAACCAGCAGCCTTCTACAGTGATGGTTTAGTTAAAAAAATCAGGGGAACATCCTGATTGTTACTGAAGTTTTAGTTGTTTTCTGTGGTGGGTGTATTTTAGTGGTTAATTATAGGGCATAGGGATGTACGAAACACCTACCTGGCTCTGCGCTGGGCAATCTGCGGTGGGGGGGAGGTGCTCCGTCCCTCCCCCCAGAATCTTTGATGGGGGGGGAGGAGATCCAGTCCTCCCCCCCCCCCCCAGAATCCTGCCCGGCCGGCTCCGCTCCACAGCCAAGCCGCGGAGCCGCAGCCGGACATCCAGCCACTGGGCAGCCCTGCAGGGGCGCAAATGGCGGCTGTTGTAGGTGCCGCCATTTGCGTCCCTGTATTGAGCAGTGATAGGCTACGTAAATATTTACGTAGCCTATCACAGCAGGGGGAAAAACCCCAGCGTACGCAAATGGCGGTAGCCACTGCCATTTGCATCCGCTGGTTTTTTTCCCCCCCTGCCATGATAGGCTACGTAAATACTTACGTAGCCTATCATGGCAGGGGGAAAAAAACCCAGTGTACACAAATGGTGGTAGCCACCGCCATTTGCGTACGCTGGGTTCCCCCCCCCCGCCGCCGTGATAGGCTACATAAATACTTACGTAGCCTATCACAGCCTCCGCAGGGACACAAATGGCATCCCTGTGTTAGCCATGATAGGCTGTGTAAGTATTTATGTAGCCTATCATGGCTTGAAGAGGAGGAAGCGAATGGCGGCCGCAGGACAGCCACCATTCGCACAGCAGTGCGGACGGGAGCAGTTAAGTGCTCCGTTTCGCATGCCTTTCGTGGGGTGGGGGCAGCAGGCGCTTCGTCCCACGCGCCTTCTGTGGGTTGGGTGGCGGGGGCTTCATTCCGCGACAGATTTCGGGGGGCCAAATGCACTGGCATTCAGCCTCACCGAGATCCGCCGCGGAATTCTCTGACATCCCTAGCTGTGCATGGACCCCTGCTTCGCTTCAGATGCTGCGCTGGACCTGCCAAATCAGCCCTGCTTCACTTCAGACCAATTTGGACCCCATCCACTTCGCTTTGGATTCAGATCTGAAGCAAGATTCAGATATCCAAATCATTCGGATATGATGCCTTCCCATTGACTTGCATTGAAAAATAGAAACAGCCATAACTTTTTCAGTTTTCATGATAAATATATGACATTTAGGGAACTGCCCGCCCCCATGGTAGGGAGTTCACCTGCTAAATTTCAGACAGTTTGGCTTAATAGTTTCTGTGCTAGATGGAGTTAAAATTTGATTTTTTCAACAAAAACTCTCAAAGCAAAGAGCTATAACATCTCACTGTTTCCACAGAGGTGCATGAAATGTGGGGACCTGTCAGCTCCCATGGAAGGGATTCGACCTGCCAAATTTCAGACAGTTTGGCCCAGTAGTTTTTGTGCTAGGCACAGATAAAATGTGCTGTTCTTAGGAAGGCATCTAAGAAATTCTACTACTATTACTATTAATTCATATTTTTTTGCGACATGACATCTACTTTGGCCATTAGATTGATTCCAAATAATGAAGAGACCTGTTTTACTTTCTATTGCCAAGGACTCTGTCTCAGGTATTGTGATAAAATGGAGGGTGCTTCATGTTAAATTGAATAAAATTAAGCTGTAGTGAAAAATTAAACTTTTTTTATGAATTTGAAGAAAGATCATTATAAATAATGCTCTTTGAATTTGAAGATGAAAAGTGGCTGAGCCCAAGGAGGAGGGATCTGATCTCCATTCTTTCAAAACTGAAAAGCAGGAAGAGGATATTCTTAGAACGTTGTGCCCTCTCCTCGATGGCTTCGGACATATATTTCAGTATTGATTAAAAAGCCATACCATTAAGATGTTCTCAGACACCTCTCATCACTGAAATTGTCTTTTCTGTGTTGTCTGGTATTAGGCTTAAATAGGGGTGCACGAAAGTCACTTACCTGGTCTCGCAGCTTCCTTTGCGGTGGGGGGGAGGCGCTTCGCTGCTCCTCCCCAGGTTCAGGCTGGGGGGGGAGGCTTCCCGCCTCGCCCGGCCAAAATTCAGGCCGGGGAGGAGGCGCCTCGCCTCGCCCGGCCGCCAAATAAAAAGTTTTTTAAAAAATGCCCCCGTGATAGGCTACGTGACGATTTACGTAGCCTATCACAGCAAGATCTGCAAAGTCAGCCGTGATAGGCTACGTTAATCATCACGTAGCCTATCACGGGTGACTTTAAAAAAAAAAAGCGCGTACGGCTAATGGCGGCCCCCATAGGGAGCCGCCATTCGCGTTCCTTATTTGGTCGCTGTAGTCTACGTAAATCTTTACATAGACTACGGCGAAAATAAGGGCAACGCAAATAGCATTGCCCTTATTTTCGCCGTAGTCTACGTAAACTTTACGTAGACTACAGCGACCAAATAAGGAACAGGAATGGCGGCTCCCTATGGGGGCCGCCATTAGCCGTACGCGCTTTTTTCTTTTTAAAGTCACCCGTGATAGGCTACGTGACAATTTACGTAGCCTATCACAGCTGACTTTGCAAATCTAGCCATGATAGGCTACGTTAATCGTCACGTAGCCTATCATGGGGGCGTGTTTTTTTTTTTTTTACTTTTCTTGGAATGGCGGCGGCGGCGGCAGCCGGTCGAAAGACCGGCTGCCACCCCTGCCCCTGTCGAAGCCCTGCCAAACCGCCGCTGCGACCCGCCACCGGGAGCGACATTCGGGAAAGGTAAGTCTCATCCCGGGGGGCGGGCGGGGGGCGGAGAATTTCTCCCCGAAACTACTTCGGGGGGCCGAATACGTTGGCACTCGGCCCCCTGAAGTTTCGGGGAGAAATTCTCCCCCATCCCTAGGCTTAAATGGTGTTTTACCACCTCCTAAAGATTGTTTTAATTCTTTAATCAGAATTGAAACTGTATTGTCTTTAAAGGTTAGCAGCACAATTCTAAGGGTGGATTTAGAAACCTGCAGTTCTTATGTTACCTGAATTTGGGGATATGAACAGAAGGTGATTCTGGGAAATTGAATTTGTTTAGTAATGTGGGACATGATCCACAGCTAGCTATCATGGCATGATTCTGTCTCCAGTGCCAGTTCAGGAACGGTGACACCTGGCAAGCTTGGAGCCATAATACCAAATTCAGCAACATTTGCAGCAATGCAAAGACACTGCTGTAACTGGTAGGGTGGACACTTGCACATCTCCAAAAAAAAGAGGACAAAAGAAGACATGGATTTTCATAAAATTTGCATATGCTGAGAGAGAGAGAGAGAGAGAGATTTGGAAAAAAAAATACTATAACTTAAATAGAAATATAATACATCTCACCGGAGTAGAGGAGACTGTTACTAGGTGACCTGCGTGCCTGCTCAGTCTGTTCACTGTCCAGGTGTTCACCATCTTATGGCTCTTTATATTTAAACTGGACTTGAACCTTCAAATAAAAGACACATTCAAAATAAAGGACTGTCCTTTGACCATCCTTCAAATAGGGGATCATCCTCTGTAAAGTAGGACACCTGGCCCCCCTTGTACCATTTATTTATTTGTTACATTTACATCCTGCCTTTTCCTCTGAGGAGCCCCAGGCAGTGATCCTCCTCTTCTTCATTTCATCCCCACAATTATCCTGTGAGGCAAATTAGGCTGAGAGTCAGTGACTGGCCCAAAGTCGCCCAGTGAGCTTCATGGCCAAGTGAGGATTTGAACCCAGGTTCCCCAGTCCAACACTTTAACCACTGCACCACATGGGTTCTGTCTAAGCAGTTGTAGAAGCTCCCAGCAGGTGATGTCAACCTACAATGCCCCATTCCTCCCCCGATCAAAAGCAAGTCTTCCTGGGAGTTGTTTCAGCTTAGGTGGCAGCTGCATGGCTTCAGCAAGCTTACTTGCTTACAGGTATACTTACACTTTGCCATTGTTTGGGCTGCTTGAGCTGGTACTAATAGAACTGAGGAAGGTTTTCTGGAGGGAAACTGTTTTCACGCGAACAGCTGCCAGGCCCATTCCAGGCAATGTTTTCAGTTCCCTGAAAGCTTTTGTTGTAGGCCTAGTTTTTGTTCCATCTCTCTTGTTCTAACGTTGAAGGTGGCCCACGCTTGTGCAGTGCAGTGAGTTTGTGGATCATGTCCCTCCTTTGTAAAATATGATGGGTTTTACACATTACACATTTGTAAATGTTCGTATACTGTGCATTTCTTCCCTAGTCTACTGGCAGTGCACCACAATGGATCCTAAAAACAGAAGTGCTCCCGGTCTTTTTTCTCATCCTGAACCAAGCCACATTTCTGATTTTCATACTAGTGGGACCATGACAATAGCACTTGACATTTCTGAATGGGGATGAACAACCATGTTCAGAGTTGACAAGTCACTGTCACAATCTGGGATGCAATTTATCAAAAAACAGACACCTAGAAACCCTCCCCCCTCCCAAGACACACACAGAAACAGCAAAAACATGGTTTCCTCCGCTATGTGGAGACCTGCTTATGTTCCCCCTATTCAAAGCACCCACTCACACGGTTGCCCTTTTCACTGTCTCATCTTCCCTAACTATAGCCTGCCCTGTTCTGAAAACTGCAGTGGCAGAGCCCAGGGTTAACATTCTGTGAATCCAATGAGTACAGACACTGCATTCGCTTATAAGTTCCCCAACACCAATCTATACTTACATTACATCAGCCCATTAAACAGCAATCACGGTGCGTACTTTAATTGTGGCAGAAGTATAAGACAAGGAAGAGAAGGTTGTAAGGGTGCAATCCTATGCATGTTTACACAGGGAAAAAAAGGCCTACACTTTCCAGCATGTGCCGACATTATAGGACTTTTTTCTGTCTCTAAACATGCATACAATTGCACCATCACTCAGCAAAGTGAAACTTGAGTCAGGACAATCAGTGGCAGAGAACTTCAAACCTTTGCAAAGCAGATAACTCAAGGAAATCAGCCAAGTCCCAGAGCAAGGAAATCAGCCAAGCCCTATGACAGACAATTCAAAATCAATGCAAAGTAGATTACTCAAGGAAGTGAGCCACACCGCACGCTTCAGATTAAAAGAAAGAACTCAGAATCCATGCAGTGCAACAAGAACAACAAAAACCTTTCAGATAAGAAGTGCACACGTGACCCTGCTGACTGACAGGCGGGAGATTTCCCTGGTTAGCCTCAAGGCAGAGCTCTGGATTATGAGATTTCGAGCTAGGGCTGAGGAACTGGGAACATTTATCAGGCATCATCATCATCATTGTCTCATCATGTGTTTTATTTTACCACTGTTTTCATGTGTAACATCTAAATGATACAGGATCATTCCAGGGGGAGGGGGGACTGTTAGGAATATTATCAGCCATGTCCTCACATTGAGTTCCATGTATGATGTTGTTGTACCCATGAAGAGTAGTGTAATGGAGCCAGGGTTCACCGGGATGCAGCGGCTGCACTTTTTTATGATCAGGGATGCTGATGTCATCTACCACCCCCCTCAGAATTGCCTGCTCCCTCTGGGCTAGCTGCAATTCTCACAGTAGCTGGAGGAAACGGAATTTTCCTAGCAACAATATATTCTCTGTTGTAATTTAAAGCGTTTGTGGTGGGGTGGTCTTGAATGGGCAATTCAGATCCATTAGCTGTACAAAAGACCTGCTCCTGGTGGAGATGAAAACTAACAGAACTGGTTTGTTGATATGAATCAACACAGCTGTCTGAATGTGCAGACTGTCCTTGAGGGCATGGCTGTGGAGACTGTCATGATGAGCGCCTGCACTTCAAATTCACCACTACATCACTGCCCATAAACATTGTAAGATCTCATTTAGTGTAACATTTGCAGCCATCACATGAACAAGATAGACCAACATTTGAGAAACTCACATTTTGAATATGAAAACCTACAGTTACACACATTGCCTAAAACCTTTGTAGACTGGATGGATGGATAGATAGATAGATAGATAGATAGATAGATAGATAGATAGATAGATAGATAGATAAACAGCCCTATGCAGGCATTTGCTTGCAACACATGAAGGGCTAAACACTGCAAGGGACATGGGCATACAAGCCCCTCCTCCAACATCACAGAGCACCTGGCTGCTCTTCGAGATCTCCATACATTTAGTGCAAAGATCTGAAAGGGGTTGCCGAACACAGGGAGCTTTATAAGCACATTTAGCCTACTGTCCTTTCAAACCCCTTTTAGATCTTCCTGCTAATATTCAAATATATCTAAGAGCAGCCAGGCATGTAGGTATGTGGGAGGCAGGGCTTGTATGCCCACATGGGATGTGGGAGGCAGGGCTTGTGTGCTCATCCCAGTTTAACCCTTCATGTGTTGCAGGCAAATACCTGCATAGGACACGAGAGAGGGAGAGATACAGATAGATGTATATTTTACAGATAATCTTAACTATTTGTTGGTCCAATATTTCCTTCCTGAAATATTCAGTATTGAAATGATGAAATTTCATCATTTGTGCAAATTGAAATAAAACCAGTGAAGCTGTCTGAACAATGCTCAAAACTTTAAAAAGAGACAAAGAATATAATCCCTATAAAGGATTGGATTTGCATCATTGATACATTGAGACAAGCTATGTATCTAGAATGCTGTCATAAATATCAATTTAATGTGAATAATCCATCTTGTAAAAACAATTTCTGAGTGCTTCTCTGTTATTCAAGTGATATCTATACGAATCAGTCAAACATTCTGCTATCTGTTGTTATCAGCTGGTGGCATATGCCCAGTATTAACTCACAGCTAGACAACAATAACATTAAGCATGAAATTGAAAACTCAAAATTGCAGAGATGAGATTTTTCTGTCTTACTGCAGTTCCTTCCATTATTTCAAGATGCCACAGATGATCGAGATAAATAGGGAAAGCAGAAATACAACAGAACCTTCAACATGTTGACTTTAATTTTGACCTGTATTACCTGAACTAATTGATCGGAAAGGGGTGGCCTCCAGGTCAAAAGTGGCATGGCAATTTGGGGAGCAACCACTATGCATCTGCTCCCCAATGTTCCACCTCTGGGTGGAGCTTCTTTACTCTCTTTTCCTGTCTAGTGTTGCCACAAAGTAACAGTGCTTTAACAGGGAAAATTACACGGAGATCTATGAGGAATTTTTCCTTGTAGCCATCAAACAACCCAATACTTCTCTGTCTTCATGACAACTCTGTCAGAACTGCCCAACGGCATTGTATAACATCATGGCCCTACTGCACATGAGATGAAAGGAAATGGGGTAATGGTTGGGTCTTTGCAGTTTGTGCTCCTTGGCACATTTTTGCTGGATGTTTGCCATTTGTCCCACCCCAGTGTTTTACACATTCTCCCCCAGGAAATGTCAACGTAAAGTGTAGACATCTGTTGCCATAAAAGGTAAATTGGCCTTTACATTGAAGATAGTTTATTTAGGATTGAGATCCCAGGCACATAAAACTCCAACTCAGTCATTGTTTGCATCTAGGAATAATATATCTGCAATATTATACACACCATGTACAATACAGTATGCTGCACCTTCCAAAATATCTTTACTTCATGTGATTTATTTAGGACCATTTAAACAGTGTATACTTGACAGGTATCAGAAGCATACATATTGTTAAATGAAAAACTTTCCACAACAGAAGCATAAAACATAGCTGACAAATCCAACTCACTGTGGAGATAGATTCTCTGTCATACTGAAGCATAATATTGGGTATTCAGTATGTGTTTACTCTTGTCACTTTAGCCTGCAAACCTACCTTATCACAAATGTATTCTTTAGGGAATATTTATCTACAGATTATGGGCATATTAAGCCATAATATCTCCCTTTGGAACTTCAGGCCATCACTTATGTCTAAAGCTGGAGTTTGTACACTTCTAGGTATGTGAAGGAGGAAACTGTGACTTATTTGTAAAGTAAGTCACCGTTTCCCTTCCTCATACTTAGAACTTCAGCTTCTGAATAATAATGCACAGACAGAGAGGGATTTGCAACTCCTGTTCTACTCTGGGAAAGTCTTAAAACAACAGGATGGAAAAATTTCAACATTTGCTATATGGTAGAAAAAGGCAGGTAATTTTCTGAGCTTTTTGAAAAATAAATGGAATAGACTACCAGTTGGTTTGAAATAAATTTCATTTGTGATCCTGGCTTTGGGCCTGTTCACATATTACTGGTTCCCACAGTTGGCCTGGTCTATACTTGCAACAGAATGATAGAGTGGTAAAGTCCTGAGGCAGTAGAGTAGACTATATACAGTAACTTCAGACTGTAGGTAGGGGATATGATCCTGCATGTAAACTCTCCCCACCCCCAAGCAGAAAATCAATACAACTAGCACATGGATTCCATGACTATAGAAGATTCTAAATGATATACCATTAGTACCTGCTTTTTCTGTTGTAATGGATACATTTCAACTTATACAATCTGAAGATGTGGACAAGATCCATGGTGGAATGAGAGCAACCAAATGAATGTTTGACCCTTGCCCTTCCTGGCTGATTAAGTCCAGTGGGTACAGAGAGTGGTAAATGCATCTTTGGAGGAAGGAGTTATGCTATGCAGCCTTAAGGTGGCTATTGTGAAACCTTTATTAAAGAAGCCCTCTCTAGATCCCACCATGTTAGATATTTTCCAACCGGTCTTATAGAATCATAGAATAGTAGGGTTGGAAGGTGCCTACAAGGCCATTGAGTCCAACCCCCTGCTCAGTGCAGGAGCAGAATAGCAAATCTTCAATTTGCTATTTGTCAGGATTACTCTAATGAGGCATACAGATGCACATTTCTAGAGACTCACAGACTACAAAGGAAAAGCCTTCAAGGAGTTCAAAGGGGAGCTACAAAAGCTGGTCTCCATTTGGGAAAAAGGCAGCAAACTCTCTTAACTTAAGGGGTGGGAGGGGAAGATCTCTCCCTCTCCCGTGTTTCACCTCTAGGCGCAGCTGTTGATGCCGAGCCAATCGGTCAGAGTGCCTAAGTTCAGCCCCTGCGATTTCCTGCTTGTGTCTGCGCCTTGCATCTAAGAATTCAGGTTGTCCTTCCCTCGCCTCCCCCTGTTCGCTATCACTCACAAGGAAGTGTGAAGGGAGGGCCTCTCCATCCAGCTGTGCCTCTGAAGCTTGGGAAAGTTCCTCCCCCATGTGTTGCAGCTCTTCCTCAGAATCTGAACTGCTCTTACACTCTATATGCTCAGAGGTAACCCTGACACTATTTGGGGGCAAGGTACTTGAGCATGTGGTGATATCTCAGTCCCTAGGGTTCTTGGATGAAACAGATTAACTAGAGTGATCTTACTCTGGCCTCAGGGCTGGGTTTGGGTATGAGATAGCTTTGGTCACCCTGGTAGATGTTCTATGCTGGGAGGTCAGCAGGAGGAATATATCCCTGTGAGTTCTGCTGGACCTCTCAGCAGTGTTCAGTACCATCAACCATGGTATCCTTCTGGATCGACTGGTGGGGACGGCTTAGGAGGTATCATCTTATTATTGTTCCAGTCCTTCTTCAGTGATCTGTTTCAGAAACTGAAGTTGGGGGTCTCTTGTTTGACCACATGATCATTGGTGTATGGCATTCCTCAGGGTTTGATCTTGTCCTCCACTCTATTTAACACCCACATGAAACCACCAAGAGAGATTGTCTGGAGATTTGGGGTGCATTGTGACCAATACGGAGATGACATAGAGCTGTATTTCTCATTTTCATCTACTATCTGGGAAGCTGTTGATGTTCTAAATCAGTGTCTGGAGGCAGTAATGGACTGGTTTAGGTCTAATGAAACTTCATCCAGACAAGACAGAAATGCTTCTGGTCAGGAGACAGATTCTGAAATAGGAATTCAATCTGTTTTGGATGGAGTAGTACACACACACCCTTGAAGAATCAGGTGGTTCTGGACTTGGCTTTGCCCCTAGATTGCAGTGGAAGAGGAGACAAAGACAAAGAGGTAAGTGGGCTGGAGTAAGCCCGGGGGGCTGTCCTTTCCCTTCTGAGTGGCTGTGAGCTCATCGGGTGCTCCTGAGAGCTCCAATTGAATTGAGGGGTGTGGCCTGAGTACTCCCAGCAGTTGAGTGGACAGGAAGCTTCAGTCTGTCTCCTGCCTCCCAGCTGAGCAGAGCAGAGCAGAGGAAGCTGCTCCAGCTGGTCTAGGGACTATAGAAGCAAGCAAGCTCCCAGAGAGAGAGTGATCAGAGAGAGCAAACAGGAGTTGGCCAGGAGAGTTGCAGTGAAAGACAAGACAAAGGAGACAAAGGCAAAGAGGTAAGTGGGTGTAAAGCCTCAGGCCTGAACCAAGCTATTAGTAGTTTTAGAGGGGTTTAGATGATCCATAATGCTCTCTGACTTTGGTTCAGTTGGATGCTGTTTTCCCTAACAGGCCTCTTGATTTACCTGGATGAGTCAAAGGTCAATAGCATGGCCTCAGCACATTCCATACTAATGAGCTGCAGTATCTTATCAGAATGTGGCTGGGAAGTGAAGCTTGTTTGCCTTAAAGCTGCAGGTGTCTGTGCTGGGAAAGTTCTGATTGTGTTTCCCTTCTGACCAAGCACTGTTAGCCTATGCTGGGAAAGCTGCAGATGAATGCTTAATAGTGCTTGCTGCTGTCATGCTGCCTCACTGCTAACATGTATGGTATAAAACCCATTTTACCCCATGGCTCTGGGTTCAGAGAAGCTGTCTGATCCAACCATTGGGTATGCCTATGTGCTGTAAGTACTCAATAAAGTCTTCTTGTAAGCAAACCTGGATTTGGCTCATCACTATCTTGGCACCTCTAAATTAAGAGGCCTACTGCAGGGGCAATACAATTAGCACAGTGAGCAGTCAGGATGTACGAATTCCACACCATCTGTTCGGGTGGGGAATCTGTGGGGGGGGAGGTGATCTGTTCCTCCCCCCGGAATCCTCCGCTCCGCAAGGATTCCACAGAGCTGAGGGCCACCCCGTTCCGCTGTCCGCATGCCCCAGATTCCCCCGTGTGTGTGTTTTCGGCTCTCCGAACTTATGTAAATAATTCCATAAGTACCGCTGAAAAATCCTTTTCGCGTGTCTGCCATCGGTCTCCATAAGCCTCAGGTCATAGGGAAAATGCCTATTTATTTTCATTAAAAGGATAAAGCCCTTCGCGGGGATTCCCCACGTAACCTCCGGTCACGTGACCTCACCAGACCTGTCCTGACCTCACCTCACCTGACCTCACCAGACCTGTCCTGATTTCACCTCACCTGACCTCACTGGACCTGACTTCACCTCCCCTGACCTCACCTTACCTGACCTCACCAGACCTCACCTCACCTCACCTCCACAGACAATAAACAAAAAAGATGGAGGATTTCCGTGGACTTCACAATTCAGCCCTAGCGAAAGAAAGCCTTGGGTCACAGGGAAAATGCCTATTTATTATTGTAAAAAGGATAAAGCAGTTCACGTTCTTCTTCCATTTCCAATTTACGGATTTCTTTTCGTGATTATTTTCGTAAAATCCACCGTTTGGCGGACAAAAAAAAAAGAGTCCACGTGAGCTCCGGTCTGGGTCGACCGGGCCGCCCTGTTCCGAGGAGGATTCCGTGGACCAAATTTGTCAGAATTCAATCCCATTTAAAATTCGTGCGGAATTCTCTGACATCCCTAGTGAGCAGGGTGCCAAGAAAACTGCTATGTTCAGATTCAAAGGGAAGGAGGATGCAGTTGTCGCTGCGCAAAACCGAGTCCTGGGCTGGCTGTAGGAAGGGCTGTGGGATCCAGTTGCAAAGTAATTGGCGGTCTGGTGTGAACCAGTTGCATGGCCAGAGGTAGAGGAGGACTGCACACCAGTGGCTCTGGTAACTGCATTGGAATCTCTGCAGCTAGGAAAGTGGTCAGCGCCATCAGCTAAAGAGAAGCAAAGTGCAGGAACTCTGGCATGGCTGTTGCTGACACCTTTGAGGGCTGTCGGGCAGAAGGAGTTAGAGTGGAAAGAGAAAGCATAAAAGCTCAAGGACGAGCTGGGAAAAGAAGATCTGAAGCTGTTAGCTAGAGAAACATTGCAAGACAGCGTGGCCTCTAACGAGGAGTGGGAGCATAAGGCTGAAGAAGTAGCTGTTAGGCTAATATGGTGCACTCGGAAGAAGTGCCCGCAGCAGGCTAGAATGCGCAGCAGCATCACTTTACCCAATTGGGATCCAGAGAGATGGAATCCCTGGGAAGTGGACATTGAAGACGAAGACCCAGGGGTTGAAGAAGAGGAGCTGGGTTCAGAGAAGCTGTCTGATCCAACCATTGGGTAGGCCTGTGTGCTGTAAGTACTCAATAAAGTCTCCTTGTAAGCAAAGCTGGATTTGGCTCATCATTATCTTGGCACCTCTAAATTAAGAGGCCTACTGCAGGGGCAATACAGTGGGGTGGAGTAAGCCCAGGGGGCTGTCCTTTTCCTTCTGAGTGGCTGTGAGCTCACCAGGTGCTCCTGTGAGCTCCAATTGAATTGAGGGGGTGTGGCCTGAGTACTCCCAGCAGCTGTGTGGGCAGGAAGTTTCAGTCTGTTTCCCACCTCCCAGCTGAGCAGAGCAGAGCAGGGGAAGCTACGCCAGCTGGTCTAGGGACTATAGAAGCAAGCAAGCTCCCAGAGAGTGAGTGATCAGAGCGAGGGAACAAGGACAGCAAACAGGAGTTGGCCAGGGGAGTTTGGCAGGGGAGGTCAAGGGGGAGGCCCCTAACATTTAATATATATATATATATTTTTTTTTTTTTTTCTTGTAACAAACACTTCCACAGCAGTGGGACTCTGTTTTTAACCTCCAGTGAGTAGAGGACCAGGCACAGGCTACTCTAGAACAATCAGAAAGCTAGACACAAAAAGGGAAAAGAGGCTATGGAAGGACATGACTTTCCAGTGGTGGTGACCTGCAAGGTGTGTGCAATGTTTGTTTTCTTGCCTGAGAACAACATGGCCTACATGTGCAACAAATGCAAGTTGATCACATTGCTGGAAGAAAAAGTAAGAGCACTGGAGCGGCGACTGTCGACCCTCCGGGAAATAAGAGAACACGAAGAGTTCTTGGACAGAATGGTGGAACTACAGCAGCAAAGCAAAGAACAGAAGCTTGAAGAGCAAGAGCAAGCTGAGGCAGAAGAGGGAAATGCTGAGGTGAGGAAAAAAGGAGTAGAGGATACTCCTTGGAAACAGGTGACAGTTAGGAGCAGAAGAACTAGATGCCACTCTGCACCAGTGGAAACAATGGAGCTATGGAACCATTTCCAGGTACTTGAGGATGAGACTGGAGGACAGCCTGGAGAGAAAGAATTACAGAGGAACCTGCATAAGAGCAAGCAAGAGGCTGAAGGTCAGTCAAGCAGAGGTGATGAAACCAAGGCCTACAACAACAAGAAGAGAAGAGTTATAGTAGTGGGAGACTCCTCGCTGCATGGGATCGAAAACCAAGTATGTCGTGAAGACCCGTGGACTTGCCAGTTATGCTGTCTCTCAGGAGGACAGATTAAAGATGTGACTGAAAGGTTGCCTGCACTCATAAAGCCCACTGAGCACTGACAGGTATCTCTTTCTTCTCATCCATGCAGGAACAAATGACGCCACCAAGTGGAGCTACAAAGAAATCACATCAGACTTTGAAGCTTTGGGAAGTAAACTCAAGAACTTTGGGACCCAGAGAGTTTTCTCATCCATCCTGCCAATAGTTAGAAGAGGGATAGGAAGGCAAAGAAAAATACTCTGGGTGAATGACTGGCTACAAAGGTGGTGCCGATGACAGAGATTTGGATTCTGGGACCACGGGCTATACTTCCTGGAAGATGGACTGTTGGCAAGGGACGAGTTGCACCTCACAAAGTCTGGGAAGAATGTGTTTGGCCACAGCATGAAGAACTTTATCAGGAGGGCTTTAAACTGAATCCTACAGGGAAGGGAGACATAAAGTTGGGGTAACAATGGACAAAGGTTCATGCACTGCAACAGAGAGAACAGCTCTAATAGTGCCCAATAATTGTCTTCACAAACATGTAGGAAGAAAGCCAGACTATGAGGCACATGGTCTTCAATGTCTATATACATTGCCCAGAGTATGGGGGAAAAAAAGAATGAACTTGAACTCTTAATACAGGAGGGAAATTATGACTTGATAGGTGCAACGGAGACTTGGTGGGATGACTCTCCTTGAGGGATATAACTTGTTCAAAAAGAACAGGAGGAACAGAAAGGGAGGTGGGGTTGCACTATGTGTTAAAAATACATATTTCTGCACAGAATCACAGGAGGATGAGCTTCGTAACCCCATCAAGAATATCTGGGTTAAAATAAATGGAACAAAGCATAAAAGGAACATGGTGGTCAGAGTCTACCGGCCACCCAATCAAGGAGAAGACAAGGATGAAACCTTTGAAAAGCAAATTGCCAATGTTTCAAGGAAGCATGATGTAGTAGTAATGGGGGACTTCAATTTTCCTGATATTTGTTGGGAGACAGATTCTGTAAAATATGGCCCCTCCAGGGAATTCCTGACTTGTGTGGCAGAAAACGTCCCCCTACAGAAAGTAGAGGAAGGAACTAGAGGATCGGCTATCTTTGACTTGATCCTAACCAACAGAGATGACTTAGTGGATAAAGTAGCAGTTACAGGAACTCTGGGGGAAAGTGACTATATTATACTTGAGTTCTTGGTTCTAAAGGAAGCAAAAGCCTAGTGTAGACAAACGTGTACCCTGGATTTTAGGAAAGCCGATTTTAATAAACTCAGAACAATGATAAGTAAGGTCCCATGGCAAGTGACTCTAATGAGAAAAGAAGTGGGAGTTTTTAAAAAAGGCAATTCTCAAGGCACAATTACAAACAATTCCAACAAGAAAAAAATGTGGAAGAAAACAGAAGAAGCCAATGTGGCTTCACAAAAAGCTTAGAAATGACCTCAGTACAAAAAAGCACGCATAGGAAGTGGAAGGAAGGACAAGCAACAAAGAAATAGGTTTTGACCAACCTTCCTCAGTAACGTGTGTATCTTCCATTGTTCAGAGTGCAAATGGTTAATAATGATTCCTATCCTGAATGGCCTTGTAGACAGTTGTTCTTATTAAGCTTTCGGCCTTTCTGACATTTTCCAAGTTCTCTGTAGATTATAGTGCTTTGTTTCCATTTTCCTTGCTGTCTTTTGGTTTCTGGTCTTTGGTTTGAAGCCAATGGTTGAGAACATAACTATGGCTTTTGTATCTCCCAGAGAAATCTCTGTCTGGAAAGACTCATTTTAATTTGCTGAGCAAAGGGATTTTTTTCTTCCTCCTGCTGAAATATCTGCAATTACTTCTGAGTGTTCTTGTTTTTATTTGATGGTGAATTGTTCATGCTTTTAAAAATGCTTCACGTTAGCTTCAAAGCCAGTGTTCATTGTCACAACATCTTGAAAGACTTTTCTTGCACTTTTTCTCCCTAGGAAACTTGGAAGTTCAGACGATTACTAAAACTTGAAAGTGTTGAGCATTTCTCCCCATATAATAGCTGAAATTCCCATGCTGCTAAAAATAATATATTGGGCTTCAGTCCAGATCATATAACAGTACATACACATTTGGGAAATACCTAGACAATATATTTGTGTATTATCTGGAATAGGGGTGAGCAGCCCTTTTTGGCCTTCAAAGGCCGCATGTGGCAGGGCATCGGGGGCCACATCTTGGCCAGTGTGGCTGGAGCCAGTAGTGGGCAGAGTTTGCAATGGGTTCAGTCAGAACCAGTATTCTCCTCTCTCTCTTGCATGCACACGCACACGCACGCACATGCACACAGCCCATTGGGGGATGCACTGTCCTTCCCATCACCATGGTACTCATCTGCGGGGAGCAAGACGGTGTGTGGAAAGGGTCATTCCCACTCACCCTGCTCCTCAAGAAAATCACACTCTCCTCAGCCCACTGAAAAACTGAATGCTGGGCTTATGGGAGCATGGTTTGGCATAGACAGTGGGAAATCCAGTGGCCATGAATGGGGGAATTTGACAGTGGCTTGGGCACCTCTGTGAGCCACATTGAAGACCTCTGAGGGCCACATGTAGCCCACAATCCTTGGTTTGTCCATGTGTGACCTAGGGGGTTTCTCCACCAGTGATTTACTCTGAGATGGCTGCATGTTGAGGTTGTTAGGGATACATGACGTTGTGGCCACCCAGCAGCCACCCTGGAGCTTATTAGGGAAAAAACAGATGTCCTAAGACTGCTTAAAGTCTGATTATTTTCCTTAAGTTGGGTTCTCCGTGGTATAGCTGTTGTGTGCCCCAACCCCCGCATCGCCCTAGGATATTCTAGCCCTGCCCAGGTGTGTGCCTTTCACCGGGACCCAGTCAAAGGGTGTTTCCTGTGTGTTTCCCATCTCTGCACAAACCAGTTAGTCTCTCCTCAGAAGTAACTCCCATTGTGCGCATTGAGGCTTGTCTCCTGAATGCCCACATCAGAATTTACAGAGATCCCCCTCAATTGAAATGGCAGTTTAAAGCGCAAATGCCCTAAATGCTCTAGATCACAATTTCAAGGCTCAGTTTCTTCATTATTGGGTTTATTGCCTTAGGAAGTAACTACTTCACACCTTCCTTAGAGAGATCCTGTGCAACATCAGTAGGGATGTACGAAAGCCCTTACCTCCAGTCTGCCAGGGGTCCACGGGGGGGGGGGGGGAGGCAATCCGTTCCTCCCCCCTGGAATCCTCGCTGGCTGGCTCCGCTCTGCAGCGAGTCCGCGGAGCTGCTGGCCAGCTCTGTTCCGCAAGCGATGCGGCCGCCATTGCGGTCCATATCGCTGTCTGAGTGGAAAGAGGAAGTGATCCCGACACAAATGGCATCTGCTACGCCATTTGCATCCCCGTTTTTTCTCGCAATAGGCTACGCGTCTTTATTTATGTAGATATTTACATAGCATACCACATGAAAAAAAATAGGGATGCATATGGCATCCACTACACTGTTTGCATCCCTGTTTTTTCACGCAATAGGCTATGTAAGTATCTATATAAATAAAGATGCATAGCCTATCGTGAGAAGAAACGGGGATGCAAATGGAGTAGTGGACGCCATTTGCATCCAATCGCTTCCTGGTTCCGCTCAGGACAGCGGAACGGAATCGGCCGGGAGGGAAGATTCGGCCCGTTGCATCTGGGGTGGCAGGGGTAAGTACATTCGTTCCGCCACGGACTCCGGGCGGGCCAAATTCACTGGAATTCGGCCTAATTTGAGTCCGTGGTGGATTTTGCGGCCATCCCTAAACATCAGGTTAAAAGGAGGGCTGGTTTCCCATCCCTGTGCCCCCCCCCTTTCCCAGCGCAAGCATATGTGTGTCTCCTCAGAAGTACAGTCAGGGCCAGAAATATTGGAACAAGGATAACTGTTTTGGCAGTTGGCCTCTGTACACCACATTGAAGTTGAAAGGAAACACACTCAGATGGGAGCGAAGTCAGGACTTTCAGCTGTAATTCAAGGGGTTTGACAAAAGTGGGACACTAACCATTCAGGAAGTACAGCCAGTGGCATACACCACACCCATCGTTGGTGGCTCATAGGTAATGGAACGAATGGCTGACAAGCAGCTGCATGGCCAGGTGTGGCCTTTCTCCTGGGTACCCCATGACCAAGCAAGCAGATAAAAGGCCAGGAGGTGGTTCTGAGTGTTACATTTGCACGTTGCAACTCCCAACATGAGGTCCAAAGAGGTGTCCATGCGAGTGAAGGAGGCCATCATTAGGCTGAGGAAACAAAATAAACCCATCAGAGAGATAGCAAAAACATTGGGAGTGGCCAACTTAACAGTTTGGAACATCCTGAAAAAAAGGAATTAACTGGCAAGCTCAGCAACAGCAAAAGGCCTGGCAGACCACGGAAGACAACTAAAGTGGATGACCGCAGAATTCTGCTTATGGTGAAGAGGAACCCTTTCACAACATCTAGCCAGGTCAAGAACACTCTTGCAGAGGTAGGCATGTCATTGTCAACATCTACAGTCAAGAGACGGCTTTATGAATGTAAATACAGAGGCTTCACAACAAGGTGCAGACCACAAGAACAGAAAGGCCAGATTAACCTTTGCCAGCAAACACCTAAAAAAGCCTGCCCAGTTCTGGAATACGATTCTTTGGACTGATGAAACCAAGATTAACTTGTACCAGAATGATGGGAAGAGAAAAGCATGGCAAAGGAAAGGAACAGCTCATGATCCAAAGCATACCACATCATCTGTCAAACATGGAGAAGGCAGTGTTCTGGCATGGGCATGTATGGCTGCCAATGGAACTGGGTCACTGGTGTTTATTGATGACCTGCCTGCTAATAAAAGCAGCAGGATGAATTCTGGAGTGTATAGGGCTACACTTTCTGCTCAGATTCAGCCAAATGCTGCCAAACTGATAGGACGCCACTTCATATTGCAGATGGATAAAGATCCAAAACATACAGCAAAAGCTACCCAAGAGTTTCTCAAGGCAAAGAAGTGGGATATTCTTCAATGGCCAAGTCAGTCACCTGATCTCAATCCAATAGAGCATGCTTTTCACTTACTGAAGACAAAACTGAAGGCAAAAAGACCCACAAACAAGCAGCAGCTGAAGGCAGCTGCAGTGAAGGCCTGGCAAAGCATCTCGAGGGAGGAAACTCAGCATTTGCTCATGTCCATGGGTTCCAGACTTCAGGCAGTCATTGACTGCAAAGGATTTTCATCCAGGTATTAAAGGCGATCCTTAAGTTTGAATTGATGTTGGTTCGTTCCATTACTTATGAGCCACCAACAGTGGAGTGGGGGGGGGGGTGTATGCCACTGGCTGTCCTTCCTGAATGGTTAATGCCCCACTTTTGTCAAAACCCTTGAATTTCAGCTGAAAGTCCTGACTTTGCTCCCATCTGGGTGTGTTTCCTTTCAACTTCAATGTGGTGGTGTACAGAGGCTTGCTGGCTGGCTGGCTGGCTGGCTGGCTGGCTGGCTGGCTCTCTCTTTCTTTCTTTCTTTCTTTCTTTCTTTCTTTCTTTCTTTTTATTAGCTTTATTAGCCGCCCATCTGGCTGGCTACCTGGCCACTCTAGGCAGCATACAATACAAATAACAGCATAAAATACAACGAATTTACATAATCAACTGATCAAACAACATTGCTCTAAAAAACTAGGGGTGTACGAAACATGCTCACCGGTCCGCTGGGGGCGTCTGCGGGGGGGGGGAGGTGATCCGTCCCTCCCCCTGGAATCCTCTCTGGCCGGGTCCACTCTGTGGCGAGTCTGCAGAGCAGCCAGCCGGGACTGTCAGCAGCTGGACTTGCCATTTGCATCCCTGCTCTTTGCCATTATAGGCTATGTAAATATTTACATAGCCTATCACCGAAAAGCGCAGAGACGCAAATGGCATCCGCTATGCCAGACGCCATTTGCATCCGCAGTCCGGGGCAGTGGATGGATGGCAGCGGATGGACCTGGACGGACCAGACGGCAGCAGGTAGGGTCTGTCCGGGGATGATTTGGGGGGTGGCCGGGGGGGGGAGTAGTCCATTCTGCCATGGACTCCGGGATTCTTTAGAATCCAGCCTCACTGGAGTCCATGGCGGATTTCTCCGCCATCCCTATAAAAACCCCTAACCCACTCCAAAAGCCCACCTGAACAGCCAGGTTTTCAAAGCCCGGCAGAAGCTCATCAAAGAGGGGGCATGGCAGAAGTCACTAGGGAGGGAATTCCACGAAGTGGGGGTCACCACAGAAAAGGCCCTCTCCCTAGTCCTCACCAGCCTAGCTGTCCTGGCTGATGGGACAGACAGAAGGCCTTCCAAGGCTGATCTCATTGAGTGGTCTGTCTGGTGTTGCTGGAGGCGCTCCTTAAGATAGGCTGGGCTGGAACCATATAGGGTTTTAAAGGTCAATACCAACACCTTGAATTGGGCCCAGAAAACAACTGGTAGCTAGTGCAACTCCTTCAGCACTGGAGTGATGTGATCATGCTGGTGCTGCCTTTAATCAGGCAGGCCGCCGTGTTCTGCACCAGCTGCAACTTCTGAACCATCTTCAAAGGAAAACCCATAGGGATAGGGGAGAAATCCTCCACGGACTCCAGTGAGGCCGGATTCAAAAGAATCCACCCCCCTGGAGTCCGTGGAGGAATGGAATACTTACCTCGGCCTCCCTGAGGAATCCTCCTTGGCTGGATCCTCCTAGCTGCTGGCTCCGGAGCACCAGCGATACGGCCGCCATTGCCATATCGCTGGCTGAGCGGAATGACTGCGGCCACAAAAGGTGTCCCGGATGCCATTTGTGCCCATAAATGCCTTAGTTTAAGGTAAATGCAGCTGCAAATGGCTGCATTTACCTTAAACTAAGGCCTTTACAGGACGTCCCTGCTTTTATGTGATAGGCTACGCAAATATTTGCATAGCCTATTGTGTTAATGAAAATCACGGACGCAAATGGCATCCAGGACACCATTTGCGGCCATAAAGGCCTTAGTTTAAGGTAAATGCAGCCATTTGCAGCTGCATTTACCTTAAACTAAGGCCTTTACAGCTGCAAATGGCGTCCTGGATACCATTTGTGTCCGGAGACTCCCCAGGCAGCAATACGGCACGACAATGGTGGCTGGCCATATCCAGGGAAGCGGAGCCAGCGGCCGGCTCCGCAGGATTGCCATGAAGCAGAGCTGGCCCCGACAGATACTGGGGGGAGGAACAGATCGCCTCCCCCCCTGTGGACCCCCCCCCCAGACTGCCAGGTAAGGGGATCCATACATCCCTAACCCATATAGAGCACATTACAGTATTCTAGGTGAGAGGAGACCAGGGCATGAACTACTGACGGGAGCAGATGGTTAGGGAGGTAGGGGTGCAGCCGCCATATCAGATGGAGTTGGTATAGTGCCACCCAGCTCACAGCTGACATCTGAGCCTCCATGGACAGCTGGGAGTCTAAAATGACCCCCAGGCTGCAGATCTGGTCCTTCAGGGGCAGCTGCACCCCATTCAATACCAGGTCAACATCCCCCAACCTCCCCTTGCCTCCCACCAAAAGTACCTCAGTTTTGTCGAGGTTCAGTTTCAGCTTAGTCCTTTCCATCCAGCCACTCACCGACTCGAGACACTTGGACAGGGTTTCTACAGCCAACCTTGGCGAGGATTTAAATGAGAGGTAGAGTTGCATGTCATCTGCATATTGGTGACACTGCATCCCAAACCTCCTGATGATAGCCCCCAGCAGCTTCACACAGACATTAAATAACATCGGGGAGAGAAAAGAGCCCTGTGGCACCCTGCAAGTGAGCAGCCAGGGGTCTGAAGTCTCCTCCCCCAGAGCTACCTTCTGGTATCTGCTAGAGAGGAAGGACCAGAACCACCATAATATGATGTCTCCAATCCCCAACCCCTCCAGGCAGTCCACGAGGATACCGTGGTCGACAGTATCAAAAGCCACTGAGAGATCGAAGAGAGTAAGGAAGGAGTATTCGCCCCTATCCAGAGCCCTCCTCATATTATCCACCAAGGTGATCAAGGTCTTTTCTGTCCCACACCCAGGCCTGAAGTTTGATTGAAATGGATCCAGATAATCGGTTTCTTCCAAGTGTCCCTGCAACAACAGTGCCACTACCCGCTCAATCACCTTACCCCAAAATGGCAGATCCGAGACCAGGTGAAAGTTGTTCAAGTCTTGGGGATCCAAGGAGGACTTCTTTAACAGTGGTCTTATCACCACCTCGATTTTATCCACAAAGTGCTTTGCAGACTCATCCCAGGAGGCCTTAGAATGCTCCATTGGTTCCGGAACAACTGGACCAACCAGGTTCTGGACCACTTGGAACAGCCTCCTGGGATGGCACTCTATGGATGTGATGGAGACTAGGGATGTACAGATCCCCTTACGTGGGGTCCATGGGGGGTCCGTAGGTGGGGGAGGTGATGTGGTCTTCCCCCCGGAATCGTCCCCAGCTGGCTCCCCTCTGTGGGGAGTCCGCGGAGCCACCGGCCGGCTCCAGCTGCTGCCAGACTTCTGGCCACGGCCGGTCTGTGGACACAAATGGTGTCTGGCATAGCGGACACCATGTGCGTCACTGCCATTGGCTGTGATTGGCTACGTAAATATTTACATAGTCAATCACAGCCAATGGCAGGGATGCAAATGGCGTCTGCTACGCCATTTGCGTCCCTGCCATTGGCCGTGATTGGCTACGTAAATATTTACGTAGCCAATCACGGCCAATGGCAGGGATGCAAATGGCGTCCACTAGTCCGGACGCCATTTTGTTCCACAGCCTGGCAGCAGATGGGTGAGGAACAAAGACGGTGATCTGGACCAGCCACCACCAGGTAGGTTCTGTCCCGGGGGGATTTCGGGTGGGGGGGGTAGTCCGTTCCACCACGGACTCTGGGTGGATGGATTCCAAAGAATCCGGCCTCATTGGAGTCCGTGGTGGATTTCTCCGCCATCCCTAATGGAGACAGCATAAAAATCCTTTTTTGCTGCTCTTATTGCCATGTGGTAGGCTGAAGCTACAGCTCTAACCCATGTCCGATCGTCTTTGGAGTGAGATTTCCGCCACAGGCGCGCTAGCCATCTCACCTTCCACTCGCAACCATGGGGTGAACCATGGTGCAGTCTGAGCTCTGTTCAAGGGGAGTGGGCATTTCGGAGCAACCCAGTCTAATGACCCAGTGATTGCAGCATTCCAGCCATCCACCAGGGTCTCAACCAAGTGGCCATTTGTGCACTTCAAAGAATCCCCAAGCACAGTCATGAATCCATTTGGATCCATAAGATGCCTGGGGCGGACCATGGGTCCTCCACCCCTGCGGAGGGGTTTTGGAACCAAGAAATCCAACCCCACCAGGTAGTGATCTGACCATGACAAAGAGGTGGTGGATATACCTCCAATTTCCAGATCAATCCCACCTCTCTGGAAAGAAACACAAGGTCTAATGCATGACCATCTACATGGGTGGGCCCCTGGGATAGAAAAGTGTGCTTGATTGCTGTAATGGAGGAAATGAATTACCTCCAATGTGGGAAACTGGGAGAGAAGCCTCATTGAGCACAATGTTACTTCTGAGTAGACACTAATTGGTTTGTGCTGGGAATCATAGGGGCAGGAGACAGGAAACACCCATTGATCAGGGTCATGGTGAAAGGCACACCCCTGGGCAGGGCTAGCATACCCAAGGTCAATGTGGGGGTTGGGGCACACAGCAGAGAACCCAACTTGAGAAAAAGTTTTGGACTTTAAGTAGTCTCAGGAAATCCGCTTTTTCCCTGATAAGCTCTGGGGTGGCTGCTGGATGCCCACGACATCATCCATCCCTAACATCCTCAACACACAGCCAGCTCTCAGAGTAAATCGCTGGTGGAAACACAGCCCTGGTCTAGTCATATAGAAACCACTTCAAATAAGAGATGAGTAATTGATCAACTAAGGGCCGCGGTGGCTTAGTGGTTAAGACGCTGAACTGCAGACTGGAAGGTCGGCTAGCAGTTCGGAAGCAAGAAATTGCAAGTAGATAAATAGGTACTGCCTCGGCGGGAAAGGTAACAGCGTTCCGTGCACCTCGGTGTTCAGTCATGCCGGCCACATGACCACGGAAGTGTCTTCGGACAGTGCTGGCTCTTCGGCTTAGAAACGGGGATGAGCACCGCACCCTAGAGTCGGACACGACTGATTGGGGACACCTTTACCTTTAATTGATCAACTGGAATGCAGACTGAAACCGCGTTGTGGCAGTATTTAACTACTGTTTAACATCAGAAAGGAGAGATGTGTGCAAACACAGGAATGTTATATGGTTTAGTCACTAGGTGTCATTATTGTTAGGTGTTGCCCTACAGATTGAGCTCTGTTTATGAGAGTGAGACAGAGAGGCAGAGGGGGGTGGGGGTCAGGGCCTGCCCACTACTGGCTCTGGCCTCTTCCACTCTGCAGCACCCCAACTGCCCACTCACTGTAGCCCCCGGGGGCAAAAAGTTGCTCACCTCTGCTTTCAGATAATAATACGGCTGCTATCCTAACTGGTGTTTTTATCTCTCATATGATAAGTGACAGAGCATATGATTTGGATGTATATAAGACTCCTTGTTTGGGGGCTGGCATCCCCATTAAGGGATTGCAAAAAAACCCAAAGAACTTTCCTGACTTAAAACCCTAAGGTCTAAGATCCTCTGTACCATAGCAATATTGGGCAAGATTTTCCGTTGGCCTGCGTCAATATAAGCTGAGCGCTCACTTAATTCTAGAGGATTACTACAGCAACAAGAAGCAATATCAAGCATACGTAGCCTTGTTCAACACATTTATTTGGGAGTTAAGCTTTGCTCATTCTAGTGGACCTTATTGCCAGGTAAGTATGTTTACAATCAGTGTGCTACTTTGTGAAAGGGGCTTGTTGCCCTTTCAGAACTCCATTCTTCTTGTCCTATGAAAAGGACCTTCTTCAGTTAAGATAATCCATCCTATCATCTTTATTCATGTAGCAGCCAGTTGAGAGCCTACCTGCATAACAGGACTTGAATGCCACACACTTGGATCCTCTTGCGTGACCCCCCTCCCGCCCGCCTCTTTTGCCTGCTTGCTCTGCTGATCTTAACCAAATCTTGCAGCTCTTGAAATGTACTGGGATAAGTCAAAGGATCCTCTGATGTAAGGATCATCCATGATGCATCTGATCAGCTGCTCACAACTTTTCCAATAACCTTTACTGCTTCATAGTTCAAACACACCATGCCGTTTTTGCAACATTAAGGGAACAGCACTGCCCTTCTCATGCTCTTATTCTTGCCAAGAGTCCCTAAAGCCAGGCAGTTCAATCCCTCTGTTCTCACAGCAGGTCTTTGTTTCTGCAATTGCATCAGCAGTCCAAATGTCATGCCCTTTCCCATTGGCTTTCCTGCTCTGATTTCATGGCCTGTCATATCATAGAGATACATGAACTACATAGCTGGGTGTTTGGGGTAATGGGGACAACTTTGAACCTGCAGTTAAAATCCACTTGTTCTGCTTTATCTGTAGATTGAAAATGAGTAAGGGCTCCTTCACACTGAGCAATTGAGATTTCTCCTTCATGGAAGTTTGCGGGCTCTTTACATAATGCCATGATCATTCAAGGCGTCTCCTGCACTAAATGCCCTTTTTTCCGTTTTTAATCGCAGATAATGAGCTATCAAATTACCCTGTTGTGCTCCACTTCAGTTTCCTCCGTGAAAAGAGGTAAAGAGACAAAGAAGAGGAGCGAGATCAATGAAAGATATGGAAGAGTCAGATATGGGGAGAAGAAAGGGGGAAGGGGTGGGGGAAAAGGAAACACATGAAAAAGGGAGTCATTGTGATCCTTAAAATGGAAGCAGAAAGCCCTGTTTTAAATGCAGGATTTTAGGCTGGTGTAGAGAGATGCCCTAAGACTAGTATAAGCTAGTATAAAACAAAAGCTGGATTTGCATCACTATGTGATTTAGAGGTAGTAGGTAGAGACTACAAAATATCACAGTTTTACATAAATAAGTTCTGAAAGTGACTCTTGAAATTTCTCCACAAAACTATTCACTAAACGCCAAAGTACTGCAGTATATGAATTTCAGTGCAAAACCAACCATAATGGTGTTTGAATGGGATAGATTTGATCCAGTGGATTGTTTTTTAAAGTTTCCCAATACAGCCTCTTGTCAAAATTTCACTGAAGCCCCTTTGTGGAAAAGGTTTGGGACACAATCCACTAAAATGTTGCACTGCTCAAGTCCTATTAAAATTAAGCACTCGTGCAGCTCCCATTCACTTCAGCGGGACTTGCAAAACATCGTGGCAATGTGGGGCCCATAGGAGGCTTCTCTTTCAGTTGTGCACATCGGAAGTAATTCATAGAATCAAAGACACAGAATAGTAGGGTTGGAAGGGTCCTATACCCCTTCATGGATCACTGCCTTGTTGTGGTGAAGGGGCTTGCGTAACTCAGTGAAGCCATAAGCTATGCCGTGCAGGGCCACCCAAGACGGACAGGTCATGGCAGAGAGTTCTGACAAAATGTGGTCCACTGGAGAAGGAAATGGCAACCCACTCCAGTATTCTTGCCAAGAAAACCCCATGGAACGTATCACAAGGCTAAAAGATATGACGCCGGAAGATGAGCCCCTCAGGTCGGAAGGTGTCCAATATGCTACTGGGGAAGAGCAGAGGGTATTTCCAAGTAGTGCCAGAAAGAGTGAAGCGGCTGGGCCAAACCCGAAAGGACACTCAGCTGTGGATGTGTCTGGCGGTGAAAAGAAAATCCGATGCTGTAAAGAACAATATTGTTTAGGAACCTGGAATGTCAGATCAATGAATCAAGGTAAGCTGGAGGTGGTCAAACATGAGATGGCAAGATTGAACATCGACATCTTGGGAATCAGCGAACTAAAATGGACAGGCATGGGCGAATTTAATTCAGGTGACCATCATATCTACTATTGTGGGCAAGAATCCCTTAGAAGAAATGGAGTAGCACTCATAGTCAACAAAAGGGTGGGAAAAGCAGTACTGAGGTACAATCTTAAAAATGATAGAATGATCTCAGTACGAATCCAAGGCAAACCATTCAACATCACAGTAATTCAAGTCTATGCCCCAACCACTGAGGCCGAAGAAGCTGAGGTTGATCGGTTCTATGAAGACCTACAACACCTTCTAGAACTAACACCAAAAAAAGATGTCCTCTTCATCATAGGGGATTGGAATGTTAAAGTAGGAAGTCAAGAAATCACCGGGATAACAGGCAGGCATGGCCTTGGTGTACAAAATGAAGCAGGACAAAAGCTAATAGAGTTTTGCCAGGAGAACATGCTGATCATAGCAAACACTCTTTTCCAACAGCACAAGAGGCGACTCTACACATGGACGTCACGAGATGGTCAATATTGAAATCAGATTGATTATGTCCTTTGCAGCCAAAGATGGAGAAGCTCCATACAGTCAGTAAAAACAAGACCTGGAGCTGACTGTGGCTCAGATCATGAGCTGCTTCTTGCAAAATTTCGGCTTAAATTGAAGAACGTCGGGAAAACCACTAAACCGTTCAGGTATGACCTAAATCATATCCCTGATGAATATACAGTGGAGGTGAGGAATAGATTTCAGGGATTAGACCTGATAGACAGAGTGCCTGAGGAACTATGGACGGAGGTCCGTAACATTGTTCAGGAGGCAGCAACGAAATCCGTCCCAAAGAAAAAGAAATGCAAGAAAGCCAAGTGGCTGTCTGATGAGGCTTTACAAGTAGCTCACGAAAGAAGGGAAGGGAAAAGCAAGGGAGAAAGGGGAAGATATACCCAACTGAATGCAGAGTTCCAGAGAATAGCAAGGAGAGACAAGAAGGCCTTCTTAAATGAACAATGCAAAGAAATCGAGGAAAACAACAGAATGGGAAAGACTAGAGATCTCTTCAAGAAAATTGGAGATCTCAAGGGAACGTTTTGTGCAAAGATGGGCATGATAAAGGACAAAGAAGGCAGGGACCTAACAGAAGCAGATGAGATTAAGAAGAGGTGGCAAGAATACACAGAAGAACTATACAGGAAAGATCTGAATGTCCCTGACAACCATGATAGTGCGGTCACTGAACTTGAGCCGGACATCCTAGAGAGTGAAGTCAAGTGGGCCTTAGGAAGCATTAGTAACAACAAAGCTAGTGGCAACGCCAAAGAGTGTTCAAACTACCGCACAATTGCGCTCATTTCACATGCCAGCAAGGTGATGCTCAAAATCCTACAAGCTAGGCTTCAGCAGTATGCGAACCGAGAACTACCGGAAGTACAAGCTGGATTTAGAAGAGGCAGAGGAACTAGAGATCAAATCGCCAACATTCGCTGCATCATGGAGAAAGCAAGAGACTTCCAGAAAAACGTCTATTTCTGCTTCATTGACTACGCTAAAGCCTTTGATTGTGTGGATCACAACAAACTGTGGCAAATTCTTAAAGTGATGGGAGTACCAGACCACCTTACCTGTCTCCTGAGAAACCTGTACGAGGGTCAAGAAGCAACAGTACGAACCAGACATGGAACAACTGAGTGGTTCAAAATTGGGAAAGGAGTACGACAAGGCTGCATATTGTCACCCTGCTTATTTAACTTATATGCAGAGTACATCATGAGAAATGCCGGATTGGATGAATCAGAGGTCGGAATTAAGATTGCCGGGAGAATTATCAACAACCTCCGATATGCAGACGATACCAACCTAATGGCAGAAAGCGAAGAGGATCTCAAGAGCCTCTTGTTGAGGGTGAAAGAGGAGAGTGCAAAAGCTGGTTTGAAACTCAACATTAAAAAAACTAAGATCATGTCATCTGGCCCTATCACTTCCTGGCATATAGAAGGGGAAGAAATGGAAGCAGTGACAGATTTTACTTTCTTGGGCTCCAAGATCACCGCAGATGGTGACTGTAGCCATGAAATTAAAAGACGCTTGCTCCTTGGGAGGAAAGCTATGGCAAACCTAGACAGCATAGTAAGAAGCAGAGACATCACCTTGCCGACAAAGGTCCGTCTAATCAAAGCTATGGTTTTCCCAGTAGTAATGTATGGCTGTGAGAGCTGGACTATAAGGAAGGCTGAGCGCCGAAGAATTGATGCTTTCGAACTGTGGTGCTGGAGAAGACTCTTACGAGTTCCCTGGACTGCAAGGAGGTCAAATCAGTCCATCCTAAAGGAAATCAACCCTGAGTGCTCATTGGAAGGACAGATCCTGAAGCTGAAGCTCCAATATTTTGGCCACCTAATGCGAAGAGAAAGCTCCCTGGAAAAGACCCTGATGCTGGGAAAGACTGAAGGCAAAAGGAGAAGGGGACGGCAGAGGATGAGATGGCTAGATAGCATCACGGATGCAATGAATATGAACTTGAGCACGCTCCGGGAGAGAGCGCAGGACAGGAAGGCCTGGAGTGCTATGGTCCATGGGGTCACGAAGAGTCGGACACGACTGAACGACTGAACAACAAAAGGGTCCTATAAGACCATCAAATCCACCTCCCCACCCCCTGCTCAATGCAGGACTCTAAGTCAAAGCACCCATGACAGACAGCTGTTCAATTTCATCTTGAATGCCTCCAGTGTGGGAGAGCCTACCGCCTCCCTAGGTAATTGGTTCCATTGTTGTATTCCTCTAACAATCAGGAAGTTTTTCCTGTTCAGCCGGAATCTGGCTTCCTGTACCTTGAGCCCATTATTCCACGTCCTGCATTCTGGGATGATCAAGAAGAGATCCTGGCCTTCCTCTCTGTGACAACCTTTCAAGGACTTGAAGAGCGCTATCATATCTCCCCTCAGTCTTCTCTTCTCAAGGCTAAATATGCCCAGTTCTTTGAGTCTCTCCTCACAGGGCTTTGTTTCCAGTCCCCTGATCATCTTCATTGCCCTCCTCTGAACCCTCTCCAGTTTGTCTGCATCCTTCTTAAAGTGTGGTGCCTAGAACTAGACACAGTACTCAAGATGAAGCCTAACTGGTGCTGAGTAGAGGGAGCTACTACTTCATGGGATTTGGAAGCTATACTTCTATTATTGTGGCCCAAAATAGCATTTGCCTTTTTTACAGCCACATCACATTGTTGGCTCATATTCCGCTTGTGATCTACAACAGTTTCAAGATCCTCCTCATTTGTAGTGTTGTTGAGCCAAGTATCCCCCATCTTGTAACTGTGCATTTGGGTTTTTTTCCTAGGTGCACAACTTGGCATTTATCCTATTAAATTTCATTCTGTTGTTTGTTTTCATTTCAGTTCATTCATTTCCCCCACCCACATTACAACAATCAAGCGCAGCAACAGGATAGAAAGATTGGGTCTCAGAACTGAGGCTTCTCTCTCAGTTCTGCACATCAGAAGCAATTAATTGTTCCCCCATTACAGCGATCCAGCGCAGTGATGGAGCTCGTTAGGATGCTTCTCTTTAGCACATCGGAAGTAATTACTTCTAATATGCACCTTCATTAGGGAGAAAGGGGGGCAGCCTGGATGTGGGGGGAAGCCTCTCTTATTGGTTGAGCAGCCCTTGCCACTCAGATGATATTCACTCCAACTCCCCACCCCCACTCCATATTTCTCCCTGAAGTATGTTAGGGGAAGCGAGTTAAAATGGGGTGATGCACACCCCTGTGGAGCCCTGCCTAGACCAAGAGCGGCTCATAGAAAAATGTGAGTAAGCCACTCTTTCCTTCTCCTTCCATTGTCATGGAAACAGGGTCCAGGACAATTGAGGATCTTATTACTAACATCACTGTCAGCCTTGCATCTCTTGTGTGGCATAGTCTGATTAGATAAACCTGGGTTTTCACATACTACTTCTACATCTTATAATTGGTCCTTCTGATGAGTGGGAAGATGTCACTGATATGTGTAGAAAAACAACCAAGGGCACTGGTGTGCCAAAAATTTCATTCATATTTTTTCTACTATTCTCATTCAACTTCTGGAGAAATTCTCATGGGTTTAGTTCAGGGTTCTTGTACTTACCTTACTAATGAGGTGGCCAAGGAGTGTGCATAAGTGCCCTGTCTTTCATTGTACAATCATCTCTCTCACAGCCTGTAGCTTCCTCAGCTTCTCCTGGAGAAGACATCATGAGGTAATTCCTTCCATAGGGCTTTTTCAAATCAGGAAATGTAGCCTGGGAGGTTGCAGAGCAATGAAGAGATGTGTAATAGAAAGAAAACACACACAACACTGTTGGCCCCCTCATAGTGATTAAATAAGTTCCAAAACAACATGAAAAGAACTCAAAATAAGTAATGCCCTGATGAGGAAGAAAAATGGAAGCCTCTTCCATGAGGGAAAGACGTTTCCAGAAAGTGAAGGACAGATTTTGGCACAGCACTAGCTCCACCTTTTCTCTGGAGCTGGACACAACCCTCACACCTGCTACAGAGCTTTCAGGCAAAGAACAGATCATAAGCACTTGCATTAGGCAAGATGTACCCACAAGCACCCCTCAGAAACTGAACATTTGGAAGAGACCCTGGGGAAGGTGCTGTACCCTGAAGAATGAAGCTAGAGCTGAGCCAAAATTTCTCAGAAGATATTTTTCTCAGAAAAGCTCTGAGATTTTTCTTTTCTTACCCCCTAGAAGTAAAAGGCCACTTTGCAGAATTCTCCCCAAACTTTCTTCACCATTTTTTTAAATAAAGGCCACATTCCCTCTTCCCCTAATCCCCTGGAACGATGCAATATGGTGGGGGGGCATGTGGAAGGTGCAAAATGGGGACCAGGCTGCCAACAGAGTTCTTGCAGTTGTCACTTTCCATGGCAGTGCAAAACAAAAAACAAAAAAAAACCCAACCCTTAATAAAAAAAGAAAGAAGCTCTGCTACACCCCCTGTCAATGGTGAGTCCTACCTGTGGGAAACTGTTGGAGAATTTCTCTATGCTCTAGAGAAATTCAGAAAAAATGTCTCCCTGGTTTCTTTGCCCACAAATAGGGTGGAGAACTTTGAGGGGGCATTTGAGCACAGCTCTAGAGTCTTGTGACACCTTAAAGCAAGGTTAAGCAATGTGGCACCTATGGGCAATAGTTTTGCCCTTGCACACCTTTCTTGATGCCCACTGTGGTGCCCCATCCCTCCTACTTTTTATTACTATTGTTACCATTATTACTATTATTACTATTATTATTATGTAGTATTTTAATAACACATTTTCTTACTGGCAGCTGGGATCGCTTAAAAGCAAAGTGAGGGCCTCTAGCTGGCAGGTGGATGCAGGCCTGGTGCTTTCATCTGCAACATGCCCATTTTGTGGTGGTGCCCAGGACAGTTTGTCAAATTGCTCAGAGAGCTTGCCTATCCCTGCCTTAAAGAGTAACAAATATGCTGTGGCTTATATTTCTGAAGCTTTCACACTTTCGGTCAGGTGCGAAGATGATCTGAGTGTTTCATTCTTTCCTTGCATGGTGGCTGGAAATTGCCTTTTCACCATAACTTTTGATATAAACTCCATACTGTAGTGGTGGTAGTTGTCTGAGTAGTTCATAGCCCCTCCTAACTTCATCTTCTAAAGAAGTTTGGGTTTTTTCCAGATACGTAAGTCCACTTCGGAATGGATGTTCTCATTCATTTTCTATTAGGAACTGAGCTGGGCCACATCCCAGCTCAGCATCCCCCAATCTGGTGCCCTCCAGATGTTTTGGACACATAGAATTCCTGACCATCGCCAATGCTAGCTGGGGCTCATGGGAGATGAAGTCCAAAACATCTGACAGAGCACCAGGTTGGGATAAGTTATCCTAGTTCATTTTGTCAGAAAGCACATTTTTCCTTGTTACTTAAATCATGGTTCAGTTTTGGGAGAGAGAGAAGCGTTTTGTCATGTTCTTCCATTCATGTGCCACCACATATTAACATTCTATCTATACAGACATCGTATGTCTTTATATTTCTGAGGAGTTCTGTTATTGTCCTCTAAGAGATATTGGAACAAGTGTTTCTAAATGGCAAGTGTGAAACAACTGTAGTGATTTCTGATCTGTTGAAGGGATTTGCCACAGAGCCAGGATGGCACCCTCAGGCAGTGCCAGGGCTCACTGCTGATGCTTGGCCTGGAGTACCTTTTACAAGAAGGTTTTCCAGCACTCCAGTCACACTAGATTGCTGGGTCTGAGAGCTGCCAATTTAATTTCCCACAATGTCTCCAACATAGTGTTAAATGCGTATTTGCTGCTTTCAGAATGGCTACTTCTAGTATTATATGAAGTACTTCTAACATTCTGAGACCTCTAGTATCTTGTGGAGGTTACATGTTCCAAATTGCACTCAGGTTGCCTCTGCTCCCAGATCCCATTGCCATCCTGACACCTTTGTGAAGGGTTAAGTCCTCTGTCTGCCTCATTGCCTCAGATAAGACAGCTTTTGTCTGAATTCTAGACTCTAGAGTCACAAGGACCAGCCTAAGAAGCTCTTTTCATCAGAAACAAACCACATTGTTAACACTTCACATAGGCCTCTTGAAAACAACTCCACAGTTCTTTTAGGTTTCTGAATTCTTTGTCCAAAGCAAGCCTTCTCATAAACCACACCACATTTTGGAATAAAATGTTCATTTCATTTCACCAAGATGGTCTAATTGTTATTCATATGGTCCTCTTTAGCAAATGTAACAGATTTATAAAAGTTGCAAGGCTCTTTTCCCATAGCATAACAGCGTGAACGTAGCTGCATAATTCCTTCTTCCATTTAGAGCTTTGGGGATGACCGAAAGCAAGCAAATGTCTTTTTCCATTCAGGCCATGCTACAGGATTATTAAATCTGAAGTGTTCAGTGCAAAAATAAAAAATCACATTGTGTTGGTTTGTTTGATGCTTTGTGGCTTAAAACTTAACTTCTGGTGCCATGTTATAGAAGGCTTAAAAACACCCAGATTGGTAACCTTATTTACTGTTTTCAAGAAAGGAATCATAGAGCAAAAGTAAACTCCCAGATAAGTCCAAATTGCAACTAATTATAGTGCCATCTAGTGAATAAACCATATAATGATCATTTCTCCACACAACTATGCTATAGATCCCATGAATTTTAAAAAAAACTGTGCTGACTGTTGCAAAAATTATCACCGTTCTTTGCTTCTTCTTGAAGCAGACCCTCAATATCATTAGATAGGGCCAAATCTTTGCCAAGTCATAAAAAAAGTATGTATGTTTTGTCCATTTGAAATAAAGGGCAAAAGATGAAAGATTTCACAAAAGTGAAATGCAAACATTACCTCCTAAATGATCACTTGCCAGGGGTGGGGTGAGGGGGAAATCTTAGAATGAAGGGCTTGTTTAAGTGGTCAGCATAGTGGAAGTAATATTGTAAAATGATAGATGTTAGAAATAGAAAAAAACCTATTTAGCCATCTAACTTTTCCTCCTGCTGTCAGAGTGGAATTGTTCCCTAGGGCATATTTGCAATAGCTGGTACCTTGTTTCACAGTGAGTATTTCAGTCTGTAATAAAACTTCCTTTGGTTTAATGTACTGAACAACTTTTCAGACTACATCTTTTTCAAGACAAAGGCCAGTGTTGTACCATTAGCAGAGCTCAGCAGCAGATTTTCAATACATTATGTAACTATTCCTCACCCCCATACCCCCTATTTCCTTTCTGAATACATTCCAACTATGTGTCCAGGATACTGGAGAACCGTGTGAGGTAGCTTGTGATTTGTTCCAGTCAGCCACTGCTGTGAGGTGAGCAAGAATCAGGGATGGTAGACTGTGTTCTAATTAAGGCTAAACATTCACCTCAGTGAGAAGTAGAAAGCATGGGCCATTTTAAAATAAAGGTGCATTTATTATATTGGATTCCTACTCCCAGTGTTTGCATTATGCAGGAGAGGAGGTAGGGGGAACTTAATAGAATTTTACCCCTGGATTCTTCCTAATTTTCAACAAATCATGATGGTACAGTAGCTAGAATCGCCACCACAAAATGTCCCCCACTCCACCCCCGCCCCTGGCTTTCCTGTAATTTGAGCACCACCTTCCATTTCTCCAAGGAGACCAAAGCTGAGTTTCAGCCTGAAAAAGCCTTCAGACTTTCCCAAGTTCCCTCAGATAAATGGGTATTTGGACCTGAATTTGCCATGTCCAAGTTCAACACTTTAGCCTCACTGGCACTAGATAATACATCTGTCATATAGGAAGCCATATTCTTTACTGATGCAAAGGACTGAGAATGATAGATCCTAAGGAAATTTCCAGATGTATTCGCATTAGGGTGGCCACTTATGTATTGCCCCCAAAAGAGGAAATGCCTCACCAAAAAAAGAGGATAAAAGATTACACAGAATTGCATAAAATTTGCATGTGCTAATTTACATGTATTAATAAAAATGTAGAAATAATTTACTATAATTTAAACTGAAATACAGTAGATCTCACCATAGTGGAGAAGACTGTGACCAGATAACCTGGGTGCCTGCTCTGTCTGCTGTTCAGTTGCTAATGGATGATGGGCAGCTTCAAGGCCCTGCTGCTCTCCCTTCTTTTGGTTTTTAAACCAGACTTGGATCGGACAACACTTCAAACAGAGGACCTTGTAAAGTAGGACACATGGGCCCTGTTTCCATGTCAGTAGACAGAGAAGTGAATGGAGGAGTACCGGGTTTTAAAAAGGGGATCAGCTTGGCTGTGCTTTGGTCCATGCAGGGCTCCATGAGCAAGTGCTCAGCACCAGGAAAAATCACTTCACAGAACATACTTCCAGGCAGGGGTGGGAGTTGGAGTGAATGTCATCTGACTGGAAGGGACTGCCCAACCAATAAGAGAGGCTTCCCCTTGCTCTCCCCCACCCTTTTGTCCTTTCCCCTGAAGCTCCAGATGCACCTGCATTTCAGTAGCAAGCCTCATTGAGCACGATTAGAGTTACTTCCAAGTAGACACACATATGCTTGTGCTGGGAAAGGGGAGGGGGACACAAATACAGAAACCAGCCCCCATTTTAACCCACAGGAGTTCACTGACCACAATAGGAGTTATTTCTGAGGAGACAGTAATGGGTTTGTTGTGGGAAAGAGAGCAGTAAACAGAAAGACAGAAGCCAGCCTCCATTTTAACCCACAGGATCTCTATAACAAAGGGTCAAAGTTTCATCCTAAGGCAATCAACCAAACAAAGGAGAATCAGAGCCTCAAGATTGCGATGTGCCTTGTCAGTTGAGGGGCTTCTCTGTAAGTTCTGGAGGCATTAAGAGGGCAAGCTTCATTCAGTACAGTGGGATGAAACACCCCTTGACTGGGGTCACAGTGAAAGGCACACCCCTGGGCTGGGCTAGCATACCCGAGGTCAATGTGGGGGTTGGGGCACACAATAGCTGTACCAGGGAGAACCCGACTAGAGGGGGGGGGGAAATGGACTTTAAGCAGCCTCAGGAAATCTGGTTTTTCCCTGATAAGCTCTGGGGTGTCTGCTGGATGGCCACAATGTCATGTATCCCTACCAACCTCAACACGCAGACGGCTCTGAGTAAATCGCTGGTGGAAACACCCCCATGGCCACCCTAACTGACACTTGGGAGCATGTCTAAAAGGTGGGGAATACAGCCATAAAATAAATAAATAAACCAAACAACTATTGAAATTCAAATATATAAATCTATAAAGTGGAGATAAATCTATCTCCACTCCCTCATTTCCAAACAATAACTGTTTATTTCATTTTCCTTTCTGCCGTAATCCAGCCTGCAAAGAACAGAGCAATCACCCATTTTCCAGTTTCTGAAGATTTCTTGCTTTTTCATGATACCTTGTTTTATAATACCCCAGCCACTATCATCAATTCTGGGCACATTCCAGTCCATTCTCCATGACTGTAAAGAGCGCTGACGCTCTGGTGACATCAGTTGGCTTCTCTAACTCCTCAGGGTCAACAAAGCTCTCTCTGCTTGCCCATCCCCAATTAAACAGCTCTTCAGCAGAACAGATAATTAGCTATGGGCCATTTGGGGGAGCACAGTCATATGTCAATTACAATTGTAAAACAGATAATGTAACACCGCATGTGTAGTGGCTACCAAGTTGTTTGTTCCTTTAAATGGAAATCAGAAATGGCTCTTTGACCTTCTGGTAACTTTTCTTCCTTAACAGCACAGTGATATGGTCCATGGGGTCATGAAGAGTCGGACAGGACTGAATGACTGAACAACAACAACAACAACAATGATAATGACTTTTTTTAAAAAATCAGTACTTAGTTTAAGAAAAAGGTTTCCTTAGCATGGCATTGAAGTGGGAGTAAAATCCTAAAAGGAATATATGAGCAACAAGCTGCCACAGGGGACAAATAACTAGATGATTAATATTATTGCCATTTCACTATAGCTTTACAATTTAACAACACCACAGAAAACAATCTAAAGGGAAGGAAGTATCTGAAAACTCAAAGCACACTGTTTCCCTTTTGTTGAATATTTATAAAAGGAAAATTACTTTTGATTATCCAGCAGTATCTGATTCTGCTCTCTGTTTTTTGAATACATTGTGTTTCTGTGCTTTTCGTGATGGTTGCTTTGTAGTACATAAATATACTACATTCAAAAGACTGGCAGTGCACTCACCCATGGAACACAACTAAATAATCACAACTTCTGTGGACCTAATCTCCCAACACCAATAAACAACACAAGAAGGATAAATGCCTACCAGCTCAATACCTGCGGTTTTGTACTGAAAGTGCCTGAATGATCATTTCCTTCATGCAAGAACTTCAGAGTGGCATCTGTGTTTATAAAGAAGGAAGCAAAAGACTGGGAAGGAATCAGAGCTGAAATCAGTGGCCCATAGAAATGAAGAAGCACTTTCTTACGTCATCCAACTGAGCTAGTTCTATGCATAATGATCATGTGATCATTGTTTTTGGGTTCTTTACCCATCTCTACTTATGGTTTTCCTGGTATATAGGTACCAGAATATCAGTTGCTTCCTCTTACCTTTTGTCCATACCCTTAGCGACCCAGCCATATGAACTGCTGTACACTTCTGCAAATTGTGTAAGTACATAGGATCCAGGATCTCCTTCTTTGAAGCTCTGGTCATTGGATATGTGTTCTTTCAGGGTTCTTCTGGCAATCAAAGATCAGCAGAGCTCAACTTCATTTGCATACACATCTTCAGTGTGTGAGAGCAGCCTAGTCCCCCAAGTGTCCTAATACCCCACCACCACCACCCATTCTGTTTGCCTGGCAGCTGACATTCTGGAAATCCTAGGCATTGACATGACAATATGAACCTCTTATATCTCTAGGAGGCAAAACATTTGCCCTGGATCCTGGTAGTGAGTTGAAGAATCAACGTGAAACAGAAAAATAGTCATAGGGGAAAGGGAAAATGTCACCCTGAAGGTTGTTATGACCACCAACGTGGACAGCTTTAAAGGGGGGTTAGGGAAATTCATGGAGGAGAAGGCTATGAATGGCTACTAGTATCTCACCTCCAGTATCAGAGGCAGTATGCCCCTGTATGCCAGTTGCTGGGGGACATGAATAGGAGGGTGCAGATACTATTTGCAGGTTTCCCATAGGCATCTGGATTCCATTTTGCAAACAGAATGCTGGACTAAAGAGGCCTTTTGTCTGATACTGCATGGTTCTTCTGATGTTCTTAGGAGAGCTGGCTGGATGGAATACACTGGCATGGGAGTTTTTGATGTTGGGTAGAGTGTGGGCAAAGAGGATGAAGAGGCAGTTGGTGATTTCACATGTTGATGATAAAGGACATTTTATGTAACTTGGCTAGCTGAAGTGCTGTGTGATGCTTCACTTCTTCTCATCAAATCTACCAGTATCGTATGACATCTGTTCCAAAATGTTTTGCCCTATCTTGTATATCACAAAAATACAGAGTGTGAGAGAGTGAGAGAGAGACTTTTTCTTTTTCAAATATAGCACAAGAAAAAGTTATCTCAGGGACAGAAAAAAAAGGATTCAAGAAATATGTCACGCTTCTCAACAAATATGTTCTGACATTCAAAGAAGTGCAAGGTGTCAAGCAGGCTGTGATACGCACCCTGGTGCCCCAGTGAAAGTGATAACAACACCAGCTGCTCCTGTTTGACGAAATGACAGCAACAAACCTGATGTGTGACTGTGTTTACTACTTACACGCTCATATTTGAGACAACTTTTTTAGACAAAATGGATGGGATCGTGTAATGCCTTCTTTCTATTTATTTATTTGTTGTTGTTTTTATTCTTACCCTGTCAACATCAAATTGTATATTCTCTCCTTCCTAATGTGTGATCTGAATTAAAAGCCATCTCTAGTCAATATCAAAGGCTGGTTTTGGTCACAGTCTCAAGTACACTGATTACAAAATGGTGGAATCTTGCAGAGGAGTTGCCAGTTGCCCAGAATGGGGACATGATGTCAAAAGCACAAGATAAAAGAGGTATGTGTGTCTAAAAGGTGGTCCCAAAGCAAGATTTTTCTATTATTATTATTATTATTATTATTATTATTATTGCATTTATATCCTGCCTTTTTTCCTCTTGCAAGGCACCCAAGGCGGCTTACATTATCCTCCTCCTCTCCATTTTATCCTCACAACAACAACCCTGTGAGGTGGGTTGGGCTGAGAGTGTGTGACTGGCCCAAAGTCACCCAGTGAGCTTCCATGGCCGAGTGGGGACTAGAACCTGGATCTCCCAGCTCCCAGTCCAACACTCTTGCCACTACACCACACTGGCTCTCAATAATAGATCTACTTAATAAAGAGCTGTTTGATCTAGAATGTCCTCCCCCTTTTACTGGTTAAAAATGATGGCCCTTAAATTGCATGGAAGAAATTTACAATTAACTGAACATGTGTTCTGCTAAAACTCAAAGAAAAATGTCATGGAGAGACTCTTCTCATTTTATGTACACTGGAGCCATGATTGCATTCTGTGCAGAAGATGAGTTCATAAGGAAAGTAAGAGCTTCTGTAAGGAACTTCCTATCCCACTTTGTATATGTCTTAGCCGGACTACTTGAAAAAGATTATCTGTCCTTTGCCAGTCAGTAGAACAAAGGCAATTGTATGTCCCTATCAGAATTCAGTATAGCCACCTGCTATTTTCAGTGTAATTTCCAAACATCATCAGGAATCAGGATGCATACCATATAGCCCACAAAAGATGCTTCAAACCCATGTGGACCATCTGCATTCGATATATCCTTTGAACTGACTGCTCCAGGCATTGGATTAAGGGAGAATTTCTTGGTAAGTTGCTCCCTAGGTTTTTCTTGCATGTAAAGAAACTGCATATGATTAAAAATGAAAACTATGACAACGTTTGGATATTTCTTCCTACACTGCTTATTTGTATATAATACTTTTATATTATACTGCTCTTCTTTCAGGAAGCTCAGAGCAACTTTTGTGAGATTCTCTGGCAGTTTCTTTTTTGGACCAGTTTAGCTTTTGGTATTATATGTCTTTGGACTACTTTGGCCCCAAGTTTACAGGTACATAGACTATGAAGGCTACTCCAGATACAGAATAGGGTGCCACACCAAGATATATGAGAGTGAGGGAGGGGAGGAAGTAGTTGGTTTATAAAAACAAGGCCCTTGGATTTAAATATGTACACCAGTTGCTGGGGAACATGGGTGGGAGGGTGCTATTGCTCTCATATTCTACTTGTGGGTTTCCTGTGGGCAGCTTGTTGGCCAATGTGTGAACAGAATGCTGGATGAAATGAACCTTGGTCAGATTCAATATTTCTGTTCTTAGGTTCTTAAATTGTTGTCACTGAATTTCAGACATCCGAATCGACATGAAAATGCAAATTGAAGATATTTCAGTGAAGAAATGTTTGAAATATTATGAGAGCCAAACTAAATAAAACCATTTCATTTATTGCATTTCATTTATTACATTTCCATACCACCCAGTAGTCAAAGCTCTCTGGGCTCTTACAAAGATTAAAAACCTTAAAAATACAATGTTGTACATAAAATAAAAACTGTTTACATACAAACATATAAACAGACAGCACACACATGACATACCTAAACAATTTTGACAATCAACTATAAGAAATCCAGGACCTGTATTAAAAACCATATCATATGCTGCCAAATGCCTGAGAGTAGAGGATGCTCTTAATCTGGTGCTGAAAAGATAATGATGTTGGTGCCAGGTGGGATGCACAGTGGAGATCATTCCAGAATCAAGGGGCTACCACCAAGAAGGCCTTCTCCCTTGCTGACATCTTCCGAGCCTCCATTAGAAGAGGTGCCTGGAAGAGGGCCTTAGATGATGGGTACATTCATGCTGGAAGAGGCACTCCATCAGGTATTGCAGTCCTGAGCCATGTAAGTGGTGGTGGTGCAAATCATAGGGCAGGGTATTCAGTGCCCCATGTCAACCCCCATCCCAATCCAAACTTTGGAGAGGCCATGCCGTACATGATGGTTTCTTCAACCCAGCTGGCGGCTGCTGCAGTGCTGTGGCTGCAGGTCAGGAAGGAACTCCTGGTCTGGCAGTGTCAGCATCATTCTGGTAACAGCCCCCACACACACACGTGCACACACATGAAAATGGTTTCCTTCCTGGAGGGCTCACTCCTTTGAAACATGGGATTTAAAGGCACAGCCTTTGTGGGCCAGGCACCCAATTGAGTCTGAGCCTAATCCTTCCCAAAGGGGTGGGTTGGAAGGGTACTGGCGAGGGTGCCCAGCTGCCACAGCTCAATTCTCCCCTCCTCCCATCACTGCATTGCAGACAGTACCCTTTCAGCCAAGGGGGAGGAGGCAGAGGTAGCAGCAGCAGGATGGATGGATGGATGGAAGATGAAAAGCCTCTCTCTGGCCTATTCTGTTTTATTTAATCAGCAGAGCTGCTTGGTGAGTTTAATATTAGAGATCAGACGAGATCAGGCACATCCAGCCTAGTCCTGTGTGTGTGTGTATCGTGTGTGTTGTTGGACTACAGTAAACACCATTTTGAGTGCTTGTACATGCTGCCTTGGTTCACCTAAGTAATAAGTTTTGGAGTCCAAGATATGCCCCATTTGCCACTAGTGCTTAATGAAATAGAAAGAACCCAAAGCCTAACAGTGATTTCATACTCAATGTGAAGAATTCGTCTTTTAAGGATAAGGAGCTTATGTTGACTTTTTCCAGTTAACCCTCTAAAAAGTAGCTCTCCAAACAGCATATTAAATCAGCAGCTTTTCTAGTGAAGTCCTTCAGTAAATTTAGCCACTATTTACTAACATGCTAGAGTCTATTAAATAAGATTGGCTTTAAATATCCAAGAATAAACTCTGCTAAAATCAATACATATTTGCTGTGTCCAGTTAAACATTTACCTGAAGGGAGCTGGGCTTATTGTAAGACTTGGGGCCCTTTATGCATCACCACTTAAACTCTTCCTTTCTGTAATTTGTCTTCTTCTTGGTTTGTTAGACATTACAGTTAAAAAGGACAAAGTCACTGATAATTTTATGTATCTGTCACTTTATTGTGTTTTGAGTATCTTAGGGCACAATCCTATGCAAGTTTAGACAGAAAAAAGTCCAACATGGCTGGTTGGGGAATGCTGGTAGTTGTAGGACTTTTTTCTGTTTAAACATGCATAAGATTAAGCCCTTACTGTAAGCTGACTTGATGTGAATGAAAGGTGGAGAATAAATAATAAATAAACAATAGATTGGACAGCCTCAACCTTACAAAAGCTCACTAGATCATTGGTATTCTGTCACATAGTAACAGTGCAATAAGCTTCATTAATTTCAATAGGACTTACTCCAGGTAAGTATGTATATGATTGCCGCCTACAGTCAAGGATGTTGGAGAAATTCAAGACAGGCTAAAATGAGCTAGGACTTCTAAGAATCTGGCCTGTGGAATCCACTGTGGACTGACCTCCTCAGGTCTTCCAATCTTTTTTTTTTAACTTTCTCAAAATGTACACATATTTATTCGTAGGAAAATATGCAAGTTTCTGCCGAGACTGGTAAATATACGTGGTGAAAAGTTGAATGGAACAGGAGTTAGTACACTACATGTTACCTACTAAGGTAAATTATGTAAATTGTTGTGAACCCTCTTATGCAATTATTTGCGGAATTTTCCACACAATGCGGGGGGGGGGGGAATCAAATCTGTCTGTGAGAGGATTATGGAACAAAAAGCGCCTAACAATCCATGTGAAACATAGACACAGTCTACACTTCCAATACATGAAAAAGACAATCACTTGCAGGGACTTGTCCTTCAACCCCAGCTATACAGTACCATCCCTCTATAACAGGGGTGCAGAACCTCATGCTGGGAGCCAAATCCAGCACTCTGGGGTTCCCCAGAAGTCCAAGCCTTTTCCCCTGGCCTCACCCGCTTTCCCCCAGTACCAATCATGTTGGTGGTTTCCCAGCGTTTGTGCAGTTTTTCCTCATTTTAAAGTGTTGAAATGTCTCTTCTAAAGCTTTGTTACTGGTAGTAAGTAACTTTCCCCTCCATCCCACTCACCATTGGAATGCAGCCCCCGAGAATTTCTCTGAAATGGAATTCAGCCCTCAGGCAGAAAGAGGTTCTGCACCCCTGCCTGATAAAGTTGCCAATGCAGTACAGACTGATTTAAATGAACAAAAAATAAATGAAAGGATAAAAAGCACAATCGCATCATGAAAAAAAAATCTATTTATCATCGTCATAAAGTCCAGTACATCTGAATACTTCCAAATGTTCAAGTGAATTCAGAAAAACTAATTGTGAATATGCTTACCTACAAAATGTGAATCCAGTTCCGAGCTTTGCTAATCAACCAGGGTAAACGGTTTCATGTCTCTGGCTTTGAAAGTTTATGTTACAGCTGTGTAGAATCAAAACTAGATGGTGCTAGAAGGGCTGCTTTAATTAACTGTACTTTGAGCAAAGGGATATTGCACATCTGCTTAGCTGTGATAGGCTGCATGCTCTTTTAGTTATTTCAGATATTGACATCTGGCTTTTTCCTAACTAGTGGCACCAAGGCGGCTAGCAACCAATTGTTAAAGCACAATGCAATACTAAGATATATTTTTGTTATGGGCTATGGCTGAGACAAATACATTTCACTAGATTACTAAAACAACAACATTGTTCTCCCAGCTTTTCCATTGTTGTTGTTGTTGTATGATTTAGCATTTATAAAACACCAAACACTTTCTAGACGTTGTACAAAAAACAGACAGTGACCTGGATCACACGTAACACAAACCATCATTTAATTAGCCATGTTTTGTTGAATTGAGGGTTGTCATTTACATGCAAACCTGGAACTATGGGTTAACCATGAACAACCCACAAAGAGAACTTATGGTTTATTGTTGGGTTGTGAACTGTGTGTTGTTTAAACCATGGGTCATTACATGAAAAGCCAGAATCATGGATTGTTCATGGGTTGTTTAGCCAAGGTACAGAGACAGCAACCAAGAGCAGTAAAAAAAAAAAAAAACCAGCCTCTGTACATGATAGTACTGCAGTGCCGCAAAGGCAGTTGGGATACAGGGAGGCAACAGGTAAAGGATGAGGGAAACAAACAGCCCAGGGACTGATTAAACAATGCATGGTTTGTTTGATCATCTGCCAGACAAACCTGGGGTAGGGAACAAACCATAGTTTAAATAAACCATGGCTTAGCATTACACACAAACTAGGTCAGTCCCTGCCTATAGGCTTATGACCTAATAGACGTGACACAAAAGGAAGAAGAGAAGAAGAAAAAAAGCAAACAGGCACTATGCTTAAAGTTATGTCATCGTTCTTATAATGACTAGCTGGAATGGAAACAATTCAGGGAAGAGAGGAGCCAAATCCCAAATGGCAGAGTGGTAGGCGGCAGTATTGCAACCAAAACTCTCCCCACGACCTGAGTTCGATCCCAGCAGAAGCTGGGTCCCAGCCAGATAGCCGGCTCAGGTCGATTCAGCCCTCCATCCTTCCGAGGTTGGTAAAATGAGTACCCAGCTTGCTGGGGGAAAGGTAGTCACGACTGGGGAAGGCGATGGCAAACCACCTCACTATAGTCTGCCATGAAAATGCCAGCGAAAGCAGCATCCCTCTAGGGGTCAGTAATGACCCAGTGCTTGCACAGGAGGAACCTTTCCTTTTTCCTCTTAGCTGAGCCAACTGAACTCTCAGCACCAGCCAGATAGAATTTTTGTTGTTGTTGTTCAGTCGTTCAGTCATGTCCGACTCTTCGTGACCCCATGGACCATAGCACGCCAGGCCTTCCTGTCCTGCGCTCTCTCCCGGAGCGTGCTCAAGTTCATATTCATCGCATCGGTGATGCTATCTAGCCATCTCATCCTCTGCCGTCCCCTTCTCCTTTTGCCTTCAGTCTTTCCCAGCATCAGGGTCTTTTCCAGGGAGTTTTCTCTTCGCATTAGGTGACCAAAATATTGGAGCTTCAGCTTCATTATCTGTTCTTCCAATGAGCAGTCAGGGTTGATTTCCTTTAGGATGGACTGATTTGACCTCCTTGCAGTCCAGGGGACTTGTAAGAGTCTTCTCCAGCACCACAGTTCGAAAGCATCAATTCTTCAGCGATCAGCCTTCCTTATAGTCCAGCTCTCACAGCCATACATTACTACTGGGAAAACCATAGCTTTGATTAGACGGACCTTTGTCGGCAAGGTGATGTCTCTGCTTCTTACTATGCTGTCTAGGTTGGCCATAGCTTTCCTCCCAAGGAGCAAGCGTCTTTTAATTTCATGGCTACAGTCACCGTCTGCGGTGATCTTGGAGCCCAAGAAAGTAAAATCTGTCACTGCTTCCATTTCTTCCCCTTCTATATGCCAGGAAGTGATGGGGCCAGATGCCATGATCTTCGTTTTTTTAATGTTGAGTTTCAAACCAGCTTTTGCACTCTCCTCTTTCACCCTCAACAAGAGGCTCTTGAGATCCTCTTCGCTTTCTGCCATTAGGGTGGTATCATCTGCATATCGGAGGATGTTGATAATTCTCCCAGCAATCTTAATTCCGACCTCTGATTCATCCAACCCGGCATTTCTCATGATGTACTCTGCATATAAGTTAAATAAGCAGGGTGACAAAATGCAGCCTTGTCGTACTCCTTTCCCAATTTTGAACCAATCGGTTGTTCCATGTCTGGTTCTGACTGTTGCTTCTTGACCCTCATACAGGTTTCTCAGGAGACAGGTAAGGTGGTCTGGTACTCCCATCACTTTAAGAATTTGCCAGAGTTTGTTGTGATCCACACAATCAAAGGCTTTAGCGTAGTCAATGAAGCAGAAATAGACGTTTTTCTGGAAGTCTCTTGCTTTCTCCATGATGCAGCGAATGTTGGTGATTTGATCTCTAGTTCCTCTGCCTCTTCTAAACCCAGCTTGTACTTCCGGTAGTTCTCGGTTCGCATACTGCTGAAGCCTAGCTTGTAGGATTTTGAGCATCACCTTGCTGGCATGTGAAATGAGCGCAATTGTGCGGTAGTTTGAACACTCTTTGGCGTTGCCGTTCTTTGGAATTGGAATGTAAACTGACCTTTTCCAGTCTTGTGGCCACTGTTGAGTGTTCCAGATTTGTTGGCATATTGAATGCAGCACTTTAACAGCATCATCTTTTAGGATTTTAAATAGCTCGGCTGGAATACTGTCATCTCCACTAGCTTTGTTGTTACTAATGCTTCCTAAGGCCCACTTGACTTCACTCTCTAGGATGTCCGGCTCAAGTTCAGTGACCGCACTATCATGGTTATCAGGGACATTCAGATCTTTCCTGTATAGTTCTTCTGTGTATTCTTGCCACCTCTTCTTAATCTCATCTACTTCTGTTAGGTCTCTGCCTTCTTTGTCCTTTATCATGCCCGTCTTTGCACAAAACGTTCCCTTGAGATCTCCAATTTTCTTGAAGAGATCTCTAGTCTTTCCCATTCTGTTGTTTTCCTCGATTTCTTTGCATTGTTCATTTAAGAAGGCCTTCTTGTCTCTCCTTGCTATTCTCTGGAACTCTGCATTCAGTTGGGTATATCTTCCCCTTTCTCCCTTACTTTTCGCTTCCCTTCTTTCGTGAGCTACTTGTAAAGCCTCATCAGACAGCCACTTTGCTTTCTTGCATTTCTTTTTCTTTGGGATGGATTTCGTTGCTGCCTCCTGAACAATGTTACGGACATCCGTCCATAGTTCCTCAGGCACTCTGTCTATCAGGTCTAATCCCTGAAATCTATTCCTCACCTCCACTGTATATTCATCAGGGATATGATTTAGGTCATACCTGAACAGTTTAGTGGTTTTCCCGACGTTCTTCAATTTAAGCCGAAATTTTGCAAGAAGCAGCTCATGATCTGAGCCACAGTCAGCTCCAGGTCTTGTTTTTACTGACTGTATGGAGCTTCTCCATCTTTGGCTGCAAAGGACATAATCAATCTGATTTTGATATTGACCATCTGGTGACGTCCATGTGTAGAGTCGCCTCTTGTGCTGTTGGAAAAGAGTGTTTGCTATGATCAGCATGTTCTCTTGGCAAAACTCTATTAGCTTTTGTCCTGCTTCATTTTGTACACCAAGGCCATGCCTGCCTGTTATCCCGGTGATTTCTTGACTTCCTACTTTAGCATTCCAATCCCCTATGATGAAGAGGACATCTTTTTTTGGGGTTAGTTCTAGAAGGTGTTGTAGGTCTTCATAGAACTGATCAACCTCAGCTTCTTCGGCCTCAGTGGTTGGGGCATAGACTTGAATTACTGTGATGTTGAATGGTTTGCCTTGGATTCGTACTGAGATCATTCTATCGTTTTTAAGATTGTACCCCAGTACTGCTTTTCCCACCCTTTTGTTGACTATGAGTGCTACTCCATTTCTTCTAAGGGATTCTTGCCCACAATAGTAGATATGATGGTCACCTGAATTAAATTCGCCCATGCCTGTCCATTTGAGTTCACTGATTCCCAAGATGTCGATGTTCAATCTTGCCATCTCATGTTTGACCACCTCCAGCTTACCTTGATTCATTGATCTGACATTCCAGGTTCCTAAACAATATTGTTCTTTACAGCATCGGATTTTCTTTTCACCGCCAGACACATCCACAGCTGAGTGTCCTTTCGGGTTTGGCCCAGCCGCTTCACTCTTTCTGGCGCTACTTGGAAATACCCTCTGCTCTTCCCCAGTAGCATATTGGACACCTTCCGACCTGAGGGGCTCATCTTCCGGCGTCATCTCTTTTAGCCTTGTGATACGTTCCATGGGGTTTTCTTGGCAAGAATACTGGAGTGGGTTGCCATTTCCTTCTCCAGTGGACCACATTTTGTCAGAACTCTCTGCCATGACCTGTCCGTCTTGGGTGGCCCTGCACGGCATAGCTTATGGCTTCACTGAGTTACGCAAGCCCCTTCGCCACAACAAGGCAGTGATCCATGAAAACAGTTCAGGTGTCAGGTCCCTTGGTTCTCTCCGTTCGCAATCGCACACTCCAAGGCACCAGGCTTCAGGCTCACTACCTTTTTAGTTAGCTACCAGGTTTCTTACAAATGCAAATCCTTGGAGATTCTCAGACTACAAAGGAAAACAGCTACTCCACATAATTATGAATATCAATAGGGAGCCAAGTAGGAATCAGAGACATTGCCAGCAGTTTGAACAAAAATTTGCTGGCCAGAATAACTTAAGGGGAAATGCCCCTCCCTTACGGTTGTGCCCCCCTACATAGGCTATCACTCATAGCCAACCGGGTGGAACGTCTGAGCTCCGCCTCTAACTTTTCCCGCTTCACTCTGCGCCGGACTCTCCCTCAGGTCACACCCCAACTCTCCTCCTCCTCTGAGACCTGGGTTCTCATGGGAGAGGGAAAGGGAGGGCCTTCAGGTTGAGCCATCTGCAAGCCAAGTTCCTGAGAAGAACACCTATGCATATCTGAGCTCACTGGGGAGGAAACCTCTCCCAGGTCTGGCTGTTCCCAATCTGAATCTGAGCTGCTAACTATCTCCACATGCTCAGAATCATTCCTGACATCAGATCAGGAGCCATTGACAAGCATATCCTCTATGAATTACCCACACTGTAGGACTGGCAGGCCACATGGCGTCAGAAGTGGTGGTGGTGAGCGCAGTTCTGTTTCCTCATTCATGCACTGAATGTGCACATGGGGACAAGGATAATATCAACAACATCAGAAAATGTGGAAAAGATATCAGCAGTGGATCCACTGAAATAAAACCCATCTCATAAAGAAATTATTAATCTTTAGAAATGTTTGTGGATAGTAAGGTGGGTGTTAATCATCAAGAAAGGCACAATCTAAATGACTCCTTACTTTACATAAGATAGTTGCATCTAAACAACATTACATTGTAATCGACAGCCTCAAAAGGAGAAACTGATGCAATACTGGACAGACAGACAGGTTCTGTGAAGTTTCAGTGATGCATACAATGGCAGAGACCAACGCTATCCCCATAGTATGTTATCCCCCCATCCGAAGGCCAGATGATGTAGCAAGTAATGAAAGAAAGTAGTGAAAGAATGTAGAATGTGCTCTCTATGGAATGGAGAGCGCAAAACAGGCTTATAGTTTCACAGAATCTAAAAGCAAAAACAGCAAAATACAAGAGTGGGAACAATGGAGTCTGGTGGCTTCGATTTTGGTGGATTCAGTACCTTAGGTAGCTCCTTTAGAGTTCTGGCTGGTTCTGACTGAAACCCAGAATAGAATCACAGCCCCAGCAAAATCGGAGCCACCAGCCTCTGCAGAGTGGGAATCTTCTTACAACACATAGGAAGCTGCTTACTGAGCCAGACCATTGGTCCTCCTACTTCAGTATTGTCTACACCGGCTGGCAGCAGCTCGGGAAGGGAGAATCAGCAAAGCTTTTGCTCACTGAGGTTCTCCAAATTCCACCTCGAAGCTTAGTTGGCCTCATATCCATTCCTGATGGCAAGCTTTTTGTTGTTTGAACAGGAAAAGGGCAGATTTCGGTGCACATGTTTAAAACTTGCACACCCAAGTGTGTTCTTTCCCCCCATTCACTGAAATGTGAAAGTGCACATTTTTTTCTCCACAATGCGCATTTTAAAAGGCCACATTTGTCTACACATGTGAATTGGCATCACAAGGTCAGGAATGTGTAAGTTTTGCCCACAAAATGCGCTCGCATTTGCAGGTCCAAATAGGGCAAGTTCTGGTCACAAAATAACCGTAACGGAATCCCCCTCTTCCATTCTTAGCAGCAGCTCTCTGGGCTTTCGAAGAGGGGTCATTCTCAGGCCTAGCTAGAAATACCAGGGACAGCACCTGACACTTTCTGCATGCAAAGCAGGCGCTCTGCCAAGAACAAACTTGTGGCAAGTGTTTCAACATTTGAACACCTAGCTATCAGATTAAAACCAGATGGCACTGTAAATTATAGTAATAGTACAACTGTTTTTAAATTAAAGTATAGCAGCGTGAAAGTTATACTCTCCAAATCTATTGACTCAATGGATATTCAGTGGTGCTTTAAATGAAATCTTCAAAATAGAAATACATTGGTTTCAAGTGCTGTGAAGTGCAATGCTTTATTTCATCTCTGTGATCATTTAGACAGGGATTTCTGTAGTATAACCTGAAGTCCGGGCCCATGTGTGTTGCAACCCCACTACCATGAGGGGAAAAACTGAAGCTAAATTGCTTATCATGTTTGAGGATATTTATGGAAAGTATTTCCCTGTATCTATGTACCAATCTATGTGCTTATTGTCCAGATCCTGTGAAAGTTCCAAGAGCCAATCAGAAACAGTGTTAAAGCAGAACAAGCAATATTTTGAACACTGCTGGCCTGGGGGCCATTTCTAGAACTGTAGAGAACTTTTCTACATGGGTCTGTTCATCCATCTACTTTTGGATTCCTCGTAGAATTGCGATCCAAAGTCTACACAAAGTGCTTTTCCTTTCCTGCTTTTCTGCTACATAACCTCTAGGTGGCACTATACTATAACAGAATAAAACAATTACATAAGTAGGAAAATACATTTTCTTTAGCTTTCAGAAAAAAATACTCCATTTTCCCCATTCTAAAACCCGCCGAGAAAGAAAGTGCTCTTAAAAAAGAAGATGCAAAACTGGAGTGTCACGACAGTGTCTAAAGAACCTATAAACAACTATGAGTAAGGAATGATGAGCACACAATAAATGTCTTGTATAGAAAAGCTCAGAGAATCTGTGTGTGCAGTTAAAGTACTACTTGTAGTTAGAGAGACAGAGAGATGGCTTCCCTATGCGACAGTGGACTACCAGTTCAACTACCAGTTAAGAACTACCAGTTCTAGAGTTCTGTGTGGGAGTAAGAGACTGCTGGAGGTTTGGATAAAGCAACATAATAAACAGGGACATTGATCCCAGGGACAATAGGAGCCAGTTGTGCTGGTACAATTTACAGGTACATGTTAGACCTGCACACATATATAGCCACCTAGCTATTTTGTCTATCTAGTGTGCATCTGCAAGGGAAATTGACTTTGGGGAGATAATTCATAACTTTGCAATGCAAAAGGCCAAAAAAATAAAGTGGTCTGTTTAGAAGATGTTTCTGGCTGAGTTGGTCTATTAGAATAATTATAAGGAATTAAATATTGACAGGATAGTACCTAAACATTCACACAAGAGTCAAGAAGCATGGGTAGAACTCTTTTTCAGGATGGATGGTATATTAAACAAAACCTGCAAAGAATTGGGGCTTGGGGGTCATGGTGGAAAAGCTGCAGAGTGGGCTATGATATAATTTCAGAAATGTAGAAAATTACAAAACTAAAAAGAAACTTTTCTTTCATGACTCATGAAATCACATGTACGGGATGGGATTGTGGGACGTTTGTGCTGCCAACGATGTTTGGGCACTGCTCCTAGTTCTGTTCCTCTTTATCTCTCCATTTCTAGCTAATAATTTTCTCAGGCATAACCATCAGTTTAGTAAGTGATGTTCTAACTGTTTCCAAGCTGTAATATGGCAATATGTTTCAGAGTAGTTCCAGGATCAGTCCTCAAGGTAAAATATCCTAGAGAAGTCCAATTCTGGTGCCTTTATCCCCATGTAAACCATACTGTTGTATTTGAGTCTACCATAAAATCTCAAAGCCACTTGCACGAAGTCACTTACCTTTGAACTCAAATCAGCTCTGAATGGATTCAAATATTCAGTTTGCAATATGAGTGCTATGCAGAACGATGGCCTTTTATTGATGATCCATGGTGCTGAAAGAACATTTATATCTCCCATGTGAGTTCCCCAGATTGTGTGGGAAGTACCTGACAGCAGCACATTTCCTTGGACTGGAGGTGCCAGCCTATTTAGGTGTCGCATAGATGAACAGCATTTAAAGGCCCTTGAAGCTGCTGGAGAGGGTAGTATCCAGTGTTAATGCTATGTAGAGTAGACCCATTGAAATGAATGGGACTTAAGTTAGTCATGACTAACTTAAGTCCCATTCATTTCAATGGGTCTACTCTCCATAGGACTAACATTGGATACTACCCTCTGCAGCAGCTTCAAGGGTTGCTTGTATTGTATTGATACAAGCAATGACTAGTTATTAGCCCTTAGTGCATGACTAGTTATTAGCACAGTTCTCTCAAACCAGACTTGGATAAAAAGTTTGATGGCCTGTCAAAGCCTGCCTCACAGAGAAAGTAAATGCCCCCAAATTCTTCTCAGAGAAGAGTAAGAGAAGAATTCCCAGCTTCCTTCCTCCATCCTTGCCAGCCTTTTGAATCTCCTTTGCTGCTAGCCCCAAAATACCACCTCTACTTTTCCTTCACAAATGGTGGAGGCAAGAACAACAGAGCAGACAGGTGTGCCCTTTCTCTCCTTCCCTCCCTGGCATCTTGATTAACAGTGCATCAGGGCACAAAGCCCAGTGGTCCATGGGATGTGTAGTTCTCCCAAGGGCACATGCAATAGCAACAAGAAATACTTATTGATTCAGCCAAAGACTTTAATTTTATATTTATATCAGTTGATGAAACATGAGAAGAGAATTCCATATGCAGAAAGAGTGCTGGCTGGGGAATGCTTGGAATTGTAGGATTTTTTTCTATCTAAACATACATAGGATTGAACCCTTAGTCACTATGTGGCACTGGACTTAGGTATCTCAGAGAGTAGAGTCAGAGGTTTCTTGTTACTGTTCTGTTGTTGTTGGAGAGAGAAATAAAAATCTTGTCTAGCTTCCTAACTATGTGTCCGCCAAGCTTTCCCTATCAGTGGGTATAGGATTGCAGTCTTAATCAGTTAATCCAACTGAATAATCAATTAAATCTTTAATTATTAATGGTTGCAGCCCTTTTTTCAATTTTTTAACATAAAATTTTAACATGCAGCCTTAACATACTGCTGATATCAAATATACACGGGTTCTGAAGAGATGTGATGTGCGTATCTAGTTGTTTTTCCTACTGAGGAAAAAAGAACTAAATTGACACAGGGTGCAGTGAGAAGGAAGGGGCCCTCAAATGAACATTTACCCCCAGGACTTCTCAGGGTTTTAAAAGAGGCCTGCCTACTACACTTTAGACGTGTGAACTATCTAACTAGAAATCCTTGTCTTCCCAAAGTATATAATGCTTCCCAAGTTAAAACCTTGCCAAGATTTCTGGCCTAGGCAAGAATTATTTGTTACAGCAATAGCAAACTTCTGGCCTCCTGGTTCTGACAAGCAAGAGCATTTCTTAAAGCAGTTCAGGGATTAATCATAGCAACGACAAAGACTGGTGTGCTGCTATTTTATAAAGTGAAATTCTCTTGTAGTGAATTCAGATTCCAGGTTGTACTATAGAAATAAGTCACAGCTCTGAGCCTTGGAGTTCAAGGTTCTTCTACTTCCAAACATTAACCTGCCCATTTCCATTAATATTTATTTCACCAATTAGATTTTTTTTTTGTTCCAAAGCCCACCATGCAAAGATTTTCTATATAAACCTTCGTTCAACAATAGACAGCTGTGACGATGAAAGCAACAGCTAAATAGCTGCCGTGGCAATATGCTTGTGTCACTAAGAGCAGAGTGCTCCATTATTAGTCTGTCAAGCATCTTTGATTTAGAGGCTATAATAAGTAATATTTCATCCTGGATTTTGCAAAGCCAAGGCTCTTTTAGCTTACAGTACTTGCAACTCAATTCTTTCAAACACAATCCTCCCACTCCAGACTGTATTCACTTATGTGCCTGCCTCTTTGCCACATAAGTATAGCTCCAGTGCATAATCAAAACAGAAAAGAAACAGCACAGGGACCACAGACACATTACTCACAGATGACTTTAATTCGGAGCTCCTTCGGTATCTGCAGAATACATTTCCTCTGCAACTCTACAAATGAATGGTGTGAAAGATATACGTTTGTCAGTGTTGTGTAGGTCCTCCTAATACCAAACCCCCTCTCTTTTTAGTGGTTAGGATGTGTCCCAACAAGTGCCATAGAACAGGAAGAGAAGTACAGGATAGAATGGGTTCAATCCACTGCAGAACATAAAGATCTTTTTGAAAAACAATGCCATTAACATTGACCCAGGGGCTTGTTTTTGCTTGACAGTCATAAAGTGTGACACAGAGAATCGTGGAGTTGGAGGGAGACTTGGAGATCAGTCTTGGGCCAAAACAAACATTACTTTAAAAAGTTTAAATGGGTGTCTGGCAGCCATGTTTTCATTTTTATGTTGTAGTAGGGGTGGGCAACATGGGGTTGCTGCAGCCCCCAGCGTGGCCCCCACTACCTGCCGAATTATGGAGCGACCCCCCAAAAATGTTAAAACAAAATAGTGTCTGGAACTACTATGGAGTGTCAAAAGGATCAGCATTTTTACCCTTTGGGGACTCTGTAGCAGCTCCGAATGCCATTTTGTTATTATTTATTTCTCCCGTTTTTGAACGTGTGTGTGTGTGTGTGCGCGCACGCAACCCACGTGGGGAGGGGTCTGAGGGGCAAAAATGGTCCCCAGATCTCCTGACATTGCCCATTACTGTTCTAGAATAAGCACAGGGGGCCTGATCTGGATCTTAAAAGCCCCCCTGCCTCCCCCCACTAGGGTTGCTATATGGACTGGGGCTCCTCATCCTACTGTAGAGTAGAAATGAAAAAAGGTGTAAGCTGCTGGACACACATTTAAAGTAATGCCTGTTTTGGCCCCTAGTCCATCCCCCTGCTCAATGCAGAACTAGAGTATTCCCAGCAACGGGTACGTGGTTTCATTGTTGAACTCTCACCCTCATCCTATATTTGTACTCTCTCCCTCTCTGTCTCCCTTTCTCTCTCTCTGATTAAACGCAAAACTTTGCTGTTGTCTCTGCTGAATTTTAATTTTGTTAGTTTTGACCCAGTTTTCCATTCTATGAAAGCCATTTTGAATTGTATGTATTTAACTGTGAATTTTTGTGCAGGTTATATATATATATATTTTTTAAATATATATAAATATATATATTTTTGCAAATTAATGCAAGAATTGGACAGATCAGACTTAGAAGTGAGCACATGCAAAAGCATCACAGGCCAGAAATAGACTAATTTGCCCTAGTTCAAACACATAGGCACCTCTCAGTTTTGTTGTGCGTTCATGCATTGAGAACCTATAGCCCAACTGCAGATTCCCAGTGCATGTACATAAGGTAAAATAGCTCATATGATGCACAGATGTATGCCTTTTCTTCTTACATTGATGTAGAAAAAAATTATATGTGAATCAGCCCCTTGGTTATGTGTATATTCTGATAAGACAGTTACAGGGACAGAGGAAACTCCAAACAGGGCTGCCATGTCCTAAACCCATGTGAGCTGAAGAAATAAGTTGTTAATCCCTCATGAAACCCAAAACTTACTGCTGGAATGGTTTTTTTGGTTGTCGTTATGTTTATTGCCTTCGGTACAATGCGCTTTCTTTGTGTGAAGATGAAGAACGGCCTTTGGAAGCAGAGGTTCCAGGCAGAAATATGTTTTTTGTGTGTTTAAGGCCTTGCCAATAAAGTTATAAGAGCGTAACATATATCGAGAAGCAGACCCTTCAGTATAAATAAGCCTCATAAGGTTTACCATGCAGAACTGCATGCCAGTACTTGGTTGTTCCGTGTGCCCGAAACATTCCACATTGCGTGTGAAATCTCACTGTGTGTGTGTGCACCTCTCAGATTACCACACCGGATTCTAATGAGGGGCCCCCTGCCTTGTATACACAACATAATTCCCACAAGTGACTGCAGTAAGAACAGCTTTCTTTCTCTGGAGCACTTAGAAACCTGATCTGGGCTTCTCTCGGCTGGAAGGCATCCTTTGCATATCAGAAAGAAATGACAGGCTGTGTAGTAATGATTTCCCTGAAAGCAACAAGCCACAACCTTCTCTCTCTTACCTCCCTGCCCCTGCCAAAGGTCTTTCTTTCTCTTTCTTTCACACACAGGTGTGCGTGCGCACACACACACTCCTTTCTGCAGAGCTGATGTAGAGAATACTGTGACAAATACTACCACAATACACCCTGCTGGAAGGGGGGAAAATGGCAAACTTAGTTAGAATGTGGGGCTGGGGGGACACCTCAGTTGCATTACCCAGCAGCAGTAGCTGTATGGCTGTGATCTGACTGACATACTAAAAATTTGATTGTTCTTGCTGCAGCTATATAGATGGTTGTTTTATCATTCTTGCCAAGTGGATGGGATAAACAGGCAAAGTAAGATAGTTGAATGTGCCATAAATCAGACATACATCTTATAAATCACAGACATTAAAATGCAAAACTCAGACACATTTGTGAATATGGCATTCAGTAAATTGGAAGATTGTAAATTAAGGCAGAAAGAAATGCAGATAAAACTTGAACATGATATTTTTTGTGAGGTGGGGAGAGAGAGACAAGGAGATATGGAGGACAAAGCAAAGTAAGCTGTGCTCAAACAGCAGCTTTTGGTAAATATTTCTGACTACGCTGTTATTGTTTTTTAAAGCACTTCCCCTCTAAATTGATCTTTCAGAATTTTTTTACCTGAAAATCTTGCCATATTTATTTAAAATGCCCCCTCTTGATCTCACTCTCCCTAGACTAGGGTTAGATGAATTGGCCACTTTTGTTTTCTCCCACATTCAATTTCTTAAAATCTCATCCTCTTTCTGCCCCATTTTTTGAAGCAATTTGTAAAGATTACTAAGTTCTTATCAAACAACAAACTGAATGAAATTCTCACCCATTTACACTAGCCAAATTTAATAGGTACAGCTATTCCCAGCATGGACAGGACAATGTCGCACCTGTATGGATGGATGGATAAATCTGTCAGTTTTGTTTACTTCTGCATTTTAATTTTGACATCTCAAAAATTATATCAAGAAATTAGCAAATATGAAGAAATTAGCAAAATTTGGCAAACTCTTATCGTAAATGAACTGAAACGAAATACCCATCTGCACTGGCCAAATCCTATATGTACAGCTATTCCCAGCATGCAGAGGACCATAATGTACCTGCCTGCCATATAGCTGTTAAAGATGAGGAACCTGACAGAAAAAGATCTGGCTGCCTACCGTAATTCAGCATTAACGTGTCTGAATACTCAGGGATTCAAACCCAAACATTTGGTTTGGCTAAGCACTCAAAGCCCTGGGCCTGCCTGGATGAGTCTGTCAGTTTCAGTTTCTCCCACATTCAGTTTGTTTAAATCTCAAGCTCTTTCCATTCCATTTTGTGAATTTTTGTAAGTTCTCATTTAAAAACAACAACAACTACAAAATGAAATTCTCACCCATTCCTACAAAGGAGTGGACTTCACCTGCCCTCAGTGACATGGTCATGTAATTGATCGGATATATTTTGGCCACCTAATGCGAAGAGAAAACTCCCTGGAAAAGACCCTGATGCTGGGAAAGACTGAAGGCAAAAGGAGAAGGGGACGGCAGAGGATGAGATGGCTAGATAGCATCACGGATGCAATGAATATGAACTTGAGCACGCTCCGGGAGAGAGCGCAGGACAGGAAGGCCTGGCGTGCTATGGTCCATGGGGTCACGAAGAGTCGGACACGACTGAACGACTGAACAACAACAATCCAAAGTAGAGCTCGTGGAAGATCGCTTGCACAAGCTGCGTCAGCCCAGTGTTTCCACCTCCACTGCAATCCCCTGCCTCATATCTCAGCCTTTCCTGAGGGTTTCCTGATTTTCAGGAATGGCTTTTCAGAGGCACAGAGGATTGCAGTGGGGATGAGAGGGTCAGGAATTGCAGCATCCTTGCACAAGTACTGCTTTTGGTGCAACCTATTGTATCCATTCACTGAATGATCCCTGAATGGCTGGGATTCACTACATGATAAGTCTAGGGACAAGGAAGAAGAAACCATGGCACTGAAGGAAATCAAGAAAAGATAATTATTTGAATGGTCACACCTATTCGCATAGTTCTTTCTGGCCAAACTCACTATTTTCAGCCTGGAGATCAAAACTGGACAAGGCTGGTGTTAGTCTTGGTTCAGCCTGTATTGCCCATTGCACACTGCAAATAACCAAGGCTCCTGTGAACACCATAAACGGAAGTGGTTTAACGCGTTGGACTTCATTACCTGAACAGTATTGCAGCTTGCCTGTGGACAAGGCTGGTCGCACAGGCAGCTAATTCGCTGTACATGGATGCAGTATGAAGCTTATTGAGCATAAGGCAGCAAGTTGTATTTATTATTATCATCATAATCATCATCATCATTAATTATGTTTCTATACTGCCCAATAGCCAAAGCTCTATTTTATTTATTACACAGGTTTATATGCTGTTTTCCAGTGACCTATCAAAGTGGATAGCAATAATAATACAACCATTAAAATACAATAAAAGAATAACTGGCAAGCAATAAAACTATAACTGGGTCACACCTCAGGGAAAGCCTGCCTGAAGAGATGGGTCCTGAGCAGATATCTAAAGATCAGGACTGAAGATGCCTGCCTAATGTCAATGGGGAGCACGTTCTCGAGGGTTGGTGCTGCAACACTAAATGCTCTGTTACAGGTACTCCTGAGGTGAACCATCAGAAGCATCGGCACCATCAGAGGTGCTCCTTCTGAAGGCTGCAAGGACGAGGGAAGGACGCAAGTGTACCGCACCTTTAAAATCTGGTTTTCATGGGTCACACAGCACTTGAAAGGAACATATCTTAGGTGGGGGGAGTAGAACTGAACATCATCAACCTGGCAGGGACTGCTCAACCAATGAGAGAAGCTAGTTTCCGCCCCTGTCCAGGCTCCCCCCTGCTACTACATTATTATGATTGGAGAGCAACTAATTCACAATTCTGAAGGCTCCCCCCTGCTACCACATCATCTCCCCCCTTTCCCCCAATGTGCACACTATTGCCTTGAGAAGCCAAAATCCTCAATTCTTGAGTGCAGCATCTGAAGGCTTCCCATTAGAGTATCCCACCCACCCCAATTTTGCCCCATTCCAGCTATCTGCCTCGGAGTTATTGCTCCCACCCCATTTTTCCCTATGTGCACACTTTTGCCTTGAGTAGCCAAAATCCCCAATTCTCAAGTACAGTATCTGAACATTTTCCATGAGAATGCTCCTATCCTCAATTTCACCCCATTCCAGCACTCTGCCATGGAGTTATTGCTTCCAACCCCCTCCCCCTTTCTCCTTCTCCCTGCTCACAATGAGAAGCTCCTGTAAACCTGAAAGATCATTACTACGATAAAGCAGAGAAGGGACTTTACATAACAGAAGAGAAACAACTTTACATCAGAGAAACTACAGAACATCAAAGAAGAACAGCATCACAATAGCAATTTAAGAGAGCATCGGAGAAGTGAAAGAGTGTTTTAGGACAAGTTACTAAAGTCAGCCTTTAACCCTTTCACTGCAGGGGAGCAAGATTTACTTCTTACTTCTGAGTAAGCATGCACAGAAGGGGGGATATGTTAAAGATTAAAAGCAGGGTACCTGAGGTGAATGAGTATCCCCACTACTGTGGTAATGTGAGGGGTCTCTGCTGTGCTCTGGGGGATTTTCTCAATGGGAAAAACTACTTCCATTGGGGAAACAAGAGGGAATGAGGCATCCCACCTCCTTGACCACATCACTGCCAGGTCACAGAGGCATGCCCAGGATTTAATGCGATGGGGGGTTGCAGGTTCCTAGTCAACAGCTGGTTCGCCGGTCTTTGAACAGAATGCTGGATTAGATGGACAGTTCTTCTTATGTGGTTCACAAAATGTTCCCATTCTCACTGGTCTTTGAGCACACTCTGCAGTGCAGTCATTATCATCAAGGTCTACCAAGCAAGGATATTTCAGAGGTGGAAAGTTCTGGAGAGATGGTCTTCTCAATCACTTTGCACAATGGAAAAGCATGGTGCTGGTGATATTTCTGCTCCAGCAGCAATGACAATTTGGGAGTGTATACTTACAGACTAAAGGCTGTTGCATACAATTGTAGGGATTTCCCATCTCCCTGAACATATATGTCAGATATCCATAAATGTATATTTTGTTGACGTTGCTTTTGAACAACTGCCCCTTAACAGCCTTTTAACGTGGCTCTTAATGTATCAATAATACTGCAAGAAGTTCTACTCTTTTAAAGCACATGGTAATCTCAACGGCTTAAAAACAACAAGACCCAACCCCTCTGAATGCTATATTGGCAAAAAAAATCTACCCTCTCTCTGAAACAGAGACAGCTCTGTTACAAAGATAAATGCCACATGGCAATTCTTGCTGAGATTAGGGATGTCCAAAAGTCACTTACCTTTCCACGGATTATGTTGATGGGGGGGGGGGAGGCGCTCCATCCCTCCCCCCAGGATCCTCGACGAGGGGGGAGGCGATCCGTTCCTCCCCCCTGGAATCCTCCACGGCCGGCTGTGCTCCACGGCAGCTCCATGGAGCAGCCAGCCAGGCCCAGGCCAGAGCCGTCTGCAGCCGGATTTCCAGCCGCAGAGGGCTCTGGGTAAAAAAACCCCAAAACCCCATTCCAGGCCATTCCACCAGGGAGTTCAGGGGGCCGAATGCACTGGCATTCAGCCTCACCGAGATCCATGGCGGAATTCTCTGATATTCCTAGTTGAGATATGCTGAAAACCTTTGGGAACTGAGCAAGGAAAACTAGAAATATGTCAAGGAAAACATGTTAGAATTCACTCTGTGCAGGGTGGATGCTCTTCCTTGGTACTGAAAACCATGATATTCCCAGTCTTTGTAATGGATTTCTCATAGAGATATAGAGATGTCTCCCCTTTTTTACAGGCTGAGATATTTCTTGTAGGCTATTCCCAGCTTGTTCCAGTAATGTGTTTGTATGTGTTCAATCCACATTCAGTGGGTATGAACTACAATATGATACATCTTCCTTTGACTCAAGCTTCAGATTAATAACTTTCATTTTCAATTTTGTCAGAATGGCTTGGACCCAGAGTTCCTGTAAGTGGAACTACATTCATGGGACACACCCTCTGAAGGAAAGGAGGAGGCCATTTTCACCAATTGCCCCTCCTCCCGCAGCCCCCTCAGCCCACTGAAAAGCTGCTCCAGAAGGTTAGGGGATGTTCTGGAACAATGTCAGAGGTGGTGCAGAGAAAAGGGAGAATTGTCAAATACTGCCTCTCCCCTTTCTAGAGAGGGAGCCTTCTATGGATCTTGGTCCCTTCCACAAATGGAACCTTTCCATTTGTGGAAGGCACACTCTGGATCCAACCCACTGGCCTGGTTTGCATGTAACGAGAAGCCACCTCCGACCTCCTTTCAAAACAAAACTTGCCTGTCTGTTGTACGGTTGCATGCACAGGACTCCTTGTCTTCTGCGCACCACATCTTCCTTCTGTATTTGCCCTGTCTACATTTTTCCCTTTGCAGTTTGGGCTCATTAGCCAAATGTAACAACTGGCTCCCAGCTCCCTTGGGAATGTCAGATTTCATTTCAGGTGGAGTAGCAAGGCTAGCCAAATTTCCACCCGCATATGGCCTCCCGCAAGACCCTTTGTATGGTGTACAGACATGAACAATGGCTGAATTAGCATTCACTTCTGCCCACCACACAGCCACTGTTTAGCCTTGTGGTTAAAAGTGCTGCACTGTATGCAGCTAGTCTTTTCTTGGGTCAGTGCAGGGCTGCTTTGTGGCTCAAGCAGTACATGCATATCGCTTAGCTTTAGAGAGCCTCAGGGGAAGCACTGGTTTATCAGCCAAGAACGATGTTACTATTGTACTTCTATAGAACAGAGCAGTGGCCTTTGTAGTCTCTCACATATGCTCCTCTATACAGATCATTGACCTAGTGAATTCACAGAACAGGCTCTCACTGCCTTCACGCATAAAGAGTATTGGTGATAATTAGCCCTCACTTTTCTCCAGACAAAGGTATTCTGTGCTGTGGGGTGCAATGAGATGATAAGAGCATTTCCCCTCAGCATGCAGTTCTGATGTGGTTTGTGTAGAGGTAGGGATGGACAAATCAGGCCACATCCAGTCCATGTCAGTTTTGCATGTATTTGAATACGTAAGTCTATCCCATTCATTTCTGTTAAAACACACACATTCACATTTATTTTCATAAGCAATTTTCCCCAATATACACATTTTTGTGCACAACATTCCCTGATACACACATTTTTATTAGGGCTGTGCACCGCTTCGGCCCAAGGCCCAAACCCCAAGTTGAAGTGGGCTGCTTTGGGTCACTTTGTGCCCCTTCGAAGGTGAAGCGGAGGGGGAATGACGTGACCCAGAGCGGGTTGGGGGCTCTCCAAAGCATTCAGTGCACTTCGGAGCTTCACCCCCCAGCCCAGCCCTCCTGGCCCAGCCAGCCTGGTGCCTCCAGGTCCTTACTTGAGCCACCGCCATCGCCGTCCTTGCTACCGCTGCGGCCACTGCCTCTACTACCGCCATCCTCACAACTGCCACTGCCCTCTCCGCCGCCACCACCGCCACTGTCCTCGCCGTCGCCGCCACCATCCTCGCCACTGCCAACTGTGGTGGCTCTTACTGCAGGGAGTCTCCATTTTTAAAATGGCAACCTCCAGGAAGTTCCAGCAGGTTACTGTTTTAAAAATGACAACTCCCTGCAGTAAGAGTCACCATGTACATCCAGGCCTCAGCAGTTGGTGGTGGTGAGGGTGGTGGCCACGGTGAGGGTGGCGGCAGCAATGGAGGTGGCAGCGAGGACGATGACAGCGGAGGAGGTGGCAGTGTCTTGCAAAGAAAGGGGGTTTGTGCAGGGGCATCAGGGGGGTGAGGCGGTGTTTGACACCCAAATCCCACTTTGCGTTCGGAGCCAAGGCAGGTCGGGAGCAGCCAAATCTGCCCAAGCTGGATTGGAAGCTGCAAAGCGGGTCGGGAGGGTCCCTGCACAGCCCTAATTTTTATGCCATTTTTGAGCTGAGAACTGCATTGTAAAATTCAGAAAAATGTGCAGTCCAAAGGATAACTGTCCACCCAATCCACATATTAATCTGGGAAGTGCAAATTATTTTGGTACAATGAAAAATGGAGGCCAAAGGAAATTCTTCCCCATATCTTTATAGAGGGATGTTAGGGATGTACGAAATTGCCCTTACCTGGCTCTGCCAGGTTCCACTGGGGGGGAGGGAGGCACTCCGTCCCTCCCCCCGGAATCCTTGCCAGCCGGCTCTGCTCCGCCGGGATTCCGCAGAGCCACTGGCCGGCTCCGCCAGCAGCGGGACATCCGGCTGCTGGCTAGCAGGTACACCAATGGCGGCGACCATAGCCGCCGCCGCTTGCATCCCTGTAGTCAGCCATGATAGGCTACGTAAATCTTTACGTAGCCTATCACGTCTGACTTAAAAAAAACAAACGCGTGCATGCAAATGGCGGCGGCTACGGCCGCCGCTATTTACGTTCCTTATTTTGGGCCGTCTTAGTCTACGTAAATATTTACGTAGACTAAGACGGCGAAAATAAGGGGAACGCAAAGAGCATAGCAGGCGCTATTTGCGTTCCCCCTTATTTTCTCCGTCTTAGTCTACGTAAATATTTACGTAGACTAAGACGGCACAAAATAAGGAACGCAAATGGCGGCGGCCATAGCCACCGCCATTTGCGTACGTGTGTTTTTTGTTTTTTGTTTTAAGTCAAACATGATAGGCTACGAAAAGATTTACGTAGCCTATCACGTCTTTCTTTCTTTTCCAACACTGGAAATGGCGGCGGCGGCGGCAGCCGGTCGGAAGAGCAGCCGTTGCAGCCGCCGCCACCCGGAAGTTCCGCCCCAGGTAAGTCTCATCCCGGGGGGGATCCACGGGGGGGCGGGGGGGGCAGGCCGTTCTGCCACGGAGTTCGGGGGGCCAAATGCACTGGCATTCGGCCTCACCGAGATCCGTGGCAGAATTCTTTGCCATCCCTAGGTATGTTGACTATTTAGCATAAATGTCTAAGTTTCAAGAATGGGATGCATTTGGGAATGTCCAACTACACAGTGGTAGTAGAACTTGACATGGTTTCTAGGAGGGAGGATGTTGGATTGGACATCAGCGATGTCCTTAATAGGGTAGGGGTGTACGGATTGTACTCACCCTCATCCGCCTGTGGGTCCATGCGGGGGTAGATGATCCGGTCCTCCCACTGGAATCCTCCCCGGCCAGCTCTGCTTTGCGGAGAGTCTGTGGAGCCACCAGCCAGCTCCAGCCACTGCCAGACTTCCGTCCGCTGCCGGTCTGCGGACGCAAATGGCCATGATAGGGTCCCTGCTTTGCGTCCCTGCTCTTTGCCGTGATAGGCTTCATAAATCTTTACGTAGCCTATCATGGCAAAAGGCAGGGATGCAAATGGCGTCCACTATGCCAGACGCATTTGCATCCAAAGACAGGCAGCAGCTGAAGGCAGCGGACGGCAGTGAACGGCCAGTGGCAGGTAGGATCCGGCCGGTGCAGATTCCCCCAGGTGGCAGAGATGAGTCTTTCATTCCGCCATGGACTCCGGGGGGCCAGATTCTTAGAATCTGGCCTCATTGGAGTCCATGGAGGAATTCTCCGCTATCTCTATAATAGGGTGAGCAGGAGCATGGCTAGTACAAAATGCAAAACACTTGCACTGGATGTCTATATGCTTCTGAGCCCACTTCAGAGTGCTGGTTTTGACCTATAAAGCCTTACACAGATCGGGACCTCAGTACCTGATGGAATGCCTCTCCCGGCATGAACTGACCCATACACTACGCTCTATATCTAAGGCCTCCTCTGGGAGCCTCCTCCAAGGGAGGCTTGGAGGGCAGGAACAAGGGAGAGGGCCTTCTCGGTGATAGCCCCCCATTTATGGAATAACCTCCTGGATGAGGACTGTCTGGTGCCCACATTGTCATCTTTTCGGTACCAGGTCAAAACTGCCCTCTTCTCTCAGGCATTTGGCAGCATATCAGGAGTCTCTTTGACTGTCTTTGGCTGATTGTTTTAAATTGTTTTAGTTATATGTTGCTGTTGTGTGTACTATTCGTTCTGTGTTATTCTTGTTTTGTGTTTTATACTTTTTATAATGTATTTTAATTTTTTTTTCACTTGTTGTGAACTGCCCAGAGAGCTTTGGCTATGAGGGGGTATAGAAATATAATAAATGAAATGAAATGAAAACAGAGGTGTATGGGAACAGAGGTGGCCAAGGCCTATGGTTATGCACTCATACTCAACGAACAAGGGCTGATGCCAAGGCTACGTTACATTTTCCAGAAGTCCAAGTAATAAATGAACTGGAGATCCTCAGCCTGGTCATAAAGGTAGTATTAGCTGTGTTTATAGAACATCTTGGCATTGTCCGGGGTGGGGTGGGGCTTAAATATGAATGTCCTAGAAAACATTGTCTGCGATGCTTCTACACCTCCTGGATAGGGGTGACCAGTGACAACTGTCTACAAAGGAAGGTGGATATAGGATAGCAAGCAATTCCAGTTGAGCCTGGGTTAGCAACAATTCCTGCCGGTGACTGATGGAATAGGAAAACCGCACAGTATGCAAGACATCTTCAGACCACAGTAGCAGAAAGTGCCCATCCAGAAGGGACACTTCTGTTACCGTCTGACACCATGCACAAGAAGGAAGTGCCCAGCTATTAGATCCTGACCTTGAATATGATGTTGTTGTTACACCAACTTTCACCAAATTCATAGCAGCAGATAGTTTAATTAAGTGGGTGATAACATAATGAGAGAAAGGGATAAATGGACAGCCCAACTGAAGACACTCAGTAGGAGAGAGGGAGAAACAAATCAGGCTCAAATCACTGAGGGTGAACCCTGCCAACCAGCAGCATCCTGTTCTTGAGTGAAAACATGTCACATGAAAAGGCCATGAAGCTGGGGAGACATCCGTAAATGGCACCCATACTTTATGCAAGAAAATAGGCAGTACAGATTTCAGTAATAAATCTGATCTGATGGCCACCCTGGTCCTCATGGGTTTCATTATTTAGTATGCAGACCTGACCCAAAATTAGGGCTGTACATGGACTGCGCGATCTGACTCAGAAGTAGGGATGTCAGAGAATTCCGCCACAGATCTCGGTGAGGCCGAATGCCAGTGCATTCAGCCCACCGAAATCCGTGGTGGAATGAAGCCCCCCGCCCCCCCCACCCCACGAAAGGCGTGCGAAATGGGGCACTTACCTGGTGCCATTCACGCTGCTTTGCGAATGGCGGCCGCATCTGCGGCCGCCATTCGCTTCTCCATTATTGCTGTGATAGGCTACGTAAATACTTACGTAGCGTATCACGGCTAACGCAGGGACACCATTTGCGTCCCTGTAGAGGCCGTGACAGGCTACATAAATATTTACGTAGGCTAACATGGCAAAAAAAGGGAACGCAAATGGCGGCCGCCGTAGCCACTGCCATTTGTGTTCCCTTTTTTTGCCGTGATAGGCTATGTAAATATTTACATAGCCTATCATGGCAAAATACAGGGACGCAAATGGCAGCCACCGTAGCCGCTGCCATTTGGGTTCCCTTTTTTTTTTTGCCGTGATAGGCTATGTAAATATATATGTAGCCTATCATGGCAAAATACAGGGACGCAAATGGCGGCGGCTACGGCGGCCGCCATATGCGTCCCTGTGCAGCCCAGCAGTCAAAATTCGGGGAGGGATGGAGTGCCTCACCCCCCCACCGCGAATGTCACCCTTCGAAAAGGTAAGTGACCTTCGTACATCCCTACTCAGAAGCCGCTTCGGGGCTTCTAAGGCAGGCCCAATTAGCTTGGGCTGATTCAGGGGGCCCCAACCCACCTTGGCCTATGAAGCCAAAGTGGGATTGGGACATCCAAATCCCGCCTCACCCCCCCAACAAGCCACTCAGGTCCCAGCCTTTTACCTGGGCCCTTGGTCCATGGGGGGGGCGCCACCGTCACAGAAGCCACCGCTGCCACTGCTGCTGGTGCCATCAGGAAAGCTGCTGCCAGCACTGCTGGGGAAGGTGCTGCCAGGGAAAACACTGTCCGTCGCAGCCTGCCAATCACTGACAGGCACGAGGGCAGGAGTGGCCCTGCAAATGCGCTAGGGATGGCGGAGAATTCCACCACAGATTTCAGTGAGGCTGAATGCACTGGCATTCACCCCCCTCAACCCCATGGCGGAACAGCCTCCCACCCCCCGCCACCTTGCAGAATAGCCCCGGAACAAAACTTACCTGGGGCTCCGGCAGCAGCAGCTTCGGCGGCGGCTCCAGCGGCAGCTGGTCTTTCGACCAGCTGCCACGGCCGCCATTTGCATCCTACTCTTTGCCATAATAGGCTACGTAAGTATTTGCGTAGCCTATCACAGCAAGCTAAAAAAAAAAAAAAATAGCGTACGCAAATGGTGGCCTTTGATTTTATGGATCCTCATTTTCCCCAGTCCCTATAACATGTGCATTCTTCTCATCTTCGTTCTGCCAAAGGAGAGTGGGAAGTTAAGGCTTCCTCTGCCATGCCTGGCAGAGACTGGGGCAGTTGCTCTGGTGGCTAGGACTGGAGCGGAGAGAGAAATGCCATGGAGATTCGCTCTCAGCCCTCGTCCCATCCTGCTGCTGTCACCGCCACTGCCTCCACCATCACTGCACACAATGGCAGCTTGTCAGGGCAGTGGGGGGCTTCTCAATTATCAGGCAGCTTGCACACCCCAATGGATCATCTTGCACACACACCCCGAAATGTGTGACCCCACTTTGGAGACCACTGCTCTAGCCAAATAACATTCAGACAGTCCTCTCCTGTCCACTAACACCACCTCTCTCACAATGAGCAAATGGAGGCTGACTCACAGCAAAGCTCCCTCTCTCCTCCTCTGCCTTTTCCCTCTCCTCTTCCCTTCCCCTGCCTCTCCTGGTAGCTGGATCTCTCTCAAATTGCTACATTTGGTTCCTCCATATCCTCTTGCCTTCCCCCCTCCCTTCTCCTCCTCCTGCCCTTCATGTGATCTTTCAGAAGTTGATACATTTTGGAGACAGCCTGTCTGGGCTGCTCAGAAGGCATAAGAAGAACTCCAAATATACGAGGAGGCGGACGAGGCACTTCATGGAGGAGCCGCTTTGCTTTGGGGTGCCTCAATGCTGGTCTGATCTCCTTCATATCATGATGAAGCACTTCCGAATCAGCCCACTTCACTTCATCATTCAAGCTTCATACCGAGGCGGTGCACAGCCCTACCCAAAATCTCCATGTGAATCTGTGAAAATCAGAAGTAGAAATGGTTTTCAATGAGGTTTCTTTGTTGGGAAGTTTGTTTAAAGATTTGACTAATACTACAGGGTTCTCTTTGTTTCAGAAGGCTACTCCAAGTAGAAAGAGTAGTTAAAACAGTCCATTGCTTTTCTGTAGATGGAGGCAATTGTTTTGTTGAAGCCGAAGGTAATATCTTGGAAGGGAAGTCTTCCCTTTGGATGGATGGGAAACATTTAAAGCTTTAATAGAGCTTGTGCAATTTGACTTTGCTGTCTGTCCAGATGAGGAAGATATCATAAAATAGGCAAAGCAAAAGTCCTCCTTTCTTGAAGTAGGTGTGAGATTGCTGCACTTCAACCTGACGATGATAGGTATGTTTCCCGGCTATCAGGGGCTATTCCCAGTGATCACAGCTACATCCTGCAGAAAAATGGCTTCAATTTCCCCTTGTAAAGAATGGATTGAGCAATTTTGCCAAACCATATCCTTCTTTGTCAGACATTTCATTTGTTACACCAGTCCTGCAGAGACTGGGAAAGTGAGGTCTCTGGCCAGCATTAATGCTACTGCAGCAGGGACCCTTTATTTATTTTTTTAAAATAGGGAGAGATTTTTCTTCCTGGCAGATTGAATAGTTTACAGAACCATTACCCATCTAAAAGTCCTGCTCCTACAGAAATACACCAGAAACAGAAACTGATCTGACAAATAAGGTTCAATCAGCAGTGAAATAGGGAGGGAGGGGCCACTAGCCAACTTGCCTGCCATACGACTGCCAAAGATACCTTGCAAGGTTTGCCAGCCTCATCGCATTTTCCTTTATGAGAGCAAATTAAAGGTTACAGAAAGGTATACTTGCTGCTTTAGGGGACTTTATTTTAAGCCTCTGTGTGGTATACTTGGGGGGAGGGGGTGTCTGTTCTTGGCAGATTAAATATTATAGTCAGTGAATCTGAAAAAGGATAAATGTAGAGCACATTTGCATCCCTGCTTTTCATTTTGTTCAGACTGCTTCCCCATTTAATTATTAGATAGCCCACAGTAAGCTAGTTATCAATTAATTGCTCAAAAAACAGCAGCCTACGCACATGTTACTACTCGATCTCTAATTGGCTACACAGTTCCTTTCTTGTTCAAAGCTAATTGAAGTTTCAAAACAACCAAATATTTGTTCACTTTTCAAATCCATGTGTCTTTGACAAGACACATGGAGGCCTTAACACATGTTTATATTGCATAATATTTTTGTATGTGTTTATTTCAGATTAAGGCAAGCACACCATCAGAAAGGGGTGATTCCTCTCTCTCGTGAAAAATGTTGCTTGTGCTTTGTGAACCAGAATGAAATGATGTAGTTCATCATACAGTTTTCGACCTGTCCTTTCATAGCTGGAGATATGTTCCTATGCCACAATAAATGATGTCTAAATAAACCAAATGTGGAAAACCGCAGGAGACCGCCTCCTCCATCTGGGCTCCGCTGCAACGGAATCAGAATTAGGACCACGGAGGACAATGAGTCAAATTGATGTCACAGAAGGCCATCACTCCTCTGCGGTACTTGCTGATAGCCTTCATGAGTTTCAGCTAGGGGTGGGGGAAGACAGAGGGGGGTGACTAGCCAGAGCTGAGGAATGAAATAAGAAGCTGGGAGGCAAAGGAGCTGGGGGCAGGGGGAAGAATGGAGCAAGCCAAAAAGTGGGAGGAAAGAGTCAGAAAGGAGTGAAGAAGGCCACAAAGAGAAGGAAACATGATAGGGAGGCTAATAGAAAGGGAAGCCATAGAAGACACGCAGGAGGAGAAGGCTGGAGGGACAGAAAGACTTAACTTTTGTTCCTAGAGGCCAGAAGAAGGGAATTTGTGGGGGTGCTGCCCTAAGGTACAGACCCCCTGCCCCCCCCCCGCCCGATACTTCTTGAAGAGCAAGATACTCAGACAGGAGATCCTATACGCTCCTGAGGAAATGATAGCCAAGGTCCCTTAGCCAGCTGGGCCAAGGGTGAAGACGGTGGCAACAAGCAGGAAGATGCTAGATGAAAAACATCAAGGGGATCTCCCCAAGAAGGAGCAAATTGTCTTTGGGTTAGCCAGAGGGACCAAGCCTGAGGGGAGGAGGAGCTGGACCATGCTTATTTCAGAGGTTCTGTGCCTTAAAAAGTTACAATGGGGAACAAGTCAGACCCTTACAACAACCATGATGCCTGTGCTGTAGCTAGGCTAGGGATGTCAGAGAATTTCTCCACGAATCTCGGGGAGGCCGAATGCCAGCGCATTTGGCCCACCGAAATTGGTGGAGAAACGGTCTGCCACCCCCCCCACCACCCCCCGGGATGGGACTTACCTTGCTCGAATGTCCCTGGCGGCGGCGGCTCCGGCGGCGGTTCGGCGGTGGTGCGGCGGCGTCTGGTCTTCCGACAGGCTGCCACCGCCGCCATTTCCAAGTAAAAAACAAAAACAAACGTGATAGGCTACGTAAAGATTTACGTAGCCTATCACGGCTAGATTTTTAAAAAACACCATGATAGGCTTATTTTGGCACGTGTAGTCTACGTAAACATTTACGTAGACTACGGAGAAAATAAGGGCAACGCAAATAGCATTGCCCTTATTTTCGCCGTAGTCTACGTAAATGTTTACGTAGACTACACATGCCAAAAAAAGGAACGCAAATGGCGGCGCCCATGGGCACCACCATTTGCATACGCGCTTTTTTTTTTTTAAAGTCAGCCGTGATAGGCTATGTAAACATTTACGTAGCCTATCACGGCTGACTGCAGGGATGCAAATGGCAGCGGCTACGGTACCGCCATTTGCGTCCCGGCCAGAGACGAGGTTTCGCGCCCGGAGGGACGGGGCGCCTCCCCCCCGGCCAGAATTTCGGCGGGGAGGGACGGGGCGCCTCCCCCCTGGCCAGAATTTCGGTGGGGAGGGATGGGGCGCCTCCCCCCTGGCCAGAATTTCGGTGGGGAGGGACGGAGTACCTCCCCCCACCGCGAAGCAAGCTTCGGGATCAGGTAACGGACTTTCGTCCATCCCTAGGCTTGAACTGAAATAAAAATCATTTGTTTGAAAGCACACTGGGCTTCTCTGCTTTATGGAACCCATAGATCAAGGTGAGTTTGACATGCCTCACTCTAAAGACCCACTCACACCAACACTTTATTCTATTGATATCATGCACATCAAATGCTGTTCATTGTGCTTTACATAAAAACATAGCAATAAGGCTGCAAACCCACGCCTAGAGATGGACGAAAATCCCTTACCTGGTCCCACAGCTTGCTTCGCGGTGGGGGGGAGGCGCTCCGTTCCTCCCCCCAAAATTCTTGGCGGGGGGGAGGCACCCCATCCCTCTCCGCCGAAATTCTGAACGGGGGGGAGGCGCCCCATCCCTCCGGCTGAAATTCAGGCCGGGGGGGAGGCGCCCCGTCTCTCCGGCCGCGAATCCTCTGCTCCCGCCGGGTTGCAAATGGCGGCCCTGCAGTCAGCCGGGATAGGCTATGTAAATGTTTACGTAGCCTATCATGGCTGACTTTGGGGGGGGGAAAGCACGTACGCAAATGGCGAAAATAAGGGCAACGCAAATAGCATTGCCCTTATTTTCGCTGTAGTCTACATAAATGTTTGTGTAGACTACACGTGCCCAAATAAGGAACGTAAATGGCGGCGGCCATGGCCGCCGCCATTCGCGTACACGCTTTTTTTGTTTTCCCTCAAAGTCAGCTGTGATAGGCTACGTAAGGATTTACGTAGCCTATCACGGTGTTTTTTGAAAATATAGCTGTGATAGGCTACGTAAATCCTTACGTAGCCTATCACGTTTGTTGTTGTTGTATTTTTTACTGGGAAATGGCAGCGGCAGCAGCCAGTTGGAAGACTGGCCGCCGCCGAACTGCCGCCGAACCGCCGCCGGGAGCCACCAGTGCCAGGGACATTAGACAGAGGTAAGTCCCATTCCGGGGGGGCGGGGGGTGGACTGTTTCTCCACCAATTTCAGGGGGCCGAATGCGTTGGCATTCAGCCTCCCGGAGATTCATGGAGAAATTCTCCGCCATCCCTACCCACGCCCACTTTCCAGGGAGTGAGACTCAGGGGACACAATGTGATTTATCTCTGAGTAGAGAAGTAAGAGTATTACCTTTATTCTATATTCCTTTCTCCCCATTCTCCTTTAAAAAAAAAGTGATGTAAAAATGTGAGTTTTGGTATTTTACTCAGGTGATTGGACTTACTTAGGTTTTGACATTGCAATTCAAATCTTTCTAAGTGTTGAAGAGACTCTACAGATTTGCAAAGCTTCTAGAGATTTCAGAGAATTCCGCCACGGATCTCGGTGAAATCTGTGGCGGAACGGCCTGCCACCCCCCCACCCCCCTACGGATCCCCCCCGGGAAGAGACTTACCTGGGGCGGATGTTCTGGGCGGCAGCGGCTCCGGCGGCGGCGGCGGCTGGTCTTCTGACCAGCTTCCGCCACCGCCATTTGCAGTCTTGTCGGGGGGGTTGTTTTTTTTTACAGAGACGTGATAGGCTACGTATAAATAAAGACTTACATAGCCTATCACATCCCGGTTAAAAAAAAAATGCGTACGGAAATGGCGGCGGCTACGGCCGCCGCCATTTGCGTTCCTTATTTTTCGTCATCTTAGTCTATGTAAATATTTACGTAGACTATGACGGCGAAAATAGAGGGGAACGCAAATAGCATAGCAGGCGCCATTTGCGTCCCTTTTTGATTCGCCATTTTAGCCTACGTAAATATTTATGTAGGCTAAAACGGTGAATCAAAAAGGGACGCAAATAGCGCCCACTATGCTATTTGCGTTCCCCTTTATTTTCGCCGTCATAGTCTATGTAAATATTGACGTAGACTAAGACAGCGAAAAATAAGGAACGCAAATGGTGGCGGCCATAGCCGCCACCATTTGCGTACGCGTTTTGTTTGTTTTCTTTACTCAGAGCCCTCCGCATCTGGATTTCCGGCTGCGGATGGCTCTGGCCTGGGCCTGGCCAGGGCCTGGTGGCCGGCTGCTCCGTGGAGCCGCCGTGGAGCACAGCTGGCCGTCAAGGATTCTGCGGGGGGAGGACCAGATCACTTCCCCCCCGTCAAGGATTCCGGGGGGAGGGACGGAAAGCCTCCCCCCCACCATGAACATAATCTGCGGAAAGGTAAGTGACTTTCATACATCCCTACAAGCTTCTGCTCCTGGAACATGTACCACATATACATATCTCCAACGTATGCTTCTGGGGAGAGAAGGAGAGGTGGTGAAAACAGATCCCCAAAATTTGAGTCCTTGTTCTGTGGTTATGTCCCTTAAATAAGTCACTGTCTTCCTAGACTACTGTAAAACCATGTTCTTAAGATCAGACATGAGGGGTCAAGCCTAGAATCAGGACAGCACAGGAGATTTGGTTCTGCTTCACTGGGACAGTGGTAGTAAATTGCTGTGCAGTTTCCCATATATCTCTGAAATAGAAGCATGATTCAAGTATAACAGCCACACTGAGTTATGTGGACTGAGTTAGGTATAAAGGAGAGCTGTGCACAAATGGCCTTTCAAAATTCTCCAGCCTATTTGTGGGCGGAGAAATTGGGGCGGGGGGACAATTTCACCGAATTTCTCCTAGGGGACCAGAAATTCTCCCACAGTTTCTCACAGATAGGGCTCACTATTGGCTGGGGTTGTAGCACAGGTTCTTGCTTTTTTCCTCAGGGTTTTTGGTTTACTGCAGTGCTTCTATAGGTGGCAACAGCATCAGCTGTGTTGAGGCTTCCACTTTTCTGAGGCAGAACTTTGAATTTCTTTTGGTGGTATTTTTAGGGCTGTGCACTGCTTTGGCCTGATGCCCAAAGCTCAAGTCGAAGTGGGCTGCTTCGGGTCACTTTGAGCCCTTCCGAGGCAAATCAGAGAGGACACCAAGTGACCCGGAGTGGGCGGGGGGGTCTCTGTGCTTCGGCATGCTTCAGAGCTTCAGCAACCCCAGCACAGCCATGCTGGTGCCTCCAGGTCCTTACCTGAGCTGCCCATCACCATCGCGCCACCTCCGCTGTCATCACCATCGCTGCCACCATCATCACTGTTGAAGCCGCCACTGACTCCATCGCTGCTGCCAGCTCTGTCACTGCTGCCTCCACCACTGTGCCACCGCTATTGCCACCTCCATCATCACCACCACCAGCTCCTGAGGCCTGGACGCATGCCGGTTCTTATTGCAGGGAGTTGCCATTTTTAAAATGGCAACCTCCTGGAAGTTCCTGGAAGTTGCCATTTTAAAAATGACAACTCCCTGCAATAAGAGCTGGCGCTCATCTAGGCCTCAGGAGCTGGTAGCGGTGATGACAATGATGGCAGTGGCAGTTGAGGAGAAGGTGGTGGAGGAGGCAACAGAGGCAGTGGTGATGGAGGAGGAGAAGGCAAGGTAAGGAGCTGGGAGTTTGTGTGGGGGCATCAAGGGGACCCGAAGCAGGATTCAGCCATCCGAATCCCATTTTGGGTTTGGGGCTGAGTCTGCCCAGGGGCCCCCCTGTTAGATAAAAAGTCCTTGCTTTCGGTTTAGAAGAAAAGAATGCCAGGCAGGCAGCAGTGGATCCAACACTATTTTATTGAACGTTTTGCAAAACGGGTGCAGAGCAGTCTGGACCCCGAGACACGTGTGCAAAAGCCTTTTATATCATATCGCTTCTATTGTTCTCACCAGTAACCAATGAAACAGTTAGTACATCGGCTCACTAAGTTAATATCCAATAAACAGTCACTATCAGCTTACCAAGCCGTTAGTCATGAGTGCGTCAGTATGATTCCCTTTTTGCTCCGCCTATATTTTCCCGCCACTCGGGCTCTTACGTAACTTGAGACGCCAATGGTTATGGAGTCTCCTTTTTCTAACAATTCCCTCCTTTAAGTCTTTATTCACGTCTTAAAGCATTTAAAACGGAGTTTCTTTATCAGCACAATAAAGCAAGAGCATCTGTTTTGACAGAGCGGTTTCAATTAACCGCTGAGATAAGCCTCTAGCGCAGGGGATAATGCAACAACCAAATAACACTAAAACTTCTATCATCACTACAAGCGAAATAAGGATTGAGGCTGCTAGGTGTTTCCATTTTCCAAACCATCTCTCCAACCAGTCAGTCACGGGGTTGTTAATCCCTGAATTCTCGGCTAATTCTTCAGACAAGGCGGTGAGACCCTGCAAAGCCCTTGTTACCGTGCCATCTGGGGCAGTGTTGTTAGGGATGAAGGTGCAACACCGTCCACCTAGCATGACACAAACCCCTCCTTTTTCTGCTAACATCATATCAAGAACACGCCGATTTTCCCAAGCCATTTGGCTGGTGGCATCTAGCTGCTCAGCCAATCCTTTTACAGCATCTCGAGTATAGTTTATAAACCTCTGCTGATTATAATAAACGTAATTGATCCAATCTACATTTTTGTTAATGGTCACCCACCAAAACAGGGTAGATTCAAATCCTGCAGAAATTTGATTTCTTCCTTTGAACTCATCTGGCACTCCCCTTGGTACTCCTATGGAGTCAATATATATTTGATCATCAAAAGGGGTTACTGATCGTTTCTGCCGGGGTTGGCCAGTCTTCTCTGCTGGATGGTATGCAATTGAAAAGGGGACTGCCAACTGAACTAACCCACAAGCTCCGGACCAATTGGAGGGCAATACCTCATTCAACTCTAGGCCACCACAATACCACCAGAGATCAGCTCGTGGGATTGAAAGGGAATTATTCCTAAAGCGAGTAGAATTAACACATCTTACTTTACTCGTCAGGTTCCCTATACGCCCCTCTGTGTCTGCAAGGTTTCGGTGTATGCATCCGGTATGGTTTCTTCTTTGCAGGAAGACTGTGGAAGGTCTGACACGATCCTTTGATTTGAGTGGGGGGTATAATTTATTGAGGGTTTGGCATTCCTCCTCTCCCCATGCATCAGGGTGTTGGAACAAACGGATCACGCAGGTGAGGAGGGAAGGAGTGTCCCATCCCAGTGGAAAGGGCAGCACCTTTGCCACAGATCTCCCTGTGGCACAAACAAAACAGTCAGACTTATTTAAAGACTTGGCTGTATACTTTATCCACTCTAACCACACATTATCAGTTTCCTCTGTTATTGGGATCCCTAACCTGGTTCTCCAGGGACGCCTCTCTTTCTCAGGGATCTGTACCAGAAGTGGTCTGAGGGGTGTTGGTGTGACATTTCGGGGTTTTATCTTAAAGCTGTCAAGCCCAAGTCCTTGAGGTATCACCATCCACGTTAATATTTCTTTAACCAACATTACCAACACCACCCACAATACTTGCTTCATATTACAAGTTTTTTGTAATTCGAACCCGAGCTTTTCCCAGATGTTGTGACTTGTATATTACAGGCGATTGTGGCTCCTGGATGGCTTCTTTGCCTGTGTCCTTGGCAGCTTCCAGAGGGGTGCCAGGGAGCAATGGACCGTTGCCTGTGTCCTCCTGTTCTTTCCAAGTGACAGAAGGAAGCGAGGGTCGCTTAAATGGCTTTATCCGGCTGCAATGTGTCCATTTACTAGAACCCACAAGCTTTACACACGAGTGGCTGGTTGGTCCCACCAAATAAGGCCCCTCCCACCCTTCCTTTAAAGCTTCTTTATTCCACTTTTTCAGCAACACCTCGTCTCCCGTCTGGAAGAGATGGATAGGTGCATCTAACGGCAGTCTCTGAAACGGAACGGAATAAGCTCGTAGCTGTGAAAGAACAGACTGTAGAGAAGTCAACTGATCCCTTAGCATCTGATCACCCACCTCCCACTTGACTTCCTCCCTCCTTCCGCAGTGTACCCGAGGCGGGAACCCAAACATCAGTTCAAAGGGGGACAATTTTATGTCCTTTCTTGGCATCCTTCGAAGCTTCGTTAAAGCTATTGGCAGAGCCTCAACCCAAGTGAGCTTCACCCCTCGTTGGAGTTTGGTTAAAGTCTCCTTGAGGCTCCGATTGATTCTTTCAACCTGTCCACTTGCCTGGGGCCTCCAGGGGCAATGTAAATGCCACTCTATTCCCAGAGCTTGTGCCAGCCCCCATGTAATAACTGAGGTGAAATGTGAGCCCTGATCGGACTCTATAACTTCGGGCAGGGAGAACTGGGGCACCACCTCCTGTAACAATTTAGCAACAACAGTTTTAGCTTGGCAGTTCCTACATGGAAACGCCTCTACCCACCCTGTCATTTGACATACTATTACAAGCAAATACCTGTAACCCCTACATGGTGGCATCTCAGCAAAATCAATCTGCACCCTCTGGAAAGGATAGTAGGCCCATGGTCGCCCTCCTTTTGGAGGAGGGGGTGCCCTGGGAGGGTTGGTTTTCTGGCAAACTTCACAGGTTGCGGCTAGTCGGTGGGCGCATACAGTTAAGCCAGGGGAGACAAACAGCCTCTTGCAATAGTCGATCATGGCTGATGCTCCAGGGTGTCCAAGAGAATGGTGAACTTGCTCTAGAACAACCCTCTGCAGGGTCTGTGGAAGAAGCAGTCTTCCATCTGTCATCTGGATCCATCCGTCATCACAGGGACTTATTCCGTGTTCTTGTGCCATTCGTAACTCAGCAGGGGAGTATGTGGGGCGCTCTTTTCTTTTGGGTAGAATGAGGAATGTTCCTTGGATTCCCTCTCTGGCTGCTCTTTTTGCGGCCTCATCTGCCTTCTGATTTCCCTGTCTCCATTTTTCCTCTTTTTCTTTCCCATGGGCTCGGACGTGGACAACAGCTACTTGTGAGGGTAGCTGGAGGGCATCCAGAAGATCCACTATTAGGCCGCCATTAGCCACTGGAGATCCGTTTGCTGTAAGGAATCCCCTCTCTTTCCACAGTTGCCCATGAGCATGCACAACGGCAAAGGCATTTTTGCTATCGGTATAAATATTTACTCGCTTTCCCTTGCTGGCTTGCAGGGCTCTTGTCAGGGCTACCAGTTCAGCGGATTGGGCGGAGAAATGAGGAGGCAGCCTTTCCTCACGCACACTCTCCTCTAGAGTAACGACAGCCGCGCCTGTGTAGCGCCTTCCATCCAGCATATAGCTAGATCCATCTACAAACAGATCTCTGGCTCCCTCTATTGGTTCATCCTCAAGGTCCGGTCGGCCTTTGGTGTCCAGGTCTAATACTTCAAGGCAGTCATGATCTGGGAGTCCTGATCCGTTTGTGCCCAGTAATGTTGGCAGCAGTGTGGCGATATTAAAGCTGGAGCAAGCCTTAAAAGTGAGGTTTTCATTTGTTAGTAAACCTATTTCATATCGGGAATGCCGGGCTGGGTTGAGAAATTTGCTTCCTCCTCCTGATCCCAAAATTTGTGGCACTCCATGCGGCACCCAAATTTCAATGGGTCCTCCCATTGTCAATTTCTCCGCTTCAGCGCAAACCAGAGCCGTTGCCGCTACTGCCCTCAGGCAACTTGGCCATCCTCGCGCTACGACATCTAGGACCTTGGAGTAATATCCCACTGGTCTCCAAGAGGGCCCTTTTCGCTGGCAAAGCACTCCCGAAGCTATGCCCTTATTTTCATGCACATAAAGTCTAAATGGCCGGCTGGGATTTGGTATGGCTAGAGCAGGTGGTGACACAAGAGCAGCTTTAAGACTGAGAAAAGACTTATTCATTTCCTTAGTCCATTTCCATTTATCCAGTCTATCTTTCTGCAGCGCCTCATACAGCGGCCGCGCTGTCTCCCCATAGTTTGCTATCCATAGTCGGCAGAATCCGGTCAGCCCCAGGTAGGCCCTCAATTCGCGGGGGGACTTAGGGACAGGAGTGTCACGGATGACTTCAACTCTTTCTTGCCCTAGGCTCCGAGTCCCCTTAGTTATGTGGTAGCCTAGGAATTTTACAGTTGGTTGGGCCAACTGTACTTTTTCTTTTGACACTTTATACCCCCCCCCCTGCTAGATAGTTGAGGAGGGAAACCGTCCCACTCAGGCACGCATTCTTGGCCTTGGCTGAAATCAAGAGGTCGTCACAGTACTGGAGGAGATGCACCTCTGAGTGCTGCTGGACCCAGGGTTCGAGATCCTTTTGGAGCTGCTGGCCAAAGACCACCAGTGAGAGATTCAGCCCCTGAGGGATGACTGTCCATGCTAATTGAACTTTTGACCCCCCCCTGGGCTTTCCCATTCAAAGGCGAACAAAGGCCTTGAATCAGGGTGGAGGGGGATGCTGAAAAAGGCGTCTTTTAGGTCTATGACAGTGAACCAGGCGTGCTCTTCCGGAATTCCTACAAGGAGGGTGTGTGGGTTGGGGACCACAGGATGGGGGGCCTCGATCTGCTGATTAATGAGCCGGAGGTCTTGCACTAAGCGGTAGCCCTGGCCCCCCCCTCCCCTTTTTGGCACAGCGATGATGGGCGTGTTATAGGGAGACATTATCTCAATGAGCCGGCCTTCTTCTCGGAGCTTTGTTATTACTGGTTGTAGGCCCTCCTTTCCTTGGCGGGAAAGGGGATACTGTTTCACATGAACAGGCCTTGCTCCCTCCTTGAGGGGAATTTTGTATGGTGCTGCCGACTTGGCATGAGAGGCCCCTCCAATCCCGGCCCAAGCTAGAGGGTTGACTCTGTTTTCTATTAAGCTCCAGTCCTCGGTGGCCTCTGGGATGGATTCTTCTGCAACCTTCAAAAGGGCCATTTGGTAGTTACTACTCTGCTGTTTAGGGAGCCGTATCTCCATCCTTCCGTCAGGAGTAAAAGCAATCTCAATTTGGAGTTTAGTCAATAAGTCCCTCCCTAGCAATGCCACCAGACAGGAGGGGGTACAGACAAATGCATGTTCTAGGTGTGTTTTCCCAACCTTGGTGAACAGGGGACGAGAGAGGGGCACTTGAGTTGCCCTTCCCTCGACCCCCATTATGGTGGTGAACCCCCCACCTCCCGTTGGGGGCTCACTGAGGGGGAGGACGGACAGGGCGGCCCCTGTGTCCACAAGGGCTTTGTAGGAGTGGCCCCCAACCTTTATTTTGACCATGGGGTCCCGTCTTGCCTCAGAGACGGCTAAGAGGGGGCCGGGCCCCGGTCTGTCCTAATCTCTTTCCTGTTCATACAGAACTCTCTGCGCTTCTCCCGTATTTTCCCCTCTCTCTTTCTGCTTCAAAGCCTCACAGTCACGCTTCCAGTGCCCCATTTTCTTACAAAAGGCACATTGATCTTTCCCCAGGGGAGATCCTTTCCTTCCCCCTTTCCTCCCCTTCCTAGCTCCCTCCTTGTCAGGTTTAAGAACCGCAGCAAGGAGCTTAGCCTGCCTCTTGTCTTTTTCTTTTCCTTCTTCTTCTTCTCGCCTCTCATAAACCTTTTGAGCTACTTCAACTAAAACTCCTAAGTCAGCTGCCAACCCTCCTTCAACTTTTTGCAACTTCTTTCTGATGTCCTGGCAGCTATTTCCCACGAACTGAGTCGTGAGGATCCTTAAATTATTTGGATCATTCAAGTCAATGTCAGTATATTTAGCGAAGGCTTCCCTCAGCCTTTGGAGGAACACAGCAGGAGGTTCGTTTTTGTCTTGCTTTAGAGTCAGGACTTTTTGCAAATTGGGGGCCCTTCTCGCGGCTTGCTTCATGCCTGCTAAAATGAGTCGAAAATAGTCAGCATGTAAGCGTCTATGTGCCGCTGTGGCCACCCCCCAATTGGGTCGCCCTGTGGGCAGAACCTCCACCGTCTCCTCCTCAGTTGCTTGGGGATTTTCCTCCCTATACTTGGCTCGTGCCCCTGCAAGGATGGTTGGCTTTTGGCTGAGAAAACAGGTGTTCAATAGCATTTGTGTATCGTCCCATGTGGGGTTGTGAGTAAGCCTCACATTCTCCATCAGAGACAGGAGTGGCCCGGGATCCTCTTCAAAGGAGGGGTTAAATTGTTTCCAATTATACAAATCAGATGTTGTGAATGGGACATAAACAAACATCGTCCCTTGAGGATGTTGGGCGGTAGGGTCGGGGACTTCTCTGATGGGGAAGGTGAACTTCACCGGTGGTTGGGGGTCCTTTCGCAGGTTGTAGTTAGGTCCCCCTTTTGCCTCTCTCTGTAGGACCTCCAATTTTTCCTCTAGGGAATATAGACGATCTTGGAGAGTGTCCTGGCGTTCAACTAGAGGGGTGGGGTCCTCCGGTACTATTTCATGAGAGGGGTCCTTCTCGGGGGCATCTAACCGCTGGGCGGGCCCCTCAGGAGAGGGTGGTGGTTGCAACGAGCGCCCTGCGACGGCTGTCCCGTAGGGAGGAGGAAGCAGTAGGTCCTCCGGTGCCGTGGCCACGACCCTGGGTGGTCCTTCTTTTGGTGGTTTCCTTTTGACCACCATGGGAAGGGCAAGGGACATGCATTTAACAACCCACGGAGCAGGCCTGCCGCCAAGGGGCACACAAGTTGCCCACGAATCAATATAAGGGAACTGGTCCCAACTTCCCCTCTGTGCTACTATTGTTCGCACATCAGATACCAAGGTTGGGTCAAAAGACCCCTCGGGTGGCCATTTGGGTTCTAATATTGGCCATTCCCGGGTGCAAAAAAAGACAAGACGATCCTTTGTCATCTTAGTTCCATAATCCTGCTTAAAATGTGACCAGTTGCGCAAACAACACTCCAAGGGCGTATGGGACTTCTTCGCAGACTTAGATTGGGACCCGCCCATGACGGTGGGAATTTCAGTCAGCAATTCTTGCGCTTCGCCCTCCTCTGACATAGCCCGTCTCCGGGGTAAGGAAATGCAGATCGGGGCTCCTCACTCGCTTCGCCCATAGGCGTCTCACACAATCACAAACACACCACCGTCCCGCGTTTATCCCCTGATGTAAGCTGTTTCACTTACCCCAAAAGCCTCTTCTGTCCCGCCCGCAGCTGCGTCCAGCTGCTTTATTGATCCACTGCCGGTGCCTAAAAGGAGTGATCACGTCTCCCTCTTCCTCTGGCGTTGGTCCCCAGGCACTTCTGCCGCCACCGTCGTGAGGAGAAGGCAGTATAAAACAACTGCCTGTGGCCACTTCTCCTCCGCGGCCCCTCGGCTCAGCGCGAAGGGGACGCGCCCCGAAGCAGGATCCGAGTCACGGCACCAAATTGTTAGATAAAAAGTCCTTGCTTTCGGTTTAGAAGAAAAGAATGCCAGGCAGGCAGCAGTGGATCCAACACTATTTTATTGAACGTTTTGCAAAACGGGTGCAGAGCAGTCTGGACCCCGAGACACGTGTGCAAAAGCCTTTTATATCATATCGCTTCTATTGTTCTCACCAGTAACCAATGAAACAGTTAGTACATCGGCTCACTAAGTTAATATCCAATAAACAGTCACTATCAGCTTACCAAGCCGTTAGTCATGAGTGCGTCAGTATGATTCCCTTTTTGCTCCGCCTATATTTTCCCGCCACTCGGGCTCTTACGTAACTTGAGACGCCAATGGTTATGGAGTCTCCTTTTTCTAACACCCCAAATCAGCCCAAGCCAAAGTGGGCCCATCTCCAAAGCCACAAAGTGGCTTCCGAGTTGGATCGGTGGTCGCTGCAGAGCCCTAGTATTTTTGAGCTTAGCTAATCACTGCAAGGTGGCTGAGAGTGCTGTGTGTGTTTTCTCTCTCTATTACCCATCTCACCATTGCTCTGGAGCCTCCAAGGCCACCTGCATTTTCTGAACTGAAGAAGCCCCATGGGAGGAATTGCCTCACAAATTTTGTCTTCCTCATTATGGCTTTAACTGAAGTGAGGGAAGCTGAGGAGGCTACAGGCTGCCACAGAGATTACTGTACAATGACAGACAGGACAGTCATGCACACTCCTCAGCCACCTCATAAGTAAGATAGGCACCAGAACCCCAACCCATGAGAATTTCTCTGAAATTTCTCCTCCTTTGAATTTATTTTCAAAAGTAGTTTCTTTTATATTAAATTGAATGAGAATGGTAAAAAAAAATGTGGGAGAAATTTTCAGCACAGCACTACTACAAAGCAAGGGTGCAGAACATCAGTCCTGGGAAATTTTCATTGAACAGTTCTGCTTTTTTTCTCTTTCTTTTTAAAAATCTAGCCCTCTGAGAGTTCCAATCCAGCCCTCCAGGGTTCTGCAGAAGGCCACACCTCCTTTCCCCCTATCACCGCTCACTGAGTGGTTTCCCAGATTTTGTGCAGTTTCCCCCCATTCCAAAAGACTGAAATGTCTCCCCTGAGGCTTAGCTACTGGAAGTAAGAGCTTTGAGCTAGAATACGCTGGTGTTTAGGGCCCCACCCCCTTTATCTTTGGCCCCCACCCCCTTTTGCCTTCAGCCCCACTCACCACTGGAAAGCAGCCCCAGAACGTTTTCTCCAAAATTGATTTGGCCCTTGAGCTGAAAAAGGTTCTGCATCCCTGATGTAAAGGAACTTCTGAGACCTAATTCAGACATCTGAGTGGAGTTTTCACCGTGCTTTCCCTGCTGTAGAGCTGGGTAGGGGTGGCAGAGAATTCCGCCACAGATCTCGGTGAGGCCGAATGCCAGTGCATTCGGCCCCCCGAACTCCATGGCGGAACGGCCTGCCCCCCCACCCCCCCCACGGAACCCCCCCGGGATGAGACTCACCTGGGGAGGATCTTCCAGGCAGCAGCTCCAGAGGCGGCTTTGGCGGCGGTGGAGGCAGCGGCTGGTCTTCCGACCGGCTGCCGCCGCCATTTCCACTCTTGTAAAAAAAAAAAAAGTGATAGGCTACATAAAGATTTAAGTAGCCTATCATGGCTAGGTTTTAAAAAAAACGACGTGAGAGGCTACGTAAATCTTTACGTAGCCTTAGGGATGGCGGAGAATTTCTCCACGAATCTCGGGGAGGCCAAATGCCAACGCATTCGGCCCCCTGAAATTGGTGGTGAAATTCTCCACCACCACCCTGTCACCCCCCCGGGATGGGACATACCTCCCTCGAATGTCCCTCTTGGCGGCGGGTCCCGGCGGTGGTTCGGCAGCGTTTCGGCGGGGGCAGCAGCCGGTCGGAAGACCGGCTGCCGCCGCCACCATTACAAAGTAAATGTAAAACACACACACACACACACGTGATAGGCTACGTAACGATTTACGTAGCCTATCATGGCTAGATTTCCAAAGTCAGCCGTGATAGGCTACGTAAATCGTTACGTAGCCTATCACGGGTGACTTTGAAGAAAAAAAAGTGCGTACGCAAATGGCGGCGCCCATGGGCGCCGCCATTTGCGTTCCTTATTTGGGCCCGGGTAGTCTACGTAAAGATTTATGTAGACTATGGCGAAAATAAGGGCAACGCTACGTAAAGATTTACGTAGGCTAAAACGGGGAATCAAAAAGGGACGCAAATAGCGCCCGCTACGCTATTTGCATTCCCCTTGATTTTCGCCGTCATAGTCTACGTAAATATTTACGTAGATTAAGACGTCAAAAATAAGGAACGCAAATGGCGGCGGCCGTAGCCACCACCATTTGCATATGCAGTTGTTTGTGTTTTTGTTTTCCCTAGAGCCCTCCGCGGCTGGAAATCTGGGTGCAGACGGCTCTGGGCTGGGCTGGGCCTGGCCGGCTGCTCCGCGGAGCTGCCGAGGAGCACAGCCGGCCGTGGAGGATTCCAGGGGGGAGGAACGGAGCACCTCCCCACCATTGAGGATTCCGGGTGGAGGGACAGAACATCTCCCCCCCCCCATCAACATAATCCGCGAAAGGTAAGTGAATTTCGTACATCCCTAGAGCTGGGATAGCGCGATTAACCCATTTCCCTGAGTGGTGAAATGGTCCACAGGCAGTGCTTGCTCACCCAGGTTTGGCTTCCTTTTGGAAGCCTCATTGGCCGCTTATGGCATTTTGGTAAACTGCAAGTAAAGGAAAGCTTCATGGGCACAACATTCTGTCAGCTGTGGTGGTGGTGCTGGTGATGGTGGGGTGTGTGTTTTTAATCAATGAGTATTTTAGTTCCCTGACCATCATCCAAATTCCCTTAGATAGAAGAAATTTTCTTTGAACAGTTCTGCTTTTTTTCTCTTTATTTTTAAAAATTAACTTAGAGAGCAATCCAATGACCCCTAAACTGAGTCTGGGGGCCCATGGGATAATTTGGATTCCTGGATCCTAGGTCAGAGGCAGAGCTCTGACCTCACACCCAGGAATCCAAGCTTCCCCCACCCCACCCGCAGCTGGCGTGGAGAGAACCCTGTCAGCTGCCTCTAGGAGCTCACAAAGGCGACCTCAGAGAGGAGTGAATGGGGGCATGCTGGTAGACAGGGAAGGGAGGGGACGGCTTACAACATAGGCCTCCCCAGCCTCCTTCCCCTGCCCAACACTTCAGCTAGACAGGCATAGGACTGCACCCTTAAAAGCTCAGGCAGCTTCCCTTTACATATTTTGTGTAAGCATCACCCAGACCATGTAGTCTGGTAATAGACCTGCCCCTTGGACCAGCCAGAGTAATATGGGCTGAGGGAGGGCTTACACGGGTATTAGGAAGGGAAGCTGACTTGCAGTTGTGCTCAGTCAGGATGGGAAGCTTTCCTAAACTCCTTGTAGTCTAGCTAGCTTGAGAACTGTCCAAATGCCTGGAGTCTTGTAAGAGGGAGGAGGTGGGGAAGAAGCAACCCTCAGAGCTTCCTGCACAGCTCCTTAAGAAGACTGTTTTCTGGACTTGGATGGGAGAAAAATGAGAAATATTTGAGGCAGCTTTCTCCAACCATCTGACAATAAAGTAGGGATGTACGAAAATCACTTACCTGTTCGCGGATTATGTTTATGGTGGGGGGGAGGCGTTCCATCCCTCCCCCCGGAATCCTGGATGGGGGGGAGGCGCTCTGTTCCTCCCCCCCCCCCGGAATCCTCCTTGGCCGGCTGTGCTTCGCAGTGGCTCCACAGAGCAGCTGGCCAGGCCCAGCCAGGCCAGAGCCGTCCACAGCCAAATTTCCGGCCGTGGAGGGCTCTGGGGGGGGGGAACCGCATACGCAAATGGCGGCGGCTACGGCCACTGCCATTTGCGTTCCTTATTTTTAACGTCTTGATCTACGTAAATATTTACGTAGACTAAGACAGCAAAAATAAGGGGAACACAAATAGTGTAGCGGACACTATTTGCATTCCCCTTATTTTCACCATCTTAGTCTACGTAATTATTTACGTAGACTAAGACGGCCCAAAATAAGAAACGCAAATGACGGCGGCCGTAGCTGCTGCCATTTGTGTACACCTTTTTCTTTTCTTTTTTACCCAGACGTTTTAGGCTACGTAAAAACGTACGTAGCCTATCACGTCGGTGTAAAAAAAAACCAAAAAAAACCTGCAAATGGTGGCGGCGGCAGCCGGTCGGAAGACCAGCCGCCACAGCCGCCGCCACCGAAGCCGCCACCACAGCCGCCGCTGCCCAGAAGATCCGCCCCAGGTAAGTCTTGTCCCAGGGGGATCCGCGGGGGGGCGGGGGGCAGGCCATTCGGCCACAGATTTTGGGGGGCCGAATGCACTGGCATTCGGCCTCCCCGAGATCCATGGCATAATTCTCTGCCATCCCTACAATAAAGAAACTGAACCTACACAGGTATTTTCACCTCAGCTCTATTTCAAACTCTGTAACCTGTACTTGAGGGGAAAAGGAGGGTAAGGGGAGACATGATAGAGTTGTACAAAATTATGCGTGGTGTGGGGAATGTGGATAGGGAGACATTTTTCCCCCTCTCTCAAAATACTAGAACCCAGGGTCATCCCATGAATCTGATTGGTGGGAGATTCAGGGGAGGTAATAGGAAGTACTTGTTCAGACTGTGCATAGTTAAACTATGGAATTCGCTTCCACAGATTGTAGTGATGGCCACTGATTTGGGTGGCTTTAAAAGGGGGTTGGACAAATTCCTGGAGGAAAAGGCTATCAATGGCTACTCGTCTTTATGGCTATGTGCTGCCTCCAGAACCAGAGGCAGTGAGCCTATATACACCAGTTGCTGGCGAACATAGGCAGGAGGGTGCTGTTGCACTCATCTCCTGCTTCTGGGTTTCTGGTTGATAGGGATGTTAGAGAATTCCGCCACAGATCCCAGGGAGACCGAATTCCAGTGAATTTGCCCCCCTGGAATTTGCTCCCCCGGAATCCGTGGCGGAACAGAGCAACCCACCACCCCGTGAAAGCCCCGCAAAATGGAGGCTACCTGGCGGCGGCTCCGGCAGCAGCTGCAGCTCCAGCAACGGACACTCCGCAGCTCCAGCCGCTGCCAGGCTGTGGCTGCCATTTGCATCCCTGGCAAGCCGTGATAGGCTACTTAAGTATCTATGTTACCCACCCAACATCCCCACATAAACCCCCAGCTCCTTACCTGCGCCGCCGCCGCCGCCGCCACCGCCTCCTCCTCCACTGCATCTTCCACCACCACTGTCGCTCCTACCCCCATTGCCACTATCACGCCTGCCGTCATCACCACCGCCAGCTCCTGAGCCCTGGACGTGCACTGGATCTTCTTGCAGGCAGTCACAATCTTTTAAATGGCAACTTCCAAGAAATTGCCATTTTAAAAATGGTGACTCCCTGCAGCAAGAGCTGGTGTGCGTCCAGGGCTCAGGAGGTGGCGGTGGTGATGATGGCAGCAACAATAGCATTATGGCGGTGGAGGAGGAGGAGATGGAGGCGGTGGTGGCAGAGGAGGAGGAGGTGGTGGCAGGTGAGGAGGAGGTGGCCCAGGTAAGGTGCTGGGGGTTTGCCTGGGGGCGTCGGGGGTGTGTGTTCGGGTCTGAGTCAGGTCTGAGGGACTGCAAATCACCCCAAGCTGAATCGGGCCCTCCTCAGAAGCCACAAAGCAGCTTCCAAGTCAGATCAGGGGGTCCATGAACATCCCTAGTTCTTACGAGTGCCTTCACAGCAGGGACATTCTGTTTGGGGGCTTGAGGAGCAGGGAGTCCATGCCAGAGGTAGGAATAGGGATGGTGGAGAATTCCGCCACAGACCCCAGTGAGGCTGAATTCCAAAGAATCCATCCTCTGGAGTCCGTGGCAGAACAGAGCACTTACCTCCACCTCCCTCCGGAATCCGTCTGAGCCGGCTCCTCCGAGTGGCGATCCCGCGGAGCCAGCCGCCAGCTCAGATGGATTCCGGGGAGGGGGACGGATCGCCTCCCTCCGCAGGCAGATTCCCACTCAGACCAGCAGGTAGGGAATCCGCCCATCCCTAGGTAGGAAGGGAAGCTGTTGCAGTGCACAGGGAGGCACCTTAGAATATTTTTTCTCTCAGCATAGTTACTGATCCAACAGAAATCAGGGAAAGCATCATCCTACTTCCATCCCAGTGTGCAATAATTTCTCAGTGTGGGCTGCAGGTACCAGAGTTGTGATTTTTGATTCAGGGAATATGAGTCACTGCAGGAGCTTTTTGGAGATGAAAGTATTATGGTGCTCATAAAAACAAAATGATATCCTGGCGTGCTCAGAATGGGACAGGCAATAAACTCACCCCGCTCTGCCACACCACACCAGTCCTTCTAATTTCAAAGTAACCAGAGTGTCACTGGCAAAACTCAAAGTTGATTGGAAATGTATTCACATTAGTCATTCCCCTGAAGTGACAGGTGCATGATCATCTGATCAAACTGAACAATGGCTGATTCATGCAAACTTTCGAGGTTTACTGAGACTGTATCCACATAAGCAAAGGCAAACAGTAGTAGGTACATGACTAGGTGTTATTCAGGAGGAAATGTCTTGCAGGCTTACTATTCATATTTGCACACTCTTGATGTACAGGGAGTGCATTGCTAACAAAAAGGGAGCTGTTCCATGAAATTATATGGAGATATAGAATCGTGGAGTTTAGAAGCAATTAAAGGATCACCTTTGTCCAGGAGTAACCATAATTTAGCCCCCTTATTCTCACACCAAAGAAGTACCACCCCGAGTGCTCTCGGTCACATTATGAACTTCAGAAGGCCACCACCTGCATTAATTTACTTTGTATTAGCCAGACCTATAATTTATTATCCTACTTTTTAGTTAAAAATGAACTTCAACAGCTGTAGCCTATGAAATGGTCTTTGGTTCAATTACGGCTGGGGAAGACCTCTGTCTGAGACCCTGCAGAGCGCTAGCATTCAGGGTAGGTAATACAGGGCTGGATTATATATATGGCAGCTTCCTAGGGATAATGGATTGAATCCAGACTTAGTCCTGCCTAGAGTAGACCAACAGAAATCAATGGGACTTAAGTTGGTCATGACTAATTTAAGTTCCATTGATATCAGTGGGTCTACTCTAAGCATGATTAAATCTGGATCCAACACAATATGCTTTTACCAGGCACAGGTACCAAAACATAGGCATTGCCCAGGTAAATAGGGATAGTTGTGGCATAAGTATGTCATTTTTTAATTATTATTTTGCAAACCTGTACTGGTATGACTTTCCTTGAAGACCTCTTTGTGAACCCAGTCCTCCAGAGCTCCCACAACCCCAGTTTCACTGCATCCCAACAATCTGCTTCACATTCAGTCTTCACATTCAGATTTCAGCTTGCCCATTTTGGAAGGGATTCTGATTATCATCATCATCATCATCATCAAACGCTCCTCTTTTTGTTTCTCAGAACTCCTCTGGGAGACATTGGCCACAATTCTAAACCCACAGGGGAGAAAGCCCCATTGAATTGAATGGGGCTTACTTCTGAGTAGAGATGCATAGGATTGCAATGTTCCCCATTTCTAGCTCCCCTACCCCAATTTTGCCACATCCCAGAAAACTGCTGCAGAGTTACTTCTCTCCACCCCATTTTTCCCCATGTGTGCACTTCTGCCTACTGCTTCCACACCCCTCTCTTTCTCCCTTTCTCCTTCCCCTTGCAATGAGGAGGCAAGATCGTTACTGTGATAAAGTGGAGAAATGATTAGTAACAGAGAAACTGCAGAAAATCAAAGAAGCACAACTTTGCAATCACAATTTAACAGAGCAACAGAGAAGCAAAAGAGTGCCTTAGGGCAAGTTACTACAGTTAGTCTTTAACCCTTTCACTGCAGGGAAGCGAGATTTATTTCTTACTTCTGAGTAAACATGCTCAAAAGGAGGGGAATATTAAAGATTGAAAGCAGGTTATCTAAAGTGATTTGAGTGATTGAGTGTCCCCACTAATGCGGTAATGTGAGGGGTTGCATTTAGTCCTGTCGCTATTGTACTATTGTGGTTTTGGAGGGCACATTTTTAAAAATGGGGGGGGTCAGACATAGGTTGGGGAGGAGGGGTGCTAATACACACACTGGCCAGAGAAAGCAGAAGGGGCAGAACAAGGGGAGAGTGGGAGGGAGGGAACAGGCTCTCTAAATGATGATGGGGACAAGACTCCACCCAGTAGCCACCCAAACAATTCACAGTAAACTGCGTATGACCTGCCCAGAGGCCAGCTTTGGGATAATCCAGATTTTGTACCCCCGTGTGTCCCCAGATGGAGATGATTTGACTCCAGTAAAAACTGCAACAAAGTGGAACTAAACCCATCGCCGTGGAGATTTCCTCCAGGATATATCTCTGTCAATTGTTCAAAAGCAACTCTTGTCCTCAGTAAACAGCCAGTGGCTACAACAGATCTCTTCTAAACTGTTTATTCCAATCAGTAAATTTCACAATTGGTCATGTTTTAAATAATGTGTTAAAAAGTAACTGACATAATCAACCAATCCTCAGTTAGTTAATGGCCTATAAAATGGATCTCCTCAAGCTACCCCACTCCCTTGCCCATGAGTTAATACACAGCAGATTTCAGTTGCTTCATCCTCACCTGGCTGGCCTGCTTCAGCCACAGGTAAAACAGACTGAAAATAACTGGTTCCACGTCTGGAATACGACATGGCATCTTCTGCACACGGCAAAAGAGCCAAGACTAACATCCCCACATATTAACAGTAGTCACTCCCTCATGAGCTGGTATTGCCACTGCTGTAGTTAGACATCACACACACACACACACTGGTCCACAGCATGATCCTTTTTCAGTCAAGCAGGCTTCACATCTTTCTCTACCTCATAGCCTTCAGAGCCATCTGTCACACCTGGCTCAGGCATGTGGGCCGGAGAGCCCAAGGCCACCAAATTCTAAAATACCAGATGGCAATCAGTGAAGACAATCAAACTGCCAGGTTTAAGGGAAATAAAGAATTTAATGTGCTGCTCCCTGGGAAGAAAAGGGCAGTAAATTCAGTAGGAAATGGATATGTGACACAGAGGCTTATATTAATAATAATAAAAAGGCAGCCATTTAGAGCAAAGTAACTAGAAGAGGTCTGTCTTCCAGAAACTCTTTTCCTGAATCAACCAGTTAGCTGAGGGGCAGAATTTCAAGGACACAAATAGCACCTAGATATATATTTTTTTTCTTTACATAGGTGCTTTGGGAAAGATAAGGGTACACTTGTGTGTATGTGTGTGTGTGTGTGTGTTTCAATATGTCCTTACTGCAAGGATGGGGAATGTGTGGTCCTCCAGATGTTGTTCAACTACAATACCCATTATCCTTCACCATTTGCTATGCTGGCTAGTGTTGATGGGTGTTGTAGGCCAACAACTTCCGAAGGGCTGCAAGTTCCCCACTCCTGCCTTACTGTGTACATTGCAGGGTCCAAGAGCTTTGACTGATCCAGAAAGGAAAGAACTCTGATGCATAGAAGCTGCTCAGTAGCTACCCAGCAAGCTTCTGCTCAAAGACTATCTGCCTGCTGGAAACTGGGAGAAAAGTTTGTTTAGTCCACATTTTAACGCAAACCTCACTAATTTCCACTTCCCAAACCAAAACACAAACCAAACTACATTTATCCTTCAGTATTTGTGCTTCTCTGAACTTTGCCATTCAGTTCTTTGATCAAAAATGCATACATTGGGGAAAACTGCACACAAACATGTGTATATTCATGAAAATAATGTACACAAATATATTAAGGAAACTGCTCGCCAAAAGTAGGCATATTCGATAAAACTGCATACGGAAATACATCTGTTAGGAGAAGCCTGAATATATGAATGAGGACTTTTTAAATAATGGGAAGTGACACAGAAATGGGACAGAATGGATTTAAGGTTGGAAAAAATGAGAAACTGAGAGAAACATCAATTGATGGATCCATCCATCCCTACTACCTGCACTTTGGATACATCTGTTTTGGGGTTGCCACCCAAGAGGTCACAGCGAGTAGGGGGAAGGCCTTGCCAATTTTTAGTCTTGCATTTTTTTAAAAAAAAAATGGCTTTGGATCCAGTTGCCAGAAAGCAAAGGCCATGGCCAACCCCATCAGCCATTTTTAGGTGTTCATTGAAAATTTACTTGTAAGTATGTCCCATTGATTTCAATGGTCTTACTCCCTAGCAAGTGTGTTTAGGACTGCAGCTGTACAGTGCAATACTATATATGCCTGCTCAGCTGTAAGATCCAGTCAGTTCAATTGGATTTACTCCCAGGTAAGTGTCTACAGGACTTTAGTCTTAAGCAAACAGATGGTTTTTGTGGTGGGCTTCACTCCAGTACTACCCTCATTAGACTCTGCTCTGGTGCCCATGGGAAAAAAATATCACCTGGGCTCCATCCAAGACCTGTGTCGTGGGTACCACACTCTGACCCAGAGAGTTCTTCCCCACATCCCCAGGTCCTCCTCAGGTACCAAAATATTTTGGTAACCGTAATCTATCCTTCTGAGTACTTGGAACATCTCCCGGTGGAACTTCCTCAAGTTTTTTCTCACTTAAACATTCAGTTAAGTGGTAGTTCAGGTTCTAGCCTATGGAAACTTATGTAGCAATAAAATGGTTAGTTCTTAAGGTGCTAGGAAATTCTCTGTTATGTATGCAACAACAGGCTAATATGGCTAAAAAAGGTAAAGGTAAAGGTGTCCCCAACCAGTCGTGTCCGACTCTAGGGTGCGGTGCTCATCCCCGTTTCTAAGCCAAAGAGCCAGCGCGGTCCGAAGATGCTTCCGTGGTCATGTGGCTGGCATGACTGAACAACGAAGTGCACGGAACACTGTTACCTTTCCTGCCGAGGTGGTACCTATTTATCTACTTGCAATTTCTTGCTTTCGAACTGCTAGGTTGGCAGGAGCTGGGACTGAAGACGGGAGCTCACTCCGTCACGCGGCACTCGGGTCTCGAACTGCTGACCTGCCGACCTTCCAGTCTGCAGTTCAGCGTCTTAACCACTGAGCCACCGCGGCCCTTAATATGGCTACCCTTCTGGAATTAATCCCAGAAAAGCAATGAGGTAAGTCAACCTCTGAAAGTATTGAGCAGTTAGACGTGTGTGTCGAGGGGGCGGGGGAGAGAGAGAGAGAGAGAGAGAGAGAGAGAGAGAGAGAACTTTGTATTCTCCTTTCATGGAAGCACAGTCTTAAAAACAGATTCTCACAAATAACCCAATTGCAAATTGAGAATTACCATTTATGACTTTGAAAGCCAGCCTTTTGGTAGTCCACGCATACTATAATTATTATAAGAACATAGTTATGCTTATAAAGAGAGCATAATTTACTCTTTTGCAGCAAAGATATCCGAGACTGAGAAGCCAGGCTATGCAGTGTCTTTTACTTCAATCAAAAATAACAGGAGCAAAAACTGGTCTGGAGCATATAGAGAAGAGAAGTGATTTCTTTTCTAAGAGAAAGAAAGATTAGCCAAAGGGGGGTGGGGGGACCACACACATACATTTGTGGCCAGTGCCTCACACATCCTGAACCTGGTAAGCAAATTGGTTACAAGAACAGCATTTAAATACATTGTGTGTGAGGAATTCTGATATATGCATCATTACTTGCTGTAACACAGAGATTTCAATTGTTTGGGGTATATTGAGTCCTGGTGGTCTAAAGTTCAATGGCTTTCAGTCTCAACAATTTAACACATACTTCTTCTACCTAGTATAAATGGCAGAGACAGTTACAGCCTATGTACTTTCTTCAAATAGACTCAAATCAAATTTCAAGTTCTTTCGCAGATCTGTACCCTTCATGTCAGTTCAGATGTACTCAAACCGTCCTGCCATCTACTCAAAAACAAGAGTTCTCCAGGTTACAGTATCAAAAATTCATAGCATTTTGAATAACACATTGGACTTTGTGCTAGCATAAATTCCTCAATAGTTGCAAGAGGCCAGAGAGAGTCTTACTTTTATAACTGGAGACATAGCAATTGGAATTACATTAGTAATGGATGGATCATGCATTAACACTCCTTGCATGACATGCATAGAGGAGGAGTTAAGGGGCTAACATGAGAGGTGTACAACAGCCATGCAGATGTTATGGACGTGGTTTATTGTGAGCAAAGCAAGTGCATCGAAAGCTGTTGGCGGAAAACTGGGATTTGGCAATGGCAACCCATTTCAAGCAAAACAGTGCTACTGCTGAAAGAAGTTACCAGGTGTTTGGGATCTTGTAGTACTGAACTAGATGTGCTCACAGTAGGGATGGACAAAATCTGTCAGTTTTACTTTCTGCCACATTCATTTTTTAAAAAAACAACCCCCAACTTCTTTCCAACCTGTTAAGATATGTGCAAATTTTGGTAAGTTCTTATTGAACAATGAATCAAATGAAATTCTCACCGGTCTATACTGGCCAAATTCAGTAGGTACATCTATTCCTAGTACGGAGAGGACCATGTTGTACCTGCCTGCCATGCAGCTGTTACAGATGAGGAGCCTGTCAGAAAAAAAGAGGTGGCAACCCTAAATTGTCCTTCCTAAGTCAAGGGGGGGGGGCAGCTGTGAAGAAGCCAATTGTATGCGGTGAGGAGTTTAAGTGCAGCAGACTATTTCACAACAAGTCTTTGGAATGTGTATCTGTGTAACCTGAACTATGGAAATAAAAGCCTGGATGCAAGAGGTGCTCCTGTGTTGAATTTCCTGAGAGGCCAGGTAGGCTTGCTGTAACAGCATCTCATGACAAGCCCTCATGGTTTAAGAACATAAGAAGAGCCCTGCTGGATCAGACCAAGGGTCCATCTAGTCCAGCATTCTGTTCACACAGTGGCCAACCAGCTGCCCACAGGAAAACCACAAGCAGGACATGAGCGCAACAGGACCCTCCCGCCCATGTTCCCCAGCAACTGGTGTACATAGGAATACTGCCTCTGATACTGGAGGCAGCATATAGTCATCGGGACTAGTAGCCATTGATAGTCTTATCCTCCATGAATTTGTCCAATCCCCTTTTAAAGCCATCCAAATTGGTGGCCATCACTACAGCCATATAGTGATGTGCGCTGGCCACCATTTTGCATATACAAGCCACAGGAGGGGCACAACATGCACCACACCATGCGAGCCAAGTGAGGGTGGGTAGTTGGCGTAGGTAGCGAACCACCCACAACCCTAAAACAGGCCATGGGTATGCACGGCATGACAAGCCATGGCTTGCATATGTAAAATGGTGGCCAGCGCACAGCATCGGTGAATTAACCCACAGTGGCTGTGTTGTGCAAACCAGATAATTGGGTCAAACCACTGGTCCATCTCTCGCCCAATATTGTTAACACTGATGGATGTGCAGCAGCTCTCCAGGGTTACAGCCAGGATTCTTTCCAGCCTTACTTGGAGATGCCAGGGACTGAACATACCTGGGACATTCTATGTGCAAAACATGTGCTCTGAACTATGGCCCCTTCTCCCGATTCCAGCAGCCAATCAGGAACCAGAGTTCAGAATTCATGAAGACAGGGCGATGCAGCGGGTTAATGGGGCCTGGGGTTGATATGATTTTGGGGGCCCTAATTCTGCCTCCTTACAAGCACACCAGATGCAGTGAACAATAGGGCAGGCCCAATGGTATGCACAGGAGCTGAGCGGGAGGGGGGTGCTTTATGGGGTCCTGGGGCAAATTGCCCCCGTTGCCTCCCACTCACCCTGGGCAGCCCTGCAGGAGTCACAACATACAATGAACAGGACTTTAGACAATACACTACTCCCTGCTCATCCCCCATAATATAGTTCCTAATCAGTAACACAAGAATGCACATGCACGACACGCAAAATGTCCTCCCCCCTGCAATCATGTGCAGAAGAAGTTTGTAAGTAGTAGCACAAATATGAGTTGAGTGGCAGGGGGGCTACACATAATCATAGGAATCCAGATGAAATATCCAGCTTTGTCATGCTGTTTCATCACATCTTTCATTTTAATTATTTTTTTGGTTAAAATCAATGCACATTTAATAGGGTTTTTTAAACATAACGATGGTTCACATCAAAAAGGCTTATCAATCCAGTAGAGCCAGATCGTATTCCCACTTCTCATTTAAAAAAAAAAACATATAAGGAACACAAATACTAGCAAAATATTTGGCAGCATGCCATAAATAAAATCTAATTGAAGCTAGAAACACAAAAACAAACCGTTGTTGTGCATAGACTAATAATAGTCACAGAAGCAACAGAAAGGAAAACAAACAGAAAAATCCATACATATCCCTGCAGGTCAGGTGTAAAAACTGATCTGCATTTGTTAAGTGTTATTCCACACAGGAGCAAAAAGAAAATATATTGTGTAAAAAAAGCCATTGTGATTCAATGGCTCTTCGTTTTGCTCTTCCTCTGAAGCTCCAGTTAAATGACACGGCTGTTAGGAGATGTAGCAAAGTAAATATACTTCCAATCATGTCCCAACTAGCAATTATATTGATTTGATCTGAATCAACACCACAGAGAATAGAACTTTGCTTGAATGTGATTTCATCTGACACACACCAATATTCCAGGTGTAGGAAGCAATTTAGTTAGCAGCTCCCTCTAGCAGTCTCATTGCATAAACTGCAGGGAGATGGAGGGCGGGGAATGATTTGTAGCTACGAGGAGACCCAAAACAAACTGTGACAAGTGCCCACTTGAGGCCCACCCCTCCCCTGCTCCCCTGTCATGGAACAGAAAATGCACATTTTCAAAGTGAAGCAAAACTGATCTGCGCATAATAACAAATACGTCTAAAAACCACTTTCTTCAAACTTATTTCACTAGCACAAAGGGCCAATCTACACAAACGTCTTAGAGATGGAAATTACTTTTCCTTTTAAAGTTCTAGGTGACAAAATTGTCTTGTGAAAGTATCCTCACATGTGGTGAAAATCCTTTAGTGGTTTTCCAGGGTGGTAATTTGTGATCTTACCACATTATTCTTACAACCATTGCCTTCATCTCCTGAGAAAATCAAAAACTTAGTCCACTGAGAAGGCACGCGTCTCTCTTTGGGAGACACCCCTCAGGTGCCACCTCCCCTCAGAAGGGAAACTACCCTTTCAATCCTGATCCAACAGCTCCTTCAACCAGAGGCCCAGGTAACACATGCATACAAGAGATACACTGCAACATTTTGTTGCAGAGCCCAACTTGACCACTCTCCTCATAAAGTTACGACTGGCATCAACACTGCAAGTTTTTCAGCATTAGGTCAAAACTTTTTCCATTTCCCCCAGGCATTTTAATTCAGGTATACTTCTTAGTCTGTCCTAGTTTTAGCTGCTCTTCAATTGTGTTACTATGATGAAATCGTTTATTATTTTACTATATATCTTTATTTTGTGTGAATAACTTGGTCATTATTATTTGTTTTTTTTTTTGTATGGCTTATTGGTCATCTTTAGTGTACACTGCCCCAGTATCCATAAAGATAAAGAGTGGTGTGTGTGTGTGTGTGTGTATGTGTGTGTGTGTTTATTTATTTATTTATTGCATTTATATCTCGCCTTTTTTCCTCTTGCAAGGAACCCAAGGTGGCTTATATTATCCTCTTCCTCTCCATTTTATCCTCACAACAACCCTGTGAGGTAGGTTGGGCTGAGAGTCTGTGACTGGCCCAAAGTCACCCAGTGAGCTTCCATGGCCGAGTGGGGACTAGAACCCAGATCTCCCGGCTCCCAGCCCAACACTCTAGCCACTACACCACACACACATACACACACACACACGAGAAAGATAGAAAAGCTAACAACAGATAATCAAAAATGTATATTTAAGCTAAATGCTTCGGCTTCTGCCCTCATCAGTAGCTGTGCTGTGTGTGTGTGTGTGTGTGTGTGAGAGAGAGAGAGAGAGAGAGTGAGAGTGAGTCAAAGCCAGATTTGGATAGTCAAATGAAGTATTGAATTTCCTTTTGATGAAGTCAGTTAATTCAGGCCTTGAAAATAGGTCCAACCCCCAAGTCTTTCCAAAACTATGATGTCAGCGCTTGGCTTCCAATATAAATGAGCATGCCATAAAGGGGGAAATTCCTGTATTATAGAATTTGGGCCTCTGAGTGTCCTAGAGAAGTACTTAGCCTCACTTGCTGCTGGAGGCATGTGGCAGAGGGTGGAGTGGGAATGCACTACAGCTGCTGAAGCTGAGTTTGTGTTTGGCCCCTCCCTCCCAACATGTGTGCGTGCGTGCAAGTGCAAAGTGTGTGTGTGTATTTGGCTGTGTGTGTGCGCGTGCAGATTGTTACAGCCCCTGACTGAACAACCATTATGGAATGTGGCCCTTGGGCCAAAAAGCTTGCCCACCCCTGTTGAAGGGGAAGAGAATAGATGGTTGTGTTTTGCTTCTTTTAAAAATCCATCCAAGTCACACCTCCACCAACTCCAGCCTTCACCAGAAGCAGCCCTTGGTCTTGCTGTAGCTGTGGGAACTAGGGATCACTTGAAAAGCAAGACATCTGGCCTTCTGAGCCAGCATGATAGCAAAAAAAGGTGAATTACTGAAAACAAGATCCACAGAACTGGCATGTAACACCAATGGATTATCTCTGTCCCGTTTTCTGACTCTCTTGCCTTTCCGATGACCCACAGAGACAGGGCCTCCATATGATTGGGGTGGGTGGGTGTTGAATGGCCAGTTCGAATGTGATATCTGTGTGAAGGAGAGCATGGGACTGTGCTTCTTCCATCAATGAAACCCAGCTATATAGAAGGCAGGCCAAAGGGTACATTATGAAGTGAAGAGAAATCATGTGATGCATATCCATTGGTCAACCAAGCCAAAGTCTAATTTCAAACATCAAATTTGAGAACATAAGAAGCTGCCTTATACTAAGGTAGTCCTATAGAGAGCCAGTGTGGCGTAGTGGCTAGAGTAGTGGACTGGGAGTCAGGAGATCTGCATTCTAGTCCCCACTCAGTCATGGCAGCTCACTGGGTGACTTTAGGCTAGTTACAGACTCTCAACCCAACCCACCTCACAGGGCTGTTGTTGTGAGGATAAAATGGAGGAGGAGGATTATGTACACTGCCTTGGGTTCCTTAAGGAGGAAAAAAGGAAAGAATTAATGAATTAATGAATAAATAGTTTCTCCTACTTACATAGATTCATAGCTGGTCTCTATAAAGGGCTGTATAAATACACACAATGCCACTATCCCAAATGTGTTTCAACCTTGGTGGTCTTCCTTAGTGGGGGGAAATATGCATCATTCAATATTTCCTGATAAATAGATTTTTTATTGACTTATAGGTATTTGACCATTTGAGCCAGCAACAACACCTCAGATATTTCTAAATCTGTGTACTTTTCTTTTACAGGTTCTATGTAGGACATTTAATATGATGAGATATTAGTTGTAATAAAGGCTGCAAATAGAGTTCACATATTTTTCCCACTGATGAAGACCGCCAAGGTTGAAAGGCGTCTGGGACATGGGCACTGTGTATAGCCCTTTATAGAAACAAGTTATGAAACTATGTATGAAGGAGAAACTGTAGGACTGCTAATCTATTGTTTTAAATTTTGTATGTAATATTATATTAAAATTTGTTATATATTTGTAATATTTTTGTATATACAATTTTCCTAAAGCCTATTTTGTTATGTGGTTTACAAGTGGTTTAAGATAGAACCGTTCTTTTGGTAATAGATTATAGTGCTGTGCCAAAAATTTCTCCCACATTTTTTCTGACCATTCTTATTCAATTTGATAGAAGAGAAATTGCTTTCAAAAACAAATTAAATGGTGGAGAAATTTCGTAGAAATTCTCATGGGTTAGGATTGGATTTCTTGGGCTTCCCTTACTTAGGAGGTGTCTTGGGAGTGAGCACAAGTGTCCTGTTTTTCATTGGACAATCATCTCTCTGGCCGCCTGTGGCTTCCTCAGCTTCCTACACTTCAATGAAAGCCCAGTTTAAGGCATCATGAGGTAATTCCTCCCATAGGGTTTCTTCAGATCAGGACATGCAGGCAGCCCGGGAGGCTTGCTGTGATCAGGTAAGCTCAAAAGCACCACAGAAATAAATGATAAAATATCCTGAATGAGGCAGAACAATAGAGGCCTCTTTCACTGGGGGAGAAATCTTTCAGGAAATTGGAGGACAGATTTTGACAGAGCACTAACTCCACCTCATCCCTGGAGCTGGACACAACACTGCCCGCCCTTGCCTGCATTGCGATGGATGCAGACTGGGGGCCAGCCTGCCAAGCCAGCTGTAGCACGAAAGAAAACCAGACCCCTTACCAAAACAGAAAGCAGCTGTGCTACAAGCCTTGCCGATGGGGAGCTCTACCTGGGAGAAACTGTTGAGAATTTCCCCTCCCCCTGGAGAAACTCAGTGAAATTGTCTCCCAAATTTCTCTTCCCACAAATAAGGTGGAGAATTTCGAGAGGCCATTTGTGCACAGCTCTAATAGATCGTACTGAGGTAGACCACTGATTCATCTAGCATGGCATTGTCTACACCAGGGGTGTAGAACCTCTTTCAGCCCAAGGGCTGAAATCCATTTCAGATAAGCTCTTGGGGGGCCACATTCCACTGGTGCAGGGGGAGCAAAGGCAAAAGGAGTGGGGACAAATACCCCCCCAAAAAAATCAGCAGATTTTAGCCTAAAGCTCTTACTGCCAGTAAATAAACAAGAGGCATTTCAGCCTTGTAGAATGGGGGGCAAAACTGCACAAAAGCCATGGAACAGCCCAAACGTTGGTGGCTAGGGACAGGGGGTAGGGCCACAGAAAAGGGGCATGGTCTTCTGCAGAACTCCAAAGGGCTAGATTTGACCCTGAGCCTGAGTTTCTGCACCACTGGTATACACTGACTGGCAGTGGCTTTCTGCAGTTTCAGAGTGGAATCTTTCCCAGTCCTACCTGAGATGCCGGGGACAGAACCTGGGACCTTTTGCATGCAAAGCAGGTGCTCTACTACTGAACTATGGTAGCTTTCTAACAGGCAAATTCTGAAATTGTCAGATTTTTGCAAAACTTCATTCAGTCCCCATTTGTGATCCGCAGTACTAGAAACAGCAAAGTAGGGGATAAGAAGCAATGGAAAACACACACAAAAAATTAAATATTCAACGGTCTGAACTTTTCTCTGAATCTATCCAAATCAAATCTTTATACTTCCCCCAGTTTCCGTGGAGACATACCTATTTATGCCAGCATGACAACAGAAAAGTTCAAATACAAACACGCCTATGATTTGTCAGATTCTAGTATATACTTTGTAATATGTTTTGTTCCCAGTGTGGCTACAGTATAATTGTCCTCATTAACACAGTGTATTTTAGTAATGGGAATATAATTGCTAATGTTTATAAGACATATAATCTCATTACCTCCAACCTTATTGGTATTCCTTAGCTTTAGCCTCTATGCTATGTATTCATTGTACCTCTCTTTGAAATACAAAAACATTTCTCTGTTCCTCAGCATGCAGACATTAAGACATGTTGCTCGTTCCCTGGCAGGTATCTTGGCTCATCAGGGAGACAAGACTGCCAGCCTTGTTTTTAATACATTTAATTTACCATCTTGGAAACAGAACCAAAATGCAGAAGGATGACGCCACAGTGTAATTATCTTGTAGTGCTCCCAACACTCCAGTTAAGGAGGAGAGTTATGACAAGGTCATAGATTCTCTAGAAAACACACACACACACACTTGTCCACTCGATGGAAGAAGTGAGATCCAGAGCAGACTCACATAGGAAGCTGCCTTATACCTAGTGGAGGCTGGTAGCTCTGGTTTCAGTGGGGCTGTGAATTCATTCTGGGTCTCAATCAGAACCAGCCAGAACTCTAAAGGAGCTATCCAAGGTGCTGAAGCCTGTCTCCAAGTAGGTTCATCACTTTAGATAGCTCCTTTAGAGTTCTGGCTGGTTCTGACTGAAACCCAGAATGGATTCACCACCCCACCGAAATCAGAACTACCAGCCTCCACTGCTTATACCAAGTCAGACCATGTGTCCACCTATCCTAGTGTTGACTACTCTGACTCTCCGGGATAATTCACATCACATCACATTCACCTGATCCTTTTTTAAAAAATGGAGATGCCAGGGATTGAACCTGGGGCCTTCTACATGCAAAACATGTTCTCTGCCACTAAGATATCATCCCTCTCACACTAAACACTAATTAGATTTCAGTTCTCTTGTAATATAATTTTCCTCCCAACTCTCCTGGATGGTTTTGAATGGAATGAAAAGGGAGCATAGCTGGTATTTAACTCTTAAACCAGTACTTTATTGTGGGGTTTTGAGCAGGGGGGCAGCTTCTTTTGCTTAGTCAGTATCACTGTAATACTGGGGGAGTCTCAGAATAAAACTAGGGAAGAGGCAAACAGGTACAGAATCTCAAAAGAGAATGGGAAGATTAGCATTAAAACCCAGGGTAGCATCCAATGTTAGTCCTACTTAGGGTAGACTCACTGTAATGAATGAGACTTATGTTAGTCACGACTAACATATGTCTAATTCATTTCAATGGATCTATTCTAAGTAGGACTAACACTGGATGCTACCTCCAATATTTGTCTTCTTGGAGATTGCATGTTGAGTGTAAACATGTTTAACAAAAAGCCAACTGGCCTCTATTTCCAGGCAACAGTAGCTTTGGAAGGCTGTGATTTGGTACAAGGAACTGATGAATGGAGAAAGATTTGTTTGTTTGTTTATTTGTTTGTTTGTTTGTTTAAAAAATGTATAAGCAGCATCTTCATCCCAAAAAGGATTTCAAAATAGCCTAAAAACGATACAATATAATACAACAAAAGAAAGCTAAAATCTAAACATCCAAAAATTGACAGGCATAAAACTGTTTCAACCAGAAAAGATACAAACTTAAACCTAAAAATGCAAACATTTGAATATTTGTTTTAGAATGTCTGTACAAATAAAAAGAGTTTCACCTGGCACTGAAAAGGGTACAGCATTGGTGCCAGGCCGATCTCCGGTGGGAGGGCCACATAAAAGCCTGGAGCATGAGACAAATTCATGTAGGAGAAGGCTATCAATGGCTGCTAGTCCTGATGGCTATATATTACCTCCAGCATCAGAGGCGGTATGATTCTCAGTACCAGTTGCTGGGGAACATGAGTGGAAGGGTGCTGTTGCACTCATATCCTGCTTGTGGGCTTCCCATAGGAATCTAGTTGACCACTGTGGTAACAGAATGCTAGACTCAGTAGACCTTTGGTCTGATCCATCATGGCTCTTCTTATGTTCTTAAGTAGGGGTGTACAAACTTCTGGAACCACAACTTCCGGTCTGGGGGAGAGGTTCTGTGGTGGGGAAATCCGGGCCACTTAGGGTGCTGCGGATTCCCCAGGAGCCTTGCCACATCCTCGAGAGGAAGCCAGGGAGAGAGCACTGGGGGCTGGTGCCAAGGCCCTTGTTCTAGGGACCAGCTGTTAAGGAAGCCACTGATAGCTGGTGCACCGACAGCCCTGAGAGCTGCCCCACAGGAAATCCGGCAAAGGCAGAGGCGAGCGGGGCCAGTCTGTGGTGGACCCCGCAGGCCGGATTCTTGAGCATCCAGCCTGATTTGAGTCTGCAGGGGATTTCTCCACCATCCCTATTCTTAAGTGGTCTTTCTGCTCTGTCTGCATATTTTTTAAAGGGGAATTAGGCAAAGTTATGAAGGACAAATCTATCAATGATGGCTGTATATTATTTCCAGTATCAGAGTCAGCATGCCTCTGAGTACCAGTTGCTGGGGAACATGAGCGGGATGGTGCTATTGCACTCATGTCCTGCTGGTGAGCTTCCCAGAGGCAGCTGATTCCTCACTATATGAACAAAATGCTGAACTAGATAGACCTTTTGCCTGGCCCAGCAGAACTCTTGTTGTATTTTTAAATAAAGCAGCCCTTTCAGATGACATTGAAAATGCAAACAACAACCCTTTGAGTCTCTTCCTTAGCCATTATATTACAAAATAAAGGATTGTCCCTGAAACTTTTAAAAATATGCTGAGCTTTTACCTGCTATTGCTAGACCAACACTACAACAGTAGGGCAGAGGAGTACCAGTCAGTCAGCTCCCTTCTGGAAAGTGTGGTAATAGGAAGTTATTTCTTTTTTCCCATGTGACTCAGAATAGCACAACAAATGTCATTGAGTCTGTAGAACTTTTTGCAGTGAGTGAGGGATTGCTTCTTATGGTTAGTTACTTCCCGGAGATGGAGACAGCAAGTGGGTGGTTGAAATTTAAGTGTCTTTGAATCACAGAGCTGGCATGGTTATGAAAAGCAATGGGCAGGAGGAATTGTCTACTCAACAGGGAAAGAAACCCTTTTTTCTAATCCAAGCCGAACTGCATTACCGCATCTTAAACTGACAGGGATGGTAAATAGAACAAAGGAAGATGGGCATGATTCATCCCATTAAGAACTTCCTGCAGTTTTATTGCCTGGATTGTAAATACATTCATCTAATCAAATGTTTGGTTATGGTACCAAGAGATTAAAATCTCGTTGCAGGAAGATTTTAATATAGAAAGGTTTCAAACATTCATATCTAGAGCTTATGGTAGGGATATACAAATCAGCAAAAATCCACCTCAAAGCTTGTACTGGCCAGTGCCTGTATCACATTCTAAGCTTCATTTTTTATGATTGCACAAAAATTCATACATATTTTGGTGTACATTTTTCCCCAAATGTACACATCAATTGTGCACATTTTGAAATGCATGCATTTCTCTCCAATTAAAGCATGTTTGTGCACATTTTTCAGAAGTACACCTTTTTCCATGCCCATTCTTCAAATGTATGCATGTTGTCAAATGCTTTTGGGGAGCAGGGGGCAGTCTGTGAATCACATGACAGGTTTGGAAATGCCAAACTGTGACTTCGGCCACAGATTGTGTTTGAGTCTGCATTCCAGGACCTGTGAACTGGGTAAATTCCAGTAAAAAATGAACTGAAATGCATTTCTCATACATCCCCAGCTTATGGTCCTCTCCCATTTGAATTGGTTTGTGGGATCCCTTTGCGCATGCCCCTAGCAGCATAGCAGTTGCTTCTCTATGGTGCAATGCCTATACCTCCGGGGAGTGCATGGGAACATTCAAGCCATACGAATGGCCCAAATGGGCAAGTCTTTCCCACACATTTGGCAATCTAATGGGAGAAACTTGTTAGGTTAACTGGGTGAGTAAACAAAAGGTATGACTTTCAGAAACCTTTCACACACACCCATGAAAAGTGACCCCTCTCTTGCAATGATTTATCAGACCCCAGTGAAAAGCAGGCAAAAACTATCTACAAGCAGGCAGAACATTTGGGAAAAGAAGCAACTGGACTAATTATTATTATTTATTGCATTTCTATACTGCCCCATAGCCGAAGCTCTCTGGGTGGTTTACAGAAGTTAAATCACTAAAATACAACATACGAAGTTTAAAAGCCATTGACAATATACACAAACAACATATAACTAAAAATAACTTTGAACAGTCAGTCTTAACTAAAGACACATCCAGAACCTATTAAAACTCATCATGTGCTGCCGAATGCCTGGGAAAAGAGATAGGTCTTAACCTGGGGCCGAAAAGATAACAATATTGGTGCCAGGTAGGGATGGGGGAGAATTCCACCACACACCCCAATGAGGCTGGATTCCCAGGATCCAGCCCCATTGGGGCCCATGGCGGAACGAAGCACTCACCTCTGCCTCCCCCCGGAATCCGTGCAGGTCATCTCCCTCATAGTGTTGATCCTGTGGAGCCGGCCACCGGCTCCGCTTCAGTAGCGATACAGCTGGCCGCCATTGCCATGCTGTATCGCTGGGGTAGGATAAGTGAGTCTCTGGATGCAAAAGGCATAGTGGGTGCCATTTGTGGCCGTAAGGCTGGTAGATTAGCCTAAATGCAACCATTTACGGCTGCATTTAGGCTAATCTACCAGCTTTACGGCCGCAAATGGCATCCACTACACCATTTGTGTCCCTGTTTTTCCCCATGATAGGCTACGCAAATATTTGCAAAGCCTATCATGTGAACAAGGATGCAAATGGTGTAGTGGTGACCTTCATAGGCACCCATGGGCACCATGTCGCGAATCCCTGGTGTACACATCTAACATTTCTATAGTAGTCATTTATTTGGAAAACATTCTGTATCTCAGCCAAAGGACAACAAAATATTGTTGCAATAAGGATAATGCTTAATCTAAAATAGATTAATTTAATGTATATCTTTGTGGCTTATTTAGCCATTACCAGAAAGCAAGTAAGTCAGTTATACTAAATTGCAAGGATGAATTTTAAAACATATGCACAGACACTGTCATAACGCACCATTTTAATGCTCTTATTATCAAAGACACCTAGCTAGAGCTTACATTTTCAAATTGGAGAAATAAAAGTTTTTTTAAAAAAAGTCTCCAGGAGATTGGAGAGTTTCCCAATCTCCAAAACGTTTGAACCAGAGCAAGCACTAACAAGATTTACCCTTAACTGTAGATTGCAAACCGATTTCAAACCAGCATTTCTAATAATGGTTTCATGGCAATAACCATACATTGTTCTGATTTGGACATAATGGCAAACAATGTTTTCAGTGAATCATGGAAAAGTAGGTAGAGTCTGTGCACAAAAGGAGGTGGAGGAAGGAAAATGCATAAGCCAGCAACAGCAGAGATCACCAGACCACAGTTCAAAGATGGAGAAGTACAACATCTGACTTCTTTGAAGCAATCATTGTATGAGAGGATCTCGAAATGAATACAAAAAGGAAGTGCGTGCTTTGTGTGGGGTTTGTGGTAACTTCAGGGTCTTTTGGACCACAAGAGCGTACATAAGAGAAAGACAACCTAGTAACATATATATGGCCTTCTTTGTTCTCAGAGCAAGATCACATCTAACTGTAAAAAAACTAGATGGGTGAACTTACCCGGAGTGAATGTGTTATTTCCTTGGAAAGTAACAAGTTCATCCATGTGAATTTGGATGAGAGTTCTCCTTTAATATGAGATCTTGTTCCATGTATATGAGTTTTTGTGTATGTGCAATATCAGAGTGCATCTTGGGAGCTGAAGCTTGGAATCGCATAGTGTGGCATGACATTGTGCATCACCACGTAATGTGTCCCCTTCCTTATTGGTTGTTTTCATATGGCCTGCCTGCATGAAGATGCCACATGATGTTTACCTACCAATCGGCGGTATGTGAAGGAAAGAAGATAGCCTTGCAGAGTCGTCCTCCTCCTCATGGAGACAGAGCTGCAGTGACAACAAGGAAAACAGTGGTGGATGCACCAGATCATGTGAGGATTAAATCAACTCAGCACATGCACAGAAATTGCACTGTTTAGAAGCGGACGGCACAATCAATTCCAAACGTAATAGTGATCTCATGAAACATTGATCCAGGCTCGCTACAAAGGTGAACATTACAAATGGACGGGTTTTGACCAATGAGCTGACTAATTGTGAAATCTGGTGCCATTACTATAAAAAACACGCCTTTTCCAAACTCTCCGTTTCCCAGCCAGTATGATGATCAAACACCTTCCTGCTGGGAACCATGCTGGTATACTCCATGTTGGTATACCAGCATACTCTACCACCAAGGCTGCTATTATTAGTCTTCCTTGTCTTTGCTACAGTGGGGTTATTTCAGTACCAATGACAGCAGCACTACTATTCATAGTCAAAAGTTATCTACATGTTTCACTCTGAGAAGTGGTACTGCAGGCAAATGGTTGGAACTGAAACCAAGCAAGAAAATTATTCCAGCATAGACCTGCAGAAAGCCTGATGTCTTTCTTATTGTCATATATACTAACAGCAAACTCATTCTCCAAGGATGAATCCTTAAGTAACTAAAACAGCTCCATCCATGCACAAGAGGGACATGTTAGCAGGCTTGGGGGGACCTCAAGGTTTGTCGCACTACCAATGGGGGAGGGGACCAGAATGGTTCATTGAGGACGGAGCATCTCAGTGGGTGTGGAATGCTGACTGACTGTTGGGGAGGGTCAGAGAACTGGTGGGAAGGGAAAGGAGTATCCTGGAAAACAGCATGTTTGTCTGGGTGCGATCCTAAAGAGCATTCCACACTTGTCATCTCTATTTGCGAGCAGAGATGGGCCAAAGAAGACACAAACAACAAGGTTTGGGTTGAAATTTGGGCCACATTTATTTAAGATATCTGCAAAGAGGTACCTAGGACGGGCCCCTTACTGTGTCAGCGACTAGCTGGCACTTCTTGGGCGAAAACACACCCAGCCTGAGGGGTGGCGTTGATCTCTCCACCCCTCCGGACTGCCCCTTCTGGGGGAGGTAGACCTTCCCCTGTCACCCCCTCCCAGTGCTGCGAAACGCCTGGGTGAGTGAGGAGGGTTGGTCTCCCAGGCAACCCTTATCCCCCCGCCAAGCAGCACAACCTGTCTGGGGGGCCTCAGGCGTCACCAGTCACCATAACGTGCCTCTGCATGCACACCATCCCTAATCTCTTTCTGCTTTTGCCCGTCCTAGCCGCAAACTGAAACGTGACCTGACCTATGAGAGATTGGACCTAATTTGCCTACAGGATGCACCCAACCCTAGTAACAGTGTGAAGTAGGCAAAAAGACTCACAGTAGCAGGCCAATTGAACTGTGAACCAAAAATTCCTACATGGCTCCCAAAAGGGCAACTGGTAAGAAACCCACACTGCTTAAGGGAGGGTGGGAGAGTGCTGCGAGAGCAAGAGAGCTTAGGTCCGGAGGGCGACAGAGCTTAAGACAACTCTGTCTGCCCCTCCCTACTTGGTGGCACCACTGGGGGTGCCAATGACAAGCAGCAACGTCATGTCTCCCCACCGGCCCGCAATGCCCCCCCCTTTCAGCCAGACAAGCTGGCGCCGGGGTTATGGCATTTCTCATTTGTCATACTTGTAGCAAGCCATTTCCCACTTGCACTATAGTTCCAGATTCAAATGAAGTCAGATCCAGACATCACTCTTTCCCAGACAGATGGCATTAGCATGGGAAATTCATTCATTTATTTATTTCAGATGTTTATATGCCTCCTTCAAAGGGAAAAAACTCTCTCAAGGTGGCTTCCAAAGGACTGTCCCCACAATCTCTCTCACACACACACTGCTCAGCTGATCAGGAAACTGCTGAGCAGCAAGAAAGAGAGGCTGTATCAATCCCCCCCTCCTCTGTTTCTTAGTGATCCTCATTTGTGTGTGTATGTGCGTGTGAATGGCCCATACACTTTTGCCTCTAGCCCCACCACTGCAAGAAAGTGGCCCCTGAAGAGCTTGCCTATGGAGGAATGCAGTCCTCAAGGTCAAATAGGTTCCCCACCCTTGACCTGGGCCCTTGAGAAGTAAAGCAAACTGTATGAGAAGTACTGCAAAGCTAATTTTAAAATCCACTGAAAAGTCTGCCACCCTGCTTTGTTAAACAAGCACAACACAATGGTCTTTCTTTATCTTTTCTGTGCCTGGGAGCTGCAATTACAGGACTACCCAGTTCTTTAGTAAGGTCGTCAATGCCTAAACCTATAACTGTTCTGGCCCAGCAGAGTTTCCCTGAATCTCTCTTTTGAGTTCCAGATTTCCATCTTTCCCTGGCTCCTCCACATGTTCCAGATTTCCTGCCTCCCCTTTTCCTGTTCCCTCACAGAGCCTACATCAAAGGAGAGGTAATTGTTTTCCCCTCTTTAGGTCTTATTTCTAGTTATTCTTTCAAGCCAGTGTGGTGTAGCAGCTAGAGTGTTGGACTGGTAGTCCAGAGATCCGGGTTCTAGTCCCCACTTGGCCATGGAAGCTCACTGGGTGACTCTGGGCCAGTCACAGGCTCTCAGCCCAACCCACCTCACAGGGTTGTTGATGTGGGGATAAAATGGAGGAGGATTATGTACGCCTCCTTGGGTTTCTTAAAGAGGAAAAAGGGTGGGATATATATGTAATAAATAAATAAAAATAAATAAACTGCAATTGCCCCCTTTTCCCTCTGCCTCTCTGAAGCCAAAAGCACACACTGCACAGCCAAGCCACATACCCCATAACCCTTCTTTCCCCATTTCTGGAAAGCCATCCATCATTTAACATTCAATTGCTTTCTTCTTGTATTTTCCCAGTAAACTTTAAGAATTCTGGCTTTGCCTCCATTAACTCTTACAACACTCTTACAAGAGTGCCTTACAAGGGCACTTCGCAACTCAGGCTAAATGGCCTAAACATGACCCACTCATAGTGCTGGTTTGGGCCAGCTCAACCAACATCAGCCTGTCCTCTGGTGATTATGTCATAGCCATAGCTGCAGTGAGATGTGGTTTCCCAACATAGTAATTCAGCTAAATTGTATCCTTTGTTTTCCAGAATGGCGTATTCCTTCCCTCAACACAGGGAAGTAGTCTGCAGATAACTCTCAACTGGCCATTTCTCATTTCACTAACAGCAAAACTGGTAAAAGCTCAGTGTCCTCCCAGAACAAAATAGGGCTCCATGACTCATTGTTGAAAGCTGTATTTACAGCAGTATTTTACTTTTCTTTATCAGACTAAGTAGAATGTTTATTTTATTTTAAATCTCAAATGTTTAAACTGAATATATGGTATGAAAATCCTATTCAAGGAATTCAGCCAAGTATATCCCAAATATTATGATACCTCACTGTCCTTATTTTGCACGTTAATATAATATATATACATCACCAAGACTATGCATCATTAGGCTTTGCAAATTTCTTTTAGGTCGATATATTTTTGTGTGAGAAGAGCAACATTGCCACAGTTCACGTCATATTGCAAAGCAATATACTAAAACATATGACCAAGTCTAATTCCCTTTACCTCTGCACAAACAGGGGTACTCTCCACACCACTGCCACCCATTTCCTTGTTTGAAATAGTGTGAAGCTATTTGCACAGGGAAATGGGCAGTCTTTAACCGACCCACCCCCTCCAGAAAGAAACAAAGAAGCTTTAGGGTGGACTCCCACACACATTTAGATGAAAAAAGACTCCTACAGCTCCCAGCATTCCCCAGCCAACCATGCTGGCTGGGGAATGCTGGGAATTGTAAGACTTTTTTTCTGTCTAAACGTGCATAGGATTGCGCCCTTACTGAATGCCCCACCTCAGCAGCTTCCCCCAGAATTCAAAGTGTGGCGAATGTGCGTTTTGTTTCCCAAAGTCAGGGGGAAGCCTGTAACAGGGATTTGAGGTGGAGAAACAGAGAGGGTTAAAAGTTAAACATCCTCTCCCTACCATATGTCCACATGAAATTCCACCCTCCTTAAGTTCTATTATTATTATTATTATTATTATTATTATTATTATTTAAAAAGAATGTCATCTTGGCTCCGTAAAAATCCTTTGCACATAACATTGGATTAGGCCCTCACAAAATGCTGATGATCTGTACGATATATAAAAGAGGATCTGAAACTCCACAGGCCTCTGACATTGCTTTACTGTTTTCTCAAATCTGTGAATGCTGAAGCAGGTGTGGGCAAGTTGTGGCCCTCCAGATGTTTTGGCCTACAACTCCCATCATCCCTCACCATTGACTATGCTGGCTAGTTTTGATGGGAGTTGTAGGCCAAAATATCTGGAGGGCCACAAGTTACCCATCCATGCTTTTCAGGAAGATTAATGGCATATAAACAGGTTCTGTTGGGTTGTTATTATCATACAGTATGTGTACTTTATAGGATACTAGACTGAAGGGGATGCAAATGTCAGATATACCTGATGTTGACTTTTAACCGAAATGGACCAGCTCTCTACATGTAGTCAAACTGAGGCTGTGAGAAGTGTTCCTTCAAACAATCTCATGCACGGATGCATGGATGCATGGATGCATGGATGCATGGATGATAAAGCATGCATGGATTATATGTTCCACTATCATATGGCAGATAAAGCATAGTATCTGACCTGCTCAACCTCTGTCTGGAGTGGACTCAGAGTCAAATTACACATTCTTCAAATCATGATTCAGATCAGGACCCTAGAACCCCAGATGTGATGATTTCACTTTCTCCCCTGTTTTCATCCCGAAATTCCGCCCCACCCTGTGGTTTAAAAAAGAAGAAAAAGTCTCTATTGATTCCATTGGAAATGCCTTCCTTTTTTTAACCTCCCACCCTGTGGAGGGTAGAATTTTGGCACAAAATTTGGTACAAAATTGGCAGGGGGAGCTTAAATCCCTCCTCCCAGAGCACTATGGTCCCAATCCAAATTGGGGCTGTACCCACTTACACTGAAGAATGTGTAGTTTGGCCCTCGGTAATGGGCTGAACAATAGCATAGAGACATATTGTATAGAGACATATTTCTGTGCATCATTTGTATCTTATGCTTTTCGCAAAATTGTGTTGGTTTTCTAGCAGACTAAAGTGAACACCCAAATTCTGCCGATATAATGACCTTGTGATAGTGTAATTCATACGGTATTACGATGTTGTTGATACATCATTCACAATGTTTATATCGATTTTATGCAGATGATACACAGTGAATAACTACTCTGGAGATGAAAGCAGTATCAAAAATGTGATGACATTTAGATGATAGTTGTAGACTTTACAGTGCAATGCCATTTGCTTTATGAAATATACAAGTAATGCCTGGTTGTGACTGCTGCCAAAATGGCCATCACAGAACAATGACATTTTCAGTCTGAGAACTCATTCTGGCCTGCCTGTTTGGACAGCCACATAGCCTTTACCCATAGCTGTTTAAATATCATTTGTTTGCTTTTGATATGCACTCCTATTCCACAGTATTCTTTGTTTTAAGCTTCTTTTAACAATCTTCAGTAATGCATTTGGTCAATGACTAACAAAATGGCCTCACTCATACAGGGAGCCTTGGTGTGTAGAACAGGCTCCTCACTTCAGACCTTCCCATCCAACATGGGGATGGTAGGAGTAGGGCCTGCAGGGGAGGCAGGCTCAGGGCCAATGAGCACAGCCGTGCTGTCCCCCTCACATGATGGTAATCACGTGTGCAGGGAATGGCTGAAGGGGTCTAAAGCCAGCAACATATTTAACCAGACTACAATAGCAGCGACAGAAATCATTCCATTTGGGAGATCAGTTGAAAACTGCCATTTCGATGCACATTGAAATAGCATGTCCTGGCTGCCTGTATGTTTCTGGGCCCAATTCAAAGAGCTGGTTTTGACCCATAAAGCCTTACATGGCTTGGGACCACAATACCTGATGGAGTGCTTCTCCCAGTTTGAAGCTACCAATACGCTACGATCAACGTCTGAGGCCCTCTTCCAAGTGCCTCCTCCAAGGGATGTTCAGAGGATGGCAATGAGGGTGAGGGTCTTCTAGGTGATGGCCACCTGACTGTAGAATATTCTCCTCATTGAGGTCCACCTGGCACCAACATTGTCATCTTTTTGGTGCCTCTTCTCCCATGCACTTGATGGCATATGATGGGGCTTCTTAATTTAGGGGGCAATCCTATGCATGTTTAGACAGAAAAAAGTCCTACAACGCCCAGCATGCCCTAGCCAGCCATGCTGGCTGGGGCATGCCAGGAGATGTAAGATTTTTTTTCTGTCTAAACATGCATAGGATTGTGCCCTTAGTTGTTTAACTGCGTCTTGGTATTTTTAATTGTTTGTAGCTGATTAAAACGGTTTTAACATTTTGTATGTTTTAACCCCTGCTGTAAGATGCCTTGAGCCTTTTTCAGAGAAAAGTGTATAATAAATGTTAACAACAACAATGGTAATGCACATTTCTTTTGTTGTGGCTGCACAGAGCATTGCACAATGGTTGTAAATGCCCTAACCCTTCTGTTGGCATAGTGTGTGGTTGTGAGAGTTTGAGAACAGGAACTAGATAATATGATAGCTATTTTTCATCTCTCTTTTAAGTCTTCTTATTTTGATGTTCCAGTAGGTAAACTTGACCTTATAAAGAGTAAAAAATGGAAAATATTATAAAGCATGACAATGAACAGCAATGCAACCCCACTGCAAATAAAAAGCGCTGTGAATATTTTGTACATGATACAAATTGACCCTGACACTTCTGGATTATTTTAAGTTCTGTCTATCATTCAGACTGTGGAGTGATAATAGATAAGAGTCTATTATCTCTTGTAAATAACAAAACCAGTGATCTTCCAAAGTATTTGGCTTTCAGTTTTCTTATGTTCCTGAAATGGAATATTTGGATGGCAAACTGTGCGTGTGTATGTGGGGAGGGGGGTTAATAATAAGCTCATTCTTTGCATTTGAAAAGCTTCAGAAGATTAACTCTACTGCAGGTTATTTCAATGGATATTACCACAATCAAAACACACTTTTCTTTTATGACAGTTATGATATTTCTGTGTCCAAAACAAAAATATCTTGCTATGGCATATCATTTTAATTTCCTCTTATATTCATCAATCAGGTTTTTGTTTTCAGCCTACTATTTATTTGAATGCCTTTTTATGTCGAATGTGACTCATTTTTCACGTGGGAAAAATGTAATGTAAAATGTAAAAATGTAATGTAAAATGTAAAAATGTAAAAATGACTCCCACGTTACAGAAAAGCAAATAGGGAAGAATTGTGCCATTTCAATCCAATCCAATCTGTGGAACTGCAAATAAGCTTTTGTTTCATCTTCTGGGACTTAGCCCAGTGAACTATCATGGACTTCATATGCTGTACTCAAGGGTTAAGGGTGGGAGGAGGCCATAGCTTTGTGGTACAGCACCTGCTTTTCATGCAGAAGGTATCAGGTTCAATCCCTGGCATCTCCAGGTCGGAGTGGGAAAGACTCCTACCTGAAACTCTGGAGAGCTGCTGCCAGTCAATGTCAACCAACCATCTGACACAGTATACGGCAGCTTCCTATGTTCTTCAGACCACAAGTTGAGCACAGAAGGGATAAGAATATGCAACATTGGCCCCTGTGATTGTAGTGTGACACCTCTGGATGGGCCAAACTGAGTATAAATAACTCGGAGCCTGTCCTGGCTTTCTGTTTTGCCAAGTCAACAGAGAAGCTCCATATTGTCTACTTTGGCTGGCAACAACTCTTTGACTTACATTTTCCCAATCAAAAACAGGCATTTTTCCCTATCTGGCATTTCAGCTGATGGGTTTTTGCTTTTGAATATGTAGGTGTGTTTGGGCTTCAGGGTTGTTGTTGTTGTTGTTAGTTTTAGATAGTTGTCGTGATATTTCTGCTTTAAACATGTATTGTTTCAATATTGCATTTGTATATTTTTGTGAACCACTTTGGGGGCATTTGGTCAAAAGGTGGCACAGAAATAAAGTGTAAAAAAAAAAAAGATGCTCATGATCGGGAATGTGAATGAGGTGAAATGAGCTTCAAGTAAGAATTTGGAGAACTTCTACAAGCTCCAATATAGCATGTTCGTCCATCCCTAACTGTAACCCCTCATAGAATGTAGGGCTGTACTGCAAGAAGTCTTCCACTAACACAGCCTTCACCCTCCAGATGTTTTGGGCTACAACTCCCAGCATTCATGACCACTGGCCATGTTGGGTGGAGCTGATGGGAGTTAAACCTCTGGAGAGCACTAGGTTGGGGAAATCTGTGCTAACACTTACACGAGAGTTCACAGAACAGCACTACTACATTTTCTCCTTCCTTCCCACAGTTATTTGGATCCACACCTCACATCCTACTTGTAGGCTTCTCAGGGACATGTGGTTGGCCACTGTGGGAATAGGATGCTGGACTAGATTTAATCTGAAGCAGCATGGGTGTTCCTATGTTCTTAAACCATAGTTTCTTCTCTGCCTATAGGAGATTGTCATTTCGCTTCCACCTTCTTTCCACCTTCCCCTGGCTCAAAAAGTGAAAAAAAAAGGTATCACTTTTACGCAGTTTGGTGTTCCTGAACAATGATAATACCTTCATAAACGTCCACCTGATTTGAATGAGGGGGGGGGGGTTTAACCTCGTAAACTGGAGGTTTACTTTATTGTGCAATTTCAGACAAACATTACAATAATAAAAGCCAATTTGGCTGCATCCTTTGCCCTCAGAATGCACAGCCACTAACAACTCAAGGTAATTTATTGTCCAATGATGGGTGTAAGTAACGATCTTGTCTTCTGCAAGAGGTATAAACTGGCTTTATTAGATTAATAGAGTCTTGAGGAATTTGTATTCACTTTCCCCAACAGCCTTTCAGTCATGATGACTGGCCTATGTATCCGTTATCTGCGATCAGCTCTTCGAATGTATAACTGAAGAGCACACTGTGGAATCTTCTAAGTGGCTTTTCTGTAAATGTGTTATACCTCCAAAGGTAATGATTTCCACACCACTGCAGAATACATTTATAAAACTAATCTTCTGAAGAACTAGAAGCTAGTGAATTGAATACCAAGAGGAGTGGTTAGTCTTCTAGGTATCCCTATGGTTGCATGCTATGTATTATTAATGCTAACATTGTCACACCTTGGGGAAATGGAAATGACTTCATTTTAACCACTCACTTGAACCAAAATGCATTTATTTGTTCCATTTACCAAGCATATCTCCATGGTGTTGACCAGGTAAGATATACCCTGCCAACTCTGCCTTTTCCAAGAGATTCTTTATCCCTGCACATCTCCTGTGGAAACAGAGATACTATATCACAATATTAATTTATTTTAACTAACAAAGCATTTGTGAATGCACTGCATACAAAACATTTAACGAAACAGGCTCCTGCCTTCTTGAATCTGAGGAAGCAGTCTCTTTTCTCTGGAAACTCATGCCACAATCAATTTGTTAGTCTAAGATACCACAAGACTTTCTATTATTTTTGCTGCATACAGAACACGTGCAAAGGTACGACCACCAGCTCCATGATGAGAAACAGCTCAATTTCTCCTTGTTGGCACTGCAATGATGGCACAACAGCTCCTTTTTGTCAAGAAAGGTGTTGGCATGCCTGACTAGGCAATCTTGAAATATCGACATATTTTGTGCTTTTTCTCTCTCTTCGGACACATGTTGACTTTAATTTTTGTACCTGCTATATTTTTTTTCTTTGCAATCTTGATGATGGGCTTAAAATCACAATATCTGTCAACAGCCACAGTTGCTTATCAAAGGTTATTGTGGTTATACTGGACCAATGTATACAGGTTGTAATTTTAGGGGTGGGTGTGTGGGTTCTTTTCAAGAGTGGAGAGGGGCATTCTATTAGTAATGCATAAGGAGTGTTATGCCAGATTTAATTTAGTTAGTATTTGTTACACGTTTTCATGATTCAAGTGACCTTTTTCACTTTACAGGCTGTCAACAGTTCTTCAGGTGGGTAGCAATCCCCACCTTAGTGCCGCTGCTGTATGCTGACTGCGTGTGAGACAAATTGAAATCAAAGATGTATATTTAACTGTGCTTGCAATCTGAAAATTGGCCACATTCGACCTTCTTTGAAAGAAAGAAAGAAAGAAAGAAAGAAAGAGGAAGGAAGGAAGGAAGGAAGGAAGGAAGGAAGGAAGGAAGGAAGGGAAAAAAGGAAAACATGTAGTACAACCAACAAGAACTTCCTACCGAGATACCTTACATCCAGTATGAAAGATATCTGCAAAGGCAGTTGGAGAAGTTGTAGGACTCCAAGTCCCATCTGCCCCAATTGATATGGCCAATGGTCATGGATGATGGGAACTATAATGTAACAACATCTAGGGGGCCACAGGTTCCCCACACATAATGGATAATGAATCATCTTTACACTCACTCTGTAAACTCTTCTGACATTGTGACCCACTCTCTGAGCATGGAAAAGAGGCATCAGCAAATCTAGGGATGGTGGAGAATTCTGCCACAGACTCCCCCAGAGTCTGTGGTGGAATGGACCCCTTACCTCCGCCACCCCACAAAGTTCGCCGCGGACGGACCCTACCTGCTGCCGGCCAGGTCCAGGTCTGTCCGCTGAGTCCGCAGCCGTGTCTGCTGCCAGTCTGCAGACGCAAATGGCATCCGGCGTAGCAGACGCCATTTGTGTCCCTGCTCTTTTAATGATAGGCTACGTAAATATTTACATAGCCTATCACGAACAGAGCAGAGACGCAAATGGCGTCCGCTACGCCGGATGCCATTTGTGGACGCAGACCGGCAGCGGATGGAAGTCTGGCTGCAGACAGGCCTGGCCGGCGGTTCCATGGGCTCACCACAGAGTGGAGCTGACTGGAGAGGATTCCGGGGGGAGGGAGGGATCGTCTCCCCCCCCCCCGTGGACCTCCAGGCAGAATGGTGAGTGGGGTTCGTACACCCCTAAGCAAATCTGAACTGTGAAGGAAATTCTGGATTCAGCCTCTGACTGGAATAAAACCAGACACTATTTTTATGGCGACATAATTTTATGAGAGGTTCATAGACACATAACAGAATTCTGTGGTAATATGAAGGAGGTATACTCTTAGTGGCTGATTCAACTGACCTGAGACGTGATGGCCAGTGTGAAGTGAATGGGGTTACATACACTCCCTCTGAAGGGTCAGGATCACAGC